>NW_027672310.1:0-600000 GCF_964165515.1 Mesoplodon bidens | reverse complement strand
ATAAAGGGGTGGGATATGGAATGTGGGAGGGAGATGCAAGAGGGAGGGGATCTGGTGATATTTGTATACGTATAGCTGATTCACTTTGTTATACAGCAGAAACTAACACTCCATTGTAAAACAATTATACTCCAATAAACGTGTACAAGGAAAAAAATAAAAGAAAGCCCAGGGATAAACCTACACACCTCTGGTCAACTAATCTATGACAAAGGAGGCAAGACTATACAATGGAGATAAGACAGTCTCTTCAATCATTGGTGCTGGGAAATATGGACAGCTACATGTAAAAGAATGAAATTAGAACACTCCCCAACACCATACATAAAAATATGTTCAAAATGGATTAGAGACCTTAATGTAAGACCGGACAGTATAAAACTCTGAGAGGAAAACTTACGAAGGATACTCTGACGTAAATCACAGCAAGATCTTTTTTGATCCACCTCCTATAGTAATGAAATAAAAAAGAAAACTAAACAGATGGGACCTAATGAAATGTAAAAGCTTTTGCAAAGCAAAGGAAACTACAAACAAGACGAAAAGACAACCCTCAGAATGGCAGAACATATTTGCCAATGAATCAATGGACAAATGATTAATCTCCAATATATATAAACAGCTCATGCAGCTCAATATTAATAAAACAAACAACCCCATACAAAAATGGAAGAAGATCTAAATAGACATTTCTTCCAAGAAGACATAGAGATGGCCAGTACGCACATGAAAATCTGCTCAACGTCACTAATTATTAGAGAAATGGAAATCGAAACTACAATGAGGTATCACGTCACACCTGTTAGAATGGGCATCATCAGAAAATCTACAAACAACAAATGATGGAGAGGGTGTGGAGAAAAGGAACCTTCTTCCACTATTGCTGGGAATGTAAATCGATATAGTCTCTATGGAGAACAGTATGGAGGTTCCTTAAAAAACTAAAAATAGAATTACCCTATAATCCAGCAATCCCACTACTGGGCATATACCCAGAGAAAACCATAAATCAAAAAGACACATTCACCACAATGTTCATTGCAGCACTATTTACAATAGCCAGGTAATGAAAGCAACCTAAGTGCCCATAGAGAGATGAATGGATAAAGATGTGGTACATATATACAATGGAATATTACTCAGCCATACATCGGAATGAAATTGGGTCATTTGTAGAGACCTGGATGGATCTAGAGACTGTCATACAGAGTGAAGTAAGTCAGAAAGGGAAAAACAAATATTGTATGTTAATGCATATATGTGGAACCTAGAAAAATGGTACAGATGAACCGGTTTGCAGGGCAGAGATAGAGACACAGATGTAGAGAACAAACATATGGACACCAAGGGGGGAACGCCATGTGAGGGTGGTGGTGGGATGAATTGGGAGACTGGGATTCACATGTGCACACATAAGTATAAAATAGATATCCAGTAAGAACCTGCTGTATAAAAGAAATAAATAAATTTTAAACAAATTAAAAATAAATAAATAACATTTAATAAAATAAACCAAAAAAACGTTTTTCCCTTCACATAGACGTCTTTATATTAATGCATTATTTCCATGTTTATATCTCCAAATTTAAAAAAAAGAGGAATAAATAAAATCTACCTTGAACCAAAAAGAAAAAAAAAATACAGAACCCACCAGTTATACAGAGGAAAATCGTATCAGGGCACTTGCTCCAGTTGTAAAAAATTCTTAAGTTGGTCAGAGGTGGGAAATTGTCTCCCATGCAGTGAGCAGCGCTCCCCCCCCCCACAAGGAACATCCTCATTGCAAAGCTGGGGGACTGTGTCGAGGCGTCTGTGAGTAAATATGAGCTGAGCCCCAGTCCTGCTGCAGCTGAACTCTTCCCACCCTATCCAGGTAAAACAGCTGAATATGTACAAGAACTTACAAGCCTAGAGGAAGGGCTGTGGAGCCACACCAGCGACAGCACGCAGGCCGACTTGGTGCCTGCTGGCCAGCCAGGATGGTCCTGGCCCCAGATGCTCTTCTGGAAGCTTTCCATTTCCCTACCTGAGATACCCCTCCTGCCACGGCCCCCACTGCTTTTTTACTTCCTCACCTCTGCCTGGGGAGAAATTCCAGCGGCAGGTATGTGTGACACATCCTCTTCTTTAGCAGGTGGCAGCCTGGCAACTCCTGCAGAAAGTCCAGCAGAGCCCCACTCACACTGGGCCACCCACAAAGCCATGGCCCCTCACTCCCTCCCACCACCCCAGCCCCGACACTGCTGACGGGGCAGAGAATATGGCGTCAGGCACAGCTACAGGGGCTCTTGCTGACTGGAGAGGAGTTTATATTGACCTTAACCCAGGCACACCTGGGGAGGGCTGGCAGGCAGTGTCAGGCTGCCCAAATCAGCCAATCCTCACCCCTCAGGGGATCACAGTTGCAGAAAATGAACCTTGCTAAACAGGCCACGGCCAAGGAACAGGTGTGGGCTCTTGAGAGCCAGGCTAGACAAGGGGCTTCAGCTGCGGCTTTTTTTCTCATCATTTTATCTGGTCCATGAGTGGAGAACAACTTCAAGAAGACCCTATACTAATGAGAGGAACCCAGGAGTCAGGGAGAGGAGTGATGGTGGGTGGAGACAGAGGCCTGGTGCCCTGGCTGCAGTGGAAGTGTCTGGAAGACCAGGCCGAGAGAGGCTGCACAGAGTGATAGCCAGGGTCACAGACCTGTCAGGGCTGCTGTTTGTTAGTTCAAGTCCTGCTCTGAGGCGTTCTGTGTCAGCTGTGAGTGACAGGTGAGATGGGGGTTCTCTGCAAGGTGGGCTATGTGCACAGTTCTTGTGTGTCCAGCCCTGCTTGGGTACCTGCCCAGGGGAGCTCCGTATCCTGGGAAGGGCCTGGATATGAGAGCCCAATGGGCTGCTGGGTAACTGCGCAGGTGAGCTCCATACGCTGGGAGGGACATGACCACGAGGGCCCCGTGGGCTGAGTGGTGGGGGGTGCAGCCCAGGTGAGCTCCATATCCTGGGATTGGCCTGACCACGAGAGTCCCATTGGCTGCTGGAGACCTGGTAAAGGATATCAGGACAGTCAGTGAAGCCACCGAGGATATACATCCAGTAGCTCCTATTTCCTACACCCTGCTGGTCATTCTACCATCCACCAGGCCATGGCATTCTGTATTAGACTTCAATGATGCCTTCTTCTGTATTCCATTCATCTCAGAGTCACAAGGATTTTTGGCTTGTGAGTGGCAGGACACAACATGCAACCAAAGCAATAATGCTGGGCCATCCTTCCCCAATGGTTCAAAAATACCCACACCATCATTGGGGAAATGTCCTCTAAAGACCTAAAAGTTCTACCTCTGTAAAAGGGAACCCTCCTTCAATATGCAGAGGACATTCTGATCACCAGGCCTACTAAAGACACCTCTGAACTACCTAGTCAAGAAAGGATAGAAGGTGTCCAAGAAAAAGGCTCAAATATCCCAGGCTAAGGTGACATGCCTGGGCTTCATTGTCACAGATATTCGGAGAAACACATCCCAGGATAGGGAAGAAGCCATTTGCAGCCTTACCTCTTCTAAAACTAGAAGACAGCTTAGGGGTTCCTGGGGAGGCCAAGGTTTTCTGCATCTGGATCCCTAACTACAGTCTAATAGCTGGGCCTCTACATGAAACACTGACACGAAAAGATGATGATCCTTTTGAATAGAATCCAGAAGCAGCCTTTCAAGAATGGAAAGAGGAGTCAATTCAGACCCTTGCCCAGGATCTCCCTAATTTAGCTAAACCCTTGGACCTTTACATACCCAGTCATAGGTTAATCGCCCTTGGAGCCTTAGTGCAAAAACTGGGACCACTTGAAATGGAGCAACAAAAGAATGCCCTTCAGGTATGATAAACTATGGTCACCGAGGGCTTTGCCCACTGACTCATCAGGCCAGGATACTGGGGTATCTAAAAAGCTGAATCAGAAGCCCGCAAGGCCAGCTCCCTCCTAAGGGAAAAGGACCCCACGTGGTGATCCTAACCACCCATCATGCCCTGAAGTTGCAGGGGTGGCTCTGTGGACATACTGACCTCGAGTGAGGAGACCCTCCAACTCCAACCTCCAGAGAGACAAACGGGAGCAACGGGCCCCCAAAATGACTCGTGTGACCATCACTTGACCTGGAGTTTCTCTCAGAAAACAACAAGACTGTGCCCCGAAAGAGCAGACTACTGCTTGCAGGACTTACTGCACCCAGAGGGGAGCTAATAAGCTTGGCGGGGGAAACATATATCATGCTTTCACCATAGAAAGCCCTACAGACACCGCGGTGATGATGGTCAATATGACCGGCTGGACTGCTGGATACTTCTAAAGGCCGTTGACTCAGTGGACGTCATGGTCCTGGATCACCACTGACCCTGGACTGTCTGGGAGTTGTGCGGGCAGGGCTCTGACACATGGTGCTGTTTGTACATTAATTCAGGGACCTAATTAAAGAAAGCACAGACTAGTGGTCAGAGCATCTAGGCTGGCAAAAATCGTCAGCCTAAGGTCGCCGAACAAATGTGGGGTGGGGTGAAACCTGCCACCGCAGCATCTCTGCGCATCTCTTTCCTGGACCCTTAAAGGTCATTAGAATCTATAACACTTCCAATGCTGGTGCTCAGGCGGACGAGAAGTGAGGCAGGAGGCCTTGGGACAATCAACCTCACCTGGAGGCTGGTGGGGAGACGTTTTGACCCTCCCCCCATGTATCAGGGCTCCCACCACAGCATGAAGCAGTTACAAAAGAGGGGTCTGCACCCTCAACACCCCAAGAATGAGGAACGGAACAAAAAGCCGAGGAGGTGTTCATCTCCGGCAACATTCATTAAAAACTCCTGGGAGATAAAAAGAGAATCTGGGCAATAAAATAAAGTCTAACCTGTTTTTCCTTTGTGCTTTGTCTAATTTCACGTGCTCCTAGGGTTCCGCATGCAGAGGTCCCACACCCGGCACTTCAGACCCGATTTCCTAGTGCAGAATGGCTGGGTCGACACCTCAGCTAGCGAGGTCCCATGCAGACTCCGCGGCATAGAGCCTGAGCTGCAGCCAACCCAGCCCTCGAGAGCTCCATCCCCTCCCTCCCACTGACGCTGCCGGGATCCCTACACAGCAGCCCAGCCCACAGCCCGTGGGGGAGTGCACGCTCTCACCTCTCCTTTCTGTTTTCAAAATAATGTTTCCTTTGCTTCTGAACCAAACTCAGTCTTGATCTGTTGGCTCCAATGACACTGGGTACGGGGACTCCTGTTGGGGTCCACTCTGGAGGATCAGTAACAGAAATTGAGAACATTGTAACTTCAATGAACAGATGTGTGAGCCAAACTGTAGTTAACATAGAGCAGTGTATAACGCTCGGGTAAAATAAGATGTTTCTAAGACTTACATTTGATATTTCCATCACTTTCCTATAAGCAAGTTCAGTGAAGACGTTTGTCTTATTTGTCAGGTCAACATTAGAGAAATGAAGGGATTTATTTCCATGGATGTACATCGAATACTCTTGGCTGAAGCTTCAATCGTGTTTTCAATGCTTTTCCATTGAAAACAATACCTCTCTTTCAGCTCCCCCATTTCTGAGAAGTATAAAATCTTATAATTTATTATTACCAAAGGGGAAAGGTAGGAGAAGGGATAAATTAACAGTTTGGGATTAACACATACACACTGCTATGTATAAAATACATCATCAACAAGGAACTACTGTATAGCACAGGGAACTACACTGAATATTTTGCAATAACCTATAAGGGGAAATAATCTGAAAAAGAATAGATATTTTTATTGACATCATCTATCAATGACAGATAAAATGTAACCTAAGCAAGGCCAATGGTGAGCGCTTCTGACCCTGAAGATTTCAATCATCTAAAGTTTGGGCTCTGCCTATTTCCCAAGGCCCTTAATGGACATGCGTGTAGCCGTAGCTTAAAAATTCCCCAGTTTGGGGTTCGGGGAGGCACTGATTTGGAAAAATCCCTGGTGTTCTCCTTACATGCACGGGACCCTTCCTACAGCTAAAACATGCCTGTCACACATAGAGGATGGTACACCATTTGATCGGAAAGAATTTGGAAAATGCACCTCATCTCCTCATAGCCTGGTGCTTGGGTTCACCCCTCCAGCATCTTTCCTAACAACCTCCTCACTTGGGCATATCAGCACCATCAACATCCTGTTGCACACAGTTTGGAATTTGTCTAGAGGATGAAGCGGAAGGATGAGAAAAATTTAGAGACAAGTCTTAGATATTCGGACAGGCACATGCCACTCTAATTTCCAATCCGGAAGACAAATTCATCAAAGGCTAGAATTGCCCACGGAAACAGAATAGGGCTAGAGGAAATCCCGCTGTTTTGTGTCCAGTTTCCATAAACACAAGTTGAATAATGGAACTCAGGGTCACTAAAATTCATGAAACTGCAGAGTTGAAAATATCTATCGTCGAAAAATGTCTTGAGGTAAGGCACAGAAAAGGACTTGTAAGCAAGGGAGAGTGGCAGGAAACATATTTGAACAGGTAGAAAGGACTCCCCGTTAAAGTACAAGAAAAGGGTCTGAACATCGCCAATGATGCTGTTGGCCAAAAAGGGCGTATGCATTTTTTCTGAATATATTCAAGTAAAGGCCATACACACTTTTTATCCAACCAAACAGGTGGACACTGGAAATCAATACTACAAAATGTATCACTTCACATCAGTCAGAAGGGCCATCCACGTAAAGTGTAAACACCAGAAATGCAGGACAGGGCGAGGAGAAAAGGGAGCCCTGTGAGGCTGATAGTGGAAATGCAATTTGCCAACAGCCACTCTGGAGAAGAGTATTGTGTTTGCTAAAACATCTAAAAAATGAGCTACAGAGCATAGGGCACTTGCACTCATGGGCGTATACCTTGGGAAAAACAAAAATCGACAGAAAACAGGCACCCCAACGTTTACCACCTCTCTGTTAAAAAGGGCCTCAACTTGGATATAACCTAAATGTCCCTGGAAGGATAAAATGGATAAAAGAGATGGGGTACTTATGTAGAGTGGAATATTACTCATCCAGAAATCAATGAAATAAGGCCAGTTGGACCAACTCTGGAGGAGTTACATACGATCATTCTAAGTGACATATGTCAGAAAGAAAAAGACACATATCATAAGATGTCACTTAAAGGTGGAATCAAAAATGGCTACACATGAAATAAATTACAATACAGAAACATAGTCAAATATGTAGAAAATAGACATAAGGCTGCTAAATGGGAAAGGTGGGGAATGGGGAGGTATTATCCAGGAGGTTGAAATTAGCAAAGATACCATTCCAAGTACCAAATTGAATAACTGACAAGGCCTACACGGTACCTCAAAGAACTGCACTCAGCCCACTCAAGTCACTGGAAAATAATTCATATGACTGGTAAGCATCTGAAAAGGAATTTATTGTTGTCTCACAGTACATGAATCAAGTGGATGTACAGGAACAAAAAACAGAGCTTTGAAAATCAGCTGTAACCAATATAAAAATACATTTAAAAATATTTATAAAAAAAGTGAGACAGACAAAAATTCTTACAACTTTTGTTGAAGGTCTATGATGTAACATGAATTGAACACATGTAGACCCACAGCAGGATGATATATAAGGCTGGAAGCTATGCACGCTAAGAGATGTTAGAGAGGCTTGTTGAGAAAATGCAGACCTTTTAAAGTAATACTGCCTGGTACTCATTCCATGGGTCCCAAATCTGCAGGTTCAAGGGAATTTCTGACAGTGAAAACATGACTGGGAAACCGAGATGAATGTACACCATGTGCTCAGGAAAAGGTGTCTACAATGCACCTCATTTTTGATCTCCTGGTGCTGAGGTTCGCCATTCCAGCCACATTACTAACAATCTCTCCACTTGGAGAATCAGCACCTTTAACCTCCTGTTTTACACAGTTTTCAATTTGTGCAGAGGATAAATGGGAAGAGGGGGAACCAATGAGAGGTTAGCTGTAGGAGTTTTGACAGGCACATGCCACTCTATTTTCCCATTAGGAAGAAGAATTAACCAAAGGCTCAGCCTGCCTCCCCAGAACCAGAATAGGGCCGGAAGCAATCCAATGGTTTGGCATACAGCACACAAAAAAAGCGAGTTGCAAAATGCAGCTCAGGAGCAGACAATTCAAAGACCTGCAAAGATATAAATGATAACCAACGTCCAAAAAATATATTCAGGTAAGGCAACGAAGAGGATCTGAATGAGAGGCAGAATTGCAGGAAACAGATTTCAAAAGGTAGATTCTACTCACATTTAAATCACATGAAAAGCAGCAGAATTTCTAAAATGATGCAGTTGGGCAAAAGGGTGTATGTGTTTTTTTTCGTGAATATCTTCAGGAAAAAAACACAGACAGAGTTTTTGGCCAACCAAGCAAGAGGGAAATGCATATCCGCACAACAAAGAAGTCTCAATTTCCACTGCTCAGAAAGGCCATCCAAAAAATGTGTACAAACCAGAAATGCAGGAGAGGCCATGGGAAACAGGGAGCCAAGTCACGCTGATGGGTGGGGTATAAATATCCAAGAGCCACTCTGAAGAAGTGTATGCTGTTTCCTAAAACATCTAAAATACAAAGCCCCCGAGCAAAGGGGACTTCAACTCATGGGCATATAACTTGGGAAGACTAAATATCAATAAGACACAGGCACCCCAAATTTTAGGGCTGCTCTGCATACAAGAACCTCAACTTTGGTACACCTAAAATATCCCAGGAAAAACAGAAATGCATAAAGAACTTGTGGTATTTTGTACAACAGAATATCACTCAGACGTGAAATCAATGTATATAAGGCCAGTAGCAGCATAATGAGTGGATTTAAGTATGATGATTCTAATGGAAATTAGTCACACAGAAAAAGAATCTTATCATAAGATATCACTTATAGAGGAAATGTCAATATCACAACACATGAACTGAATTAGGAAAGAGAAGAGAGTCTCACATTTAGAAAAAAAAATCTTATGCCTGCTTCAGGAGAAAGGAGAGGTGGGGTGATGCATAAAACCAGAGTTTGATATTAACACAGGTACCATTCCATAAACCAAATACAGAATAGACAAGACCTACAACTTCCTCAGTGAATGGGACTCAACACCCCTATTTCCCGCATAGGTATATATCTGACTAGTAAGAATCTTAAAACCTATGTATTAATATGTCTTCGTAAGGGAACCAATTGTGTCTAGACCGGCATAAACAAGTCAGTGATAATCAGCTCAACCCCATTATAAACATGAATTTCAAAAACAAAACCAAAAAACAGCGAAATTCTTATGCAATTCCTTCAAAGGTTCTGATGAAACCTGGAATGACCCTATCGGCAAAGACAGCTGGATGAGACATAAGGCTGGAGACTTGGGACTGAGAGGACTGGTGAGATTGGGAGAGAAAATGCAGACCCTTAAAGTAGTAATGCATGCAACCATTCCATGGGTCCCAAATCTCCAGGTAGAAGGGAATATCACTACAGTTATAACATGTATGGGAAACCTAGAGAATGGACAACCTGTCATGGTAAAAGGTTTCTAAAACTCTCCTAATTTTTCTTCTCCTTGTATTCCAGTTTGGTATTCCAACTGCTTTACTATCAATCTCGCAACTTAGCAGAGTCAGCCCCTATAACCTCCTGGTTCACACAGTTTGCTAATTGTGCAGAGGATGATATGGAATAGGGAGAACCTATCAGAGAGTAGATGTAGGCATTTGGATGGGCACATGTCTCTCTAATTTCCCGTCAGGAAGAAGAATTAACCAAAGCCTCAGCCACCCACAGGGAACCAATATAGCCACCCCTGGAACCAGTATAGGTCCTGAAGCAAAATTGTGGATTTGCGGCCAGCTCTCAAAAATGGGATTTGAAAATTGGGACTCAGGGGCACAGCAATTCACCAACCTGCAGAGTTATAAAGGACTACTCTCTTCCAAAATCTGTTGAGGGAAGGTAAAGAAGGGGACTTGAAAATGAGGCAGAATTGCACAAAACATATTTCAAGAGGTAAATTGGAATCGCCTTTAAAGCACAGGAAAAGCATCACAACTTGGACAGTGATGCCCTTGGCCAAAAAGGGCGTATGCCTTTTCTCCTGAATATATTCAGGAGAAAACGCATACGCCCTTTCTGGCCAATTAAGCAAGGCACACAATGCAAATCCACACTACAAAGAATTGTCACTTCCCACCGGTCAAAAGGGACATCCGAATATCTGTAAAAACCAGAAAGGCAAGAGAGAGTTGACAAGGGCATGAAGCAATGTGATCCCAATGGTTATGGAGGAATGTGATGACAAGCGCATGGAGCATTGTGATGACAAGATTATGTAGCATTTTGCTGACAAAGGCAAGGAGCATTGTGATGACAAGGTTCATGGAGCACTGTGATGACAAGCGTCACGGAGCATTGTGATTACAGGGATCATGGAGCATTGGGATGACAAGGGCATGGATCACTGTGATGACAAGTGTCATGGAGCATTTTGATGACAAGAGTCCCAGATCGTTGTGTTGTCAGGGTTCATGGAGCGTTGTGATGACAGTGGTCATGGAACATTGTGATGACAGGAGTCATGGAGCATTGTGATGAGAAGGTGATGGAGCATTGGGCTGAAAATGCTCATGGAGTATTGTGATGAAAGGGGTCATGGAGCATTGTGATGACAAGGTACTGGAGCACTGTGATGAGAAGACCATGGAGCCTTGTGATGACAAGTCTCATGGAGCATTCTGATGAAAAGGGGCATGGAGCATTGTGATTACAGGAGTCTTGGAGCATTGTGATGACAAGGACATGAAGCATTAGGATGAGAAGGCCATGGAGCGTTCTGATGACATGCATCATGGAGCTTTGTGATGACAAGGGCATGGAGCATTGTGATTACAGGGTTCTTGGAGCACTGTGATGAAAAGGGTATGGATCATTGTCATGAAAAAGGCATGGAGCCTTGTCATGACAGGGTTCAAGGAGCATACTGATGGCAAGTGTCTGGGAGCATTGTGATGACAAGGGTATTGAGAATTGTGATGACAAAGGTCATGGAGCATTGTGATGAGAAGACAATGGATAATTGTTATGACAAGTGTCATGGGGCGTTGTGATGATAAGTGTTATGGAACATTGTGATCACAAGGATTTGGAGCATTGTGATGACAGAGGTCATGGAGCATTTTTATTTCATTGTGATGACAATAGCCTGGACCATTATGATGTTGCACATGGTGCATTGTGATGACAGGGTTCATGGAGCATTGAGATGAAAAGGGGCATGGAGTATTGTTATTACAGGAGTCTTGGAGCATTGTGATGACATGGGCATGGAGCATCATGAATGAGAAGGCCATGGAGCATTCTGATGGCATGCGTCATGGAGCTTTGTGATGACAAGGGCATGTAGCATTGTGATTACAGGGTTCTTGGAGCATTGTGATGACAAGGGTCATTGAGCCTTGTGATGACAAGGCTGTGGAACATTGTGATGGCAGTGGTCATGAAGCATTGTTATGACAGGGGTAAAGGAGCATTGTGATGAGAAGGGCATGGAGCATTGGTCTGAAATGTTTCATGGATTATTGTGATGAGAGTGGGCATGGAGCATTGTGATGACAAGGGCACTGAACACTGTGATACATGGGTCATGGTGGATTGTAATGACAAGGGCATGGAGCACTGTGATGAGAAGGGCATCGGGCATTGTGATGACAAGCATCATGGGGCTTTGTGATGACAAGGACATGGAACAATGTGATGAGAGGGTTCATTGAGCACTGTGATGAAAAAGACTTGGAGCATTTTGATGACAGGGGCATGGAGGATTGGTCTGATAAATTTCATGGATAATTGTGTTGAGAGTGGGCATGGCACATTGTGATGACAAGGGCATGGAGCATTGGGAAGACAAGGTCATGGAATATTGTGAAGACAGGTGTCTGGGAGCATTGTGATGACATATTTCATGGACCATTGTGATGACAGTGGCATGGAGCATTGTGATGCCAAGTGTTATGGAGGATTGTGATGACAAAGGTAATGGAACATTGTGATGACAAGGGCTTGGAGCATTGTGATGACAAGGGCATGGAGCATTGTGATGACAACGGTCATTGAGAATTTTGATGAAAAGGTCGTGAAGCATTGTGATGAAAAAGGCATGGAGCTTGCTATGACAGGGGTCATGGGACATTGCAATGACAAGTGCATGGAGAATTGTGATGACAAGAGCATGTAACATTGTGATGAGAACTGTCATGGAGCAGTGTGATGAGAACTGTCATGGTGCATTGTGATGACAAGGACGAGGAGAATTGTGATAACAAGGGACATGGAGTATTGTTATGATCAGGGCATGGAGCATTGTGATGGCAAGACCGTGGAGCACTGTGATGAGAAGACCATGGATAATTGTGATGACGAGCATCATGGAGCACTGTAATGACAAGGGACATGGAGCATTGTGATGACAGGTGTCATGGAGCATTGTGATGACAGGGGTCATGGATCATTGTGATGACAAGTGTCACGGAGCATTCTGATGACAAGCTTGTGGAGTATTGTGATGACAATGGCATGGAGCATTGTGATGAAAAGGGCATGGATCATTGTGATGAAAAATGCATGGAGACATGTCATGACAGGTTTCAAGGAGCATACTGACGAAAAGTGTCAGGGAGCATTGTGATGACAAGTGTATTGAGAATTGTGATGACAAAGGTCATGGAGCATTGTGATGAGAAGTCCATGGATAATTGTGATGACCAGCGGCATGGGGCGTTGTGATGGCAAGTGTTATGGAACATTGTGATCACAAGGGTTTGGAGCATTGTGATGACAGAGGTCATGGAGAATTTTGATTTCATTGTGATGACAATAGCATGAAGCATTATGATAGTGGGCATGGTGCATTGTGATGACAGGGTTCATGGAGCAATGAGATGAAAAGGTGCATGGAGCATGGTGATTACAGGGGTCTTGGAGCATTGTGGTGGCAAGGGTCATGGAGCCTTGTGATGACAAGGCCGTGGAACATGGTGATGGAAGGGATCATGGAGCATTGTTATGACAGGGGTAATGGAGCATTGTGATGAAAAGGTCATGGAGCATTGGGCTGAAAATATTCATGGAGTATTGTGATGACAGGGGTCATGGAGCATTGTGATGACAATGGAATGGAGCACTGTGATGACAAGTTCCTGGAGCATTGTAATGAGAAAACCATGGAGCCTTATAGTGAAAAGTCTCATGGAGCATTCTGATGAAAAGGGGCATGGAGCATTGTGATTACAGTGGTCTTGGAGCATTGTGATGACAAGGGCATGGAGCATTGTGATGAGAAGGCAATGGAGCATTCTAACAGGCGTCATGGAGCTTTGTGATGACAAGGGCATGGAGCATTGTGATTACAGGGCTCTTGGAGCATTATGATGAAAAGAGCATGGATCATTCTTATGAAAAATACATGGAGCCTTGGCATGACAGGTTTCAAGGAGCATACAGACAACAAGTGTCAGGGAGCATTTTGATGACCAGTGTATTGAGCACTGTGATGACAAAGGTCATGGACCATTGTGACGATAAGGACATGGAGTATTGTGATGACAAGCACATGGAGCTTGCTATGACAGGGGTCATGGAGCATTGCGATGACAAGTGCATTGAGAATTGTGATGACAAAGCATGTAACACTTTGATGAGAAGTGTCATGGATCATAGTGATGCCAGGAACGTGGAGAATTGTGATGACAGGGACATGGAGCAGTGTGATGACCAGGGCATGGAGCATTGTGATGGCAAGACCGTGGAGCATTGTGATGAGAAGACCATGGATAATTTTGATGACAAGCCTCATGGAGCACTGTAATGACAAGGGGTGTGGAGCATTGTGATGACAGGGGTCATGGAGCATTGTTATGACAGGTGTAATGGAGCATTGTGATGAGAAGTGCATGGAGCATTGGTCTGAAATATTTCATGGATTATTGTGATGAGAGTGGGCATGGAGCATTGTGATGACAAGGGCACGGAACACAGTGATACATGTGTCATGGAGGATTGTAACGACAAGGGCATGGAGCATTGTGATGAAAAGGGCATCGAGTAGTGTGATGACAAGTGTCATGGAGCTTTTTGATGACAATTGCATGGATCAATGTGATGAGAGGGTCCATGGAGCATTGTGGTGGCAATGGCATGGAGCATTGTGATGCCAAGGGTCATGGAGCTTTGTGATGACAAAGGTCATGGAGCATTTTGATGACAAGGGTGTGGTGCATTGTGATGAGAAGGGCAGGGAGCATTGTGATGACAGGTTCATGGAGCAATTTGATGAAAAGGCTCATGGAACATTTTGATGACAATGGTTATGGAACATTGTGATGTCAGGGGTCATGGAGCATTTTGATGAAAACGGTCATGGAGCATTTTGATGACAGGGGTTATGGAGCACTGTGATGTCAGGGGTCATCGAACATTGTGATGATAAGTGCATGTAGCATTGTGATGACAGGAGTCATGGAACACTGTGATGACAGCGGTGAGGGAGTACTGTGATGAATAGTGATGTAACATTGTGATATCAGTGGTGAGAGAGCATTTTGATGAGAAGTGCATGGAGCATTGTGATGACAAAGTATAAGGAGCATTGTGATGACAAGATTGTGGAGCACTGTGATGACAAGCGCATGGCACATTGTGATGACAAGGGTCATGGAGCATTGTGCTGACAAGCCCATGGAGCATTGTGATGACAAGGGTCATGGAGCATTGTGTTGAGAAAGACATAGAGCATTGTGATGACATGGGTCAAAGAGCATTGTGATGAAAACTTCATGGAGCACTGTGGTTAAAAAGTCATAGAGACTGTTGATGACGAAGGCATGGACCATTGTGATGACAAAGGTCATGAAGCATTGTGATGACTGGAGTCATGGAGCATTGTGATGACACGGTCATGGAGCATTGTGATGACAAGGGCATGGAACATTGGCCTAATAAGTTTCATGGATTATTGCGATGACAGTTGGAATGGCGCACTGTGATGGCAAGGGAATGGAGAATTGTGATGACAAGGTCATGCAGTATTATGAAGACAGGTGTCAGGGAGCATTGTGATGACATATGTAATGGCCCATTGTGATGACAGTGGCATGGAGCATTGTGATGCCAAGTGTCATGGAGGATTATGATGACAAAGATAATGGAGCATTGTGATGACAATGGCTTGGAGTATTGTGATGACAAGGGTCAGGGAGCATTGTGCCAACAAGTACATGGAGAATTGTGATGACAAGGGTCATGGAGCATTCTGATGACAATCTTGTGGAGTATTTTGATGACAATGGCATGGAGCATTGTGATGAAAATGGCATGGGACATTGTGATGAAAAAGGCATGGAGCCTTTTTGTGACAGGGTTCAAGGAGCATTCTGACGGGGAGCATTGTGATGACAAGTGTATTGAGCATTGTGATGACAAAGGTCATGGAGCATTGTGACAATAAGGGCATGGAGTATTGAGATGACATGCATCATGGAGAGTTGTGATGACAAGTGTTATGGAACATTGTGATCCCAAGTTTCATGGAGGATCGTGATGACAATGGTAATGCAGTATTGTGATGACAAGTGCATGGAGTATTGTGATGACAAGAGCATATAACATTGTGATGAGAAGTGCCATGGAGCACTGTGATGACAAGGATGTGGAGAATTGTGAGGACAAGGGACACTGAGCTGCGAGATGACCAGGGCATGGAGCATTCTGATGGCAAAACCGTGGAGCATTGTGATGAGAAGACCGTGAGTAATTGTGATGACGAGCATCATGGAGCACTGTAATGAAAAGGGGCATGAAGCACTGTGATGACTGGTGTCAGGGAGCATTGAGATGACAGGGGTCATGGAGCATCGTGATAACAAGAGCATGTAATGTTGTGATGAGAAGTGTCATGTAGCATCGTGATGACAAGGACGAGGAGAATTGTGATGACAAGGGACATGGAGCATTGTGATAACTAGGACATGGTGCAATGTGATGACAGGGGTCATGGAGCATTATTATGACAAGGGCCATGGTGCATTCTCACATAAGATATCAATTATGAAGGGAATGTAAACATTGCTACATATGAACTGAATTAGGAAACAGAACAGAGTCTCAGATTTAGAAAACACTCTTATGCTTGCTTAAGGGGAAAGGAGAGGTGGGGAGATGCACAAAACCAGAGTTTGATATTAGCACAGGTACAGTTCCATAATCCAAATACAGAATAGACAAGAACTACTCCTTCCGTAGTGAACGGGACTCAAAACCCCTATTTCCAGCAGAGGAATATATCTGACTAGTAAGAATCTTAAAATCAGTGTATTTATATGTCTCTGTAAGGGAAACAATTTTGTCTAGACTGGCAAAAACAAGTCAGGGATAATCATCTCAACCCCATTATAAAACTGAATTTGAAAAACAAAACAAAATAAAAAAAAAGGGATATTCTTACACAATTCCTTCAAGGGCTCTGATGCAACCTGGAATGACAGTACCTACAACAACAACTGGAAGAGACATAAGGCTGGACACATGGGACTGAGGGGATGAGTGAGATTGGTGGCGAAAATGCAGTCCCTTTAAAGCTATAATGCGTGCCACCCATTCGATGGGTGCCAACTCTCCAGGTTGAAGGTAATATGACTACAGCTATAAAATGTACGGAAAACCTAGAGAGTGGACACACTGTGAATACGAAAGTTTTCTAAAACTCAACGAACAGTCCCTCTCCTGGTGCTCCGGTTTGACTTTTGTAATGCTTTACTATCAATCTCCCAACTTGGAGAGACAGCCCCTTTAACCTCCTGGTTCCCACTGGTTGCCAATTTGGCTGAGGATGAAAGGGAAGAGGGAGGACCAATGAGAGAGTAGCTGTTAGGCATTTGGACGGGCACATGTCACTCTAATTTCCTGGTAGGAAGAAGAATTAACCAAAGTCTCAGCCACCCACCGGGAACCAGTATAGTTCCTGAACCAAAATTTTTGACGTGCGTTCAGCTCACAAAAAAAGGAGTTGAAAAATGGAGCTCAGGGGCACAGCAATTCACAAACTGGCAGATTAATAAAGGAAAACTATCATCCAAAAATCTGTTGAGGGAAGGCAACGAGGCGAACTTGAAAGCGAGGCAGAATAGCAGGAAACAGATTTCAAGAGGTATGTAGGAATTGCCTGTAAAGCACAGGAAGAAGGGCACAACTTCGACAATGATGCACTTGGCCAAAAAGGGTGTATGCCTTGTTTCCTGAATATATTCAGAAAAAACTCATACGAACATTTTGGCCAAGCAAGCAAGCGGGCAATGCAAATCTGCACTACAAAGTAGTATCATTTCCCACCGGTCAAAAGGGTCATCCACAAAATGGGTAAAAACCAGAAAGGCAAGACAGGCCCTGGAGAACAGGGAGCCTTGTTATGCTGAAGGGCGGGATGTAATTTGCCAACTGCCGCACTGGAGGAGTGCATTGTGTTCCCTAAAATGAGTAATCAACAGAGCTACAGAGCCAAGGGCACTTCAAGTGTAGGGAATATACCTTGGGAAAACTGAAAATCAATAAGACAGAGCCACCCCAAAATTAAGGGCTGCACTGCTTACAAGATCCTCAACTTGGGTACACATTAAATATGCCAGGAAATATAAAAATGGTTCTAAAATTTGTGGTACTTTCAAACGATGGAATATCCCTCACCCATGAAATCAATGTCATAAGACCAGTAGCAGCAAAGTGAGTGGATTCAGGTACGAAGATTGTAAGTGAAATAAGTCACAGAGAAAAAGAAACATCATAAGATATCACTTATGAAGACCCTGTAAACATGGCTACACATGAACTGAGTTAGGAAAAAGAAAAGAATCTCACATTTAGAAAACACTCTTATGCCGGTTTCATGGGGGAAGGAGAGGTGGGGTGATGCATAAAACAAGAGTTTGGTATAAGCACAGGTACCGTTCCAAAAACCAACTATGGAATAGACTAGACCTACAGCTTCCTCAGTTAAAGGGACTCAAAACGCCATATTTCCCACAGAGGAATAGTATTGACTAGTAAGAATCTTAAAACCTATGTATTGATATGTCTCTGTAAGGGAATCAAGTGTGTCTAGACTGGCTTAATCATGGCAGCGCGAATCAGCTCAAACCCACTATAAAAAGGAATTTCAAAAACTGTACCAAAAAACAGGGAATTCTTTACAATTCCTTCAGAGTCTCTGATGAATCCTGGAATGACCCTAACTACAATGACAGCTGGATGTGGCATAAGGCTTGACACATGGGCCTGAGAGTATTGTTGAGATTGGGTGAGCAAATGCAGACCCTTTAAAGCAATAATGCATGGCCCCCATTCCATGGGCCCCAACTCTAGTGGTTGAAGGGTATATTACTACTGCTATAACATGTACGGGAAACCTAGAGAATGGACACACTGTGAATACGAAATGTTTCTAAAACTCAACAAATAGTCCCTCTCCTGGTGTTCCGGTTTTACATTCCAACTGCTTTAGTATCAATATCCCAAATTGGAGAGACAGCCCCTTTAACCTCCTGGTTTGCACAGCATGCCAGTTTGGCAGAGGATGGAAGGGAAGAGGGAGAACCAATGAGAGAGTAGCTGTTAGGCATTTGGACAGCCACATGTCACTCTAATTTACCGGCAGGAAGAAGAATTAAGCAAAGTCTTAGACACCCACCGGGATCCAGTATAGTTCCTGTACCAAAATTTTGGACTTGCGTTCAGCTCACAAAAAACGAGTTGAAAAATGGAGCTCAGGGGCACAGCAATTCACAAACTGGCAGAGTAATAAAGGACATCTATCATCCAAAAATCTGTTGAGGGTAGGCAACGAGGCGGACTTGAAATCAAGGCAGAATAGCAGGATACAGATTTCAAGAGGTATGTAGAAATTGCCTGTAAAGCACAGGAAGAGGGGCACATCTTCGACAATGATGCACTTGGCCAAAAACGGCGTATGCGTTTTCTCCTGAATATATTCAGGAGAAAACGCATACGCCCTTTTTGGCCAAGCAAGCCAGAGGGCAATGCAAACCTGCACTACAAAGAAGTATCACTTCCCACAGGTCAAAAGGGACATCCACAAAATGGGTAAAAACCAGAGAGGCACGACAGGCTCTAGAGAACAGGGAGCCTTGTTATGCTGATGAGCGGGATGTAAATTGCCAACTGCCGCACTGGAGAAGAGCATTGTGTTCCCTGAAAAAAGTAAACAACAGAGCTACAAGGCAAAGGCACTTCTAGTCTAGGGAATATACCTTGGGAAAACTGAAAATCAATAAGGCAGAGGAAGCCCCAAATTTAGGGCTGCACTGCTAACAAGAACCTCAACTTGGGTACACTTTAAATATCCCAGGAAATATAAAAATGGTTCAAAAAATTGTGGTACTTACGTAGGATGGAATATCCCTCAGCCATGAAATCAATGTCATAAGACCAGTAGCAGCAAAGTGAGTGGATTCAGGTACGAAGATTCTAAGTGAAATAAGTCACACATAAAAAGAAACATCATAAGATATCACTTATGAAGATCCTGTAAACATGGCTACAAATGAACTGAGTTAGGAAAGAGAACAGAATCTCACATTTAGAAAACACTCTTATGCCTGTTTAAGGGGCAAGGAGAGGTGGGGTGATGCATAAAACCAGAGTTTGTTATAAGCACAGGTACCGTTCCAAAAACCAACTATGGAATAGACTAGACCTACAGCTTCCTCTGTTAAAGGGACTGAAAATCCCATAGTTCCCACAAAGGAATAGATCTGACTAGTAAGAATGTTAAAACCTATGTATTGCTATGTCACCGTCAGGGAATCAAGTGTGTCTAGACTGACATAAACATGGCAGCGAGAATCAGCTCAAGTCCACTATAAAATGGAATTTCAAAAACAAAACAAAAAAACAGGGAAATTCTTTACAATTCCTTCAGGGTCTGTGATGAAACCTGGAATGACCCTATCTACAATGACAGCTGGATGTGGCATAAGGTTGGACACTTGGGTCTGAGAGGATTGGTGAGTTTGGGTGAGCAAATGCAGACCCTTCAAAGCAATAATGCATGGCCCCCATTCCATGGGACCCAACTCTCCAGATTGAAGGGAATATTATTACAGCTATAACATGTACGGGAAACCTAGAGAATGGACACATTGTGAATACAAATGGTTTCTAAAACTCAATGAATAGTCCCTCTCCTGGTGCTCTGGTTTGACTTTCCAACTGCTTTACTATCAATCTCCCAACTTTGAGAGACAGCCCCTTTAACCTCCTTGTTCGCACAGGTTGCCAATTTGGCAGAGGATGGAAGGGAAGAGGGAGAACCAATGAGAGAGCAGCTGTTAGACATTTGGACGGGCACATGTCACTCTAATTTCCCGGCAGGAAAAAGAATTAACCAATGTCTCAGCCACCCACCAGGAACCAGTAGAGGTCCTGAACCAAAATTTTGGACTTGCGTTCAGTTCACAAAAAACGAGATGAAAAATGGAGCTCAGGGGCACAGCGATTCACAAACTGGCAGAGTAATAAATGACAACTATCTTCCCAAAATCTTTTGAGGGAAGCCAACGAGGCGGACATGAATGCGAGGCAGAATAGAAGGAAACAGATTTCAAGAGGTACATTGGAATTGCCTTTAAAGTACAGGCAGAGGGGAACTACTTCATCAGTGATGCACTTGTCCAAAAGTGCATATGCGTTTTCTTCTGGATATATTCAAGAAAAAATGCATACGCCCTTTTTGGCCAAGCAAGCAAGTAGGTAATGCAAATCTGCACTACAAGAACGATCACTTCCCACTGGTCAAAAGGGACATCCGAAAAATATGTAAAAACCAGAAAGGCAAGACAGGCCCTGGAGAACAGGGAGTCTTGTTAGGCTAATTGGCAGGATGTAAATTTCTAAATGCCTATCTGGGGGAGTGCATTGTGTTCCCTAAAAAAATGAAAAACAGAGCTACAGAGCCAATGGCAGTTCCATTCTAGGGAATATACATTTGGAAAAATGAAAATCAGTATGACAGAGCCACCGAAAATTTAGGGCTGCGCTTCTTACACGAACCTCAGCTTGGGTAGACCTTAAATGTCTCAGGAAAGAAAAAAAATGTTTCAAGAAATTGTGGTCCTTACGTACGATTGAATATCCCTTAGCCATGAAATCAATGTCATAAGGCCAGTAGCAGCAAAATGAGTGGATTCAGGTACAATGATTCTAAGTGAAATAAGTCACATTGAAAAAGAAACTTATCATAAGATATCACTTACAAAGGTCCTGTAACCATGGCTACGCATGAACTGAGTTAGGAAAGATAACAGAGTAACAAATCTTATCATAAGTTATCACTCATAGGGTGAATGTACACATGGCTACACATGAACTGGATTACAAACACTAGAGAGTCACACATTTAGAAAACAATCTTCTGCCTGCTTAACGGGAAAGCCGAGGTGGGGTGATGCATAAAACCACAGTTTTAAATTAACACAGATACCGTTACCTAAACCAAGTATGTAATAGACAACACCTACTCCCCGCACAATGAACTGGACTCAACACCCCCTATTCATTGCAGAGGAATATATCTGACTCTAAGTATTTTAAAACATATGTATTCTCATGTCTCCATAAAGAAAGCATATGTGTGTATAATGGCATGAACACAGCACTGAAATTCAGCTAAACCCCCTTATAAAAATAAGTTTCAAAAGCAAAATGCAAAAACAGCAAAACAGAGAGAAATCTTAAAAATTACGTTCAGGGCCTGTGATCCAACCTGGACTGACCACCTTTACACCCACAGCTGGATGAGACATAAAACTGGACACTTGGGGCTGACAAGATTGCTGAGGTTGTGTGAGCAAAAGAACGCCACTTAGAGCAATACTGTGTGCTACCCATTCTAGTGGTCCCAACTCTCCCGGTTTAAGGGAATCTTCCTACAGTTAAAACATGCATGGGAAACCCTGTGGATGGTACACTGTGTAATTGGGAAAGTTTTCTAAAAGGTACCTCATTTTTCCTTTCGTCGTGCTCGGCTTCACCATTCCATCTGCATTACTAAAAATCTCCCCACTTGGAGTGTCAGCGCCTTTACCCTCCTTTTATGCACAGTTTGCAAATTGTGCAGAGGATGAACAGGAAGAGGGGAAACAAATGAGAGTTTAGCTGTAGGTGTTTGGATGGGCAAATATCACTCTACTTTCCCATCAGGAAGAAGCATTAACCAAAGGCTCAGCCTGAAGCCCTGGAACCGGACTAGGGCCTAAAGCCATCCTGCGGTATTGCAGCCAGCTCACAAATAGGCGGTTTGAAAAATGGATATCAGGGGCACAGCAATTCACAAACTTGCAGAGTTATAAAGGACAACTATCATCCAGAAATATATTGAGGTAAGGCCGTGAAGAGGATTTGAATGCAAGGCAGAATTGAAGGAAACAGATTTCAAGAGGTACATTGGAGTCATCTTTAAAGCACATGAAAAGCGACAGAACTCCAACAATGTTGCCCTTGGCAGAAAAGGGACTATGTGTATTTTCTTGAATATCTTCGGGAAAAAATGCATACGCCCTTTTTGGCCAAGCAAGCCATCAGGCATTGAAAATCCACTCTACATAGAAGTGTCCCTTACCTCCAGTCAAAAGGGCCATCCACAAATAGTGTAAAAACCACAAATGCAGGACAGGCCATGGAGAAAAGGCAGCCTGGTTACACCGATGGACAGGTTGTAAATTGCCAACAGCCTCTCTGGAGAACTGTATGTTGTTTTCTAAAACAGAGCTACAGAGCATAGCACACTTCCACTCATGGGCGTGTATTTTGGGAAAACTAAAAATCCGCAACACACAGCCAGCGCAAAGTTTAGGGCTGCTCTGTTTACAAGAACCTCGACTTCGGTAAACTTTAAATATCCCAGGAAAGGAAAAAAAATGGATATAGATGTCATGGTACTTATATACAATGGAATGTCACTCAGACATAAAATCAATGTCATAAGGCCAATAGCAGCATAATGAGTGGCTTTAGGTACGATAATGCTAAGTGAAATGAGCCACAAAGAAACAGAAACTTATTGTAATATATCACTTATAGAGGGAATGTAAACATGGCTACACATGAACTGAATTTCAAAAGAGAACAGGGTTACACATTTAGAAAACACACTTATGCCTCCTTAAGGGGAAAGGTGACGTGGGGTGATGTGTAAAAGCAGAGTTTGAAATTAGCACAGATACCATTCCATATACCAAATATGTAATAGACAAGACCTACTCCTTTCTCAATGAACTGGACACAAAACACCCTATTCACTGAAGAGGAATTGATCTGACTGGTAACAATCTTGAAACCTATGTATTTATATGTCTCCATAATGGAATCAAGTGTATGTAGATTGGCATAAACACAGATCAATGGAACAGGACAGAAAGCCCAGAGATAAACCTACATACCTATGGCTATCTCATCTATGACAAAGGAGCTAAGGATATACAATGGAGAAAAGACAGTCTCTTCAGTAATTGGTGCTGGGAAAACTGGACCCCTACACATAAAAGAATGAAATTAGAACACTCCATAACACCATACACAAAAATAAACTCTAAATGGATTAGAGATCTAAATATAAGACCAGACACTATAAAACACTTAGAGGAAACCATAGGCAGAACACTCTATGACATAAATCACAGCAAGATCCTTTTTGACACACCTTCTAGAGAAATGGAAATAAAAACAGAAATCAACAAATGGGACCTAATGAAACTTAAAAGCTTTTACACGGTACAGGAAAACATAAACAAGATGCAAAAACAACCCTCAGAATGGGAGAAAATATTTTCAAATGAAGCAATTGACAAAGGATTAATCTCCAAACTTTACAAGCACCTCATGTAGCTCAATATCTCAAAAACAAACAACCCAATCCAAAAACGGCCAGAAGACCTAAATAGACATTTCTCCAAAGAAGATATACAGATTACCAAGAAACACATGAAAGGATGCTGAACATCACTAATCATTAGAGAAATGCAAATCATAACTATCGTGAGGTATCACCACACAGCAGTCAGGGTGGCAATCATCAAAAAAATCTACAAAACAATAAATGCTGGAGAGGCCTTTATTGGAGAAAAGGGAACACACTTGCACTGTGGGTGGGAATGTAAATTGATATGGGCACTAAGGAGAACAGTACGGAGGTTCCTCTAAATAACTAACAATAGAGGTACCATACGACACAACAATCCAACTACTGGGCATTTGCCTTGCGAAAACCATAATTCAAAAAGAGTTATGTACAAAAAAGTTCATTGCAGCTCTATTTACAATAGCTTGGACATGGAAGCAACCTAAGTGTCCATCGACAGATGAATGAATAAAGAAGATCGGGCACATATATACAATGGAATATTACTCAGCCATAAAAAGAAGCAAAACTGAGTTATTTGTACTGAGGTGGATGGAATTAGAATCTGTCCTACACAATGAAGTAAGTCAGAAAGTGAAAAACAAATACTGTATGTTAACAGAGATATACGGGATCTAATGAAGAAAAAAAAAAGATTTTGAAGAACCTAGTGGCAGGACAGGATTAAGGACACAGACGTAGAGAAAGGACTTGAGGACACCGGAAGGGGGATGGGTAAGCTGAGACGAAGTGACAGAGTGGCATGGACATAAACACATTACCAAATGTAACACCGATAGCTACTGAGAATCAGCCACATCGACCAGGGAGATCAGCTCGGTGCTTTGTGACCACATAAAGGGGTGGGATATGGAATGTGGGAGGGAGATGCAAGAGGGAGGGGACCTGGTGATATTTGTATATGTATAGATGATTCACTTTGTTATACAGCAGAAACTAACACTCCATTGTAAAACAATTATACTCCAATAAACGTGTAAAAGGAAAAAAAAAAAAAGAAAGCCCAGGGATAAACCTACACACCTATGGTCAACTAATCTATGACAAAGAAGGCAAGACTATACAATGGAGATAAGACAGTCTCTTCAATCATTGGTGATGGGAAATATGGACAGCTACATGTAAAAGAATGAAATTAGAACACTCCCCAACACCATACATGAGAATATATTCAAAATGGATTAGAGACCTTAATGTAAGACCGGACAGTATAAAATTCTGAGAGGAAAACTTACGAAGGATACTCTGACGTAAATCACAGCAAGATCTTTTTTGATCCACCTCCTATAGTAATGAAATAAAAAAGAAAACTAAACAGATGGGACCTAATGAAATGTAAAAGCTTTTGCAAAGCAAAGGAAACTACAAACAAGACGAAAAGACAACCCTCAGAATGGCAGAACATATTTGCCAATGAATCAATGGACAAATGATTAATCTCCAATATATATAAACAGCTCATGCAGCTCAATATTAATAAAACAAACAACCCCATACAAAAATGGAAGAAGATCTAAATAGACATTTCTTCCAAGAAGACATAGAGATGGCCAGTACGCACATGAAAATCTGCTCAACATCACTAATTATTAGAGAAATGGAAATCGAAACTACAATGAGGTATCACATCACACCTGTTAGAATGGGCATCATCAGAAAATCTACAAACAACAAATGCTGGAGAGGGTGTGGAGAAAAGGAAATTTCTTCCACTATTGCTGGGAATGTAAATCGATATAGTCTCTATGGAGAACAGTATGGAGGTTCCTTAAAAAACTAAAAATAGAATTACCATATAATCCAGCAATCCCACTACTGGGCATATACCCAGAGAAAACCATAAATCAAAAAGACACATTCACCACAATGTTCATTGCAGCACTATTTACAACAGCCAGGTAATGAAAGCAACCTAAGTGCCCATAGAGAGATGAAAGGATAAAGATGTGGTACATATATACAATGGAATATTACTCAGCCATACATCGGAATGAAATTGGGTCATTAGTAGAGACCTTGATGGATCTAGAGACTGTCATACAGAGTGAAGTAAGTCAGAAAGAGAAAAACAAATATTGTATGTTAATGCATATATGTGGAACCTAGAAAAATGGTACAGATGAACCGGTTTGCAGGGCAGAGATAGAGACACAGATGTAGAGAACAAACATATGGACACCAAGGGGGGAACGCCATGTGAGGGTGGTGGTGGGATGAATTGGGAGACTGGGATTCACATGTGCACACATAAGTATAAAGTAGATATCTAGTAAGAACCTGCTGTATAAAAGAAATAAATAATTTTAAAAAAATTATAAATAAATAAATAACATTTAATAAAATAAACCAAAAAAACGATTTTCCCTTCACATAGACGTCTTTATATTAATGCATTATTTCCATGTTTATATCTCCAAATTTAAAAAAAAGAGGAATAAATAAAATCTACCTTGAACCAAAAAGAAAAAAAAAAAAAAAAAAAAAAACAGAACCCACCAGTTATACAGAGGAAAATCGTATCAGGGCACTTGCTCCAGTTGTAAAAAATTCTTAAGTTGGTCAGAGGTGGGAAATCGTCTCCCATGCAGTGAGCAGCGCTCCCCCCCACACAAGGAACATCCTCATTGCAAAGCTGGGGGACTGGGTCGAGGCGTCTGTGAGTAAATGTGAGCTGAGCCCCAGTCCTGCTGCAGCTGAACTCTTCCCACCCTTTCCAGGTAAAACAGCTGAATACATACAAGAACTTGCAAGCCTAGAGGAAGGGCTGTGGAGCCACACCAGCGACAGCACGCATGCCGACTTGGTGCCTGCTGGCCAGCCAGGATGGTCCTGGCCCCAGATGCTCTTCTGGAAGCTTTCCATTTCCCTACCTGAGATACCCCTCCTGCCACGGCCCCCACTGCTTTTTTACTTCCTCACCTCTGCCTGGGGAGAAATTCCAGCGGCAGGTATGGGTGACACATCCTCTTCTTTAGCAGGTGGCAGCCTGGCAACTCCTGCAGAAAGTCCAGCAGAGCCCCACTCACACTGGGCCACCCACAAAGCCATGGCCCCTCACTCCCTCCCACCACCCCAGCCCCGACACTGCTGACGGGGCAGAGAATATGGCGTCAGGCACAGCTACAGGGGCTCTTGCTGACTGGAGAGGAGTTTATATTGACCTTAACCCAGGCACACCTGGGGAGGGCTGGCAGGCAGTGTCAGGCTGCCCAAATCAGCCAATCCTCACCCCTCAGGGGATCACAGTTGCAGAAAATGAACCTTGCTAAACAGGCCACGGCCAAGGAACAGGTGTGGGCTCTTGAGAGTCAGGATAGACAAGGGGCTTCAGCTGCGGCTTTTTTTTTCTCATCATTTTATCTGGTCCATGAGTGGAAAACAACTTCAAGAAGACCCTATACTAATGAGAGGAACCCAGGGGTCAGGGAGAGGAGTGATGGTGGGTGGAGACAGAGGCCTGGTGCCCTGGCTGCAGTGGAAGTGTCTGGAAGACCAGGCCGAGAGAGGCTGCACTGAGTGATAGCCAGGGTCACAGACCTGTCAGGGCTGCTGTTTGTTAGTTCAAGTCCTGCTCTGAGGCGTTCTGTGTCAGCTGTGAGCGACAGGTGAGATGGGGGTTCTCTGCAAGGTGGGCTATGTGCACAGTTCTTGTGTGTCCAGCCCTGCTTGGGTACCTGCCCAGGGGAGCTCCGTATCCTGGGAAGGGCCTGGATATGAGAGCCCAATGGGCTGCTGGGTAACTGCACAGGTGAGCTCCATACGCTGGGAGGGACATGACCACGAGGGCCCCGTGGGCTGAGGGGTGGGGGGTGCAGCCCAGGTGAGCTCCATATCCTGGGATTGGCCTGACCACGAGAGTCCCATTGGCTGCTGGAGACCTGGTAAAGGATATCAGGACAGTCAGTGAAGCCACCGAGGATATACATCCAGTAGCTCCTATTTCCTACACCCTGCTGGTCATTCTACCATCCACCAGGCCATGGCATTCTGTATTAGACTTCAATGATGCCTTCTTCTGTATTCCATTCATCTCAGAGTCACAAGGATTTTTGGCTTGTGAGTGGCAGGACACAACATGCAACCAAAGCAATAATGCTGGGCCATCCTTCCCCAATGGTTCAAAAATACCCACACCATCATTGGGGAAATGTCCTCTAAAGACCTAAAAGATCTACCTCTGTAAAAGGGAACCCTCCTTCAATATGCAGAGGACATTCTGATCACCAGGCCTACTAAAGACGCCTCTGAACTACCTAGTCAAGAAAGGACAGAAGGTGTCCAAGAAAAAGGCTCAAATATCCCAGGCTAAGGTGACATGCCTGGGCTTCATTGTCACAGATATTCGGAGAAACACATCCCAGGATAGGGAAGAAGCCATTTGCAGCCTTACCTCTTCTAAAACTAGAAGACAGCTTAGGGGTTCCTGGGGAGGCCAAGGTTTTCTGCATCTGGATCCCTAACTACAGTCTTATAGCTGGGCCTCTACATGAAACACTGACACGAAAAGATGATGATCCTTTTGAATAGAATCCAGAAGCAGCCTTTCAAGAATGGAAAGAGCAGTCAATTCAGACCCTTGCCCAGGATCTCCCTAATTTAGCTAAACCCTTTGACCTTTACATACCCAGTCATAGGTTAATCGCCCTTGGAGCCTTAGTGCAAAAACTGGGACCACTTGAAATGGAGCAACAAAAGAATGCCCTTCAGGTATGATAAACTATGGTCACCAAGGGCTTTGCCCACCGACTCATCAGGCCAGGATACTGGGGTATCTAAAAAGCTGAATCAGAAGCCCGCAAGGCCAGCTCCCTCCTAAGGGAAAAGGACCCCACGTGGTGATCCTAACCACCCATCATGCCCTGAAGTTGCAGGGGTCGCTCTGTGGACACACTGACCTCGAGTGAGGAGGCCCTCCAACTCCAACCTCCAGAGAGACAAACGGGGGCAACAGGCCCCCAAAATGACTCGTGTGACCATCACTTGACCTGGAGTTTCTCTCAGAAAACAACAAGACTGTGCCCCGAAAGAGCAGACTACTGCTTGCAGGACTTAGTGCACCCAGAGGGGAGCTAATAAGCTTGGCGGGGGATACATATATCATGCTTTCACCATAGAAAGCCCTACAGACACCGCGGTGATGATGGTCAATATGACCGGCTGGAATGCTGGATACTTCTAAAGGCCGTTGACTCAGTGGACGTCATGGTCCTGGATCACCACTGACCCTGGACTGTCTGGGAGTTGTGCGGGCAGGGCTCTGACACATGGTGCTGTTTGTACATTAATTCAGGGACCTAATTAAAGAAAGCACAGACTAGTGGTCAGAGCATCTAGGATGGCAAAAAACATCAGCCTAAGGTCGCCGAACAAATATGGGGTGGGGTGAAACCTGCCACCGCAGCATCTCTGCGCATTTCTTTCCTGGACCCTTAAAGGTCATTAGAATCTATAAAACTTCCAATGCTGGTGCTCAGGCGGACGAGAAGTGAGGCAGGAGGCCTTGAGACAATCAACCTCACCTGGAGGCTGGTGGGGAGACGTTTTGCCCCTCCCCCCATGTATCAGGGCTCCCACCACAACATGAAGCAGTTACAAATGAGGGGTATGCACCCTCAACACCCCAAGAATGAGGAACGGAACAAAAAGCCGAGGAGGTGTTCATCTCCGGCAACGTTCATTAAAATCTCCTGGGAGATAAAAAGAGAGTCTGGACAATAAAATAATGTCTAACCTGTATTTCTTTTGTGCTATGTCTAATTTCACGTGCTCCTAGGGTTCCGCATGCAGAGGTCCCACACCCGGCACTTCAGACCCGATTTCCTAGTGCAGAATGGCTGGGTCGACACCTCAGCTAGCGGGGTCCCATGCAGACTCCGCGGCATAGAGCCTGAGCTGCAGCAAACCCAGCCCTCGAGAGCTCCATCCCCTCCCTCCCACTGACACTGCCGGGATCCCTACACAGCAGCCCAGCCCACAGCCCGTGGGGGAGTGCACGCTCTCACCTCTCCTTTCTGTTTTCAAAATAATGTTTCCTTTGCTTCTGAACCAAACTCAGTCTTGATCTGTTGGCTCCAATGACACTGGGCACGGGGACTCCTGTTGGGGTCCACTCTGGAGGATCAGTAACAGAAATTGAGAACATTGTAACTTCAATGAACAGATGTGTGAGCCAAACTGTAGTTAACATAGAACAGTGTATAACGCTCCGGTAAAATAAGATGTTTCTAAGACTTACATTTGATATTTCCATCACTTTCCTATAAGCAAGTTCAGTGAAGACGTTTGTCTTATTTGTCAGGTCAACATTAGAGAAATGAAGGGATTTATTTCCATGGATGTACATCGAATACTCTTGGCTGAAGCTTCAATCGTGTTTTCAATGCTTTTCCATTGAAAACGATACCGCTCTTTCAGCTCCCCCATTTCTGAGAAGTATAAAATCTTATAATTTAGTATTACCAAAGGGGAAAGGTAGGAGAAGGGATAAATTAACAGTTTGGGATTAACACATACACACTGCTATGTATAAAATACATCATCAACAAGGAACTACTGTATAGCACAGGGAACTACACTGAATATTTTGCAATAACCTATAAGGGGAAATAATCTGAAAAAGAATAGATATTTTTATTGACATCATCTATCAATGACAGATAAAATGTAACCTAAGCAAGGCCAATGGTGAGCGCTTCTGACCCTGAAGATTTCAATCATCTAAAGTTTGGGCTCTGCCTATTTCCCAAGGCCCTTAATGGACATGCGTGTAGCCGTAGCTTAAAAATTCCCCAGTTTGGGGTTCGGGGAGGCACTGATTTGGAAAAATCCCTGGTGTTCTCCTTACATGCACGGGACCCTTCCTACAGCTAAAACATGCCTGTCACACATAGAGGATGGTACACCATTTGATCGGAAAGAATTTGGAAAATGCACCTCATCTCCTCATAGCCTGGTGCTTGGGTTCACCCCTCCAGCATCTTTCCTAACAACCTCCTCACTTGGGCATATCAGCACCATCAACATCCTGTTGCACACAGTTTGGAATTTGTCTAGAGGATGAAGCGGAAGGATGAGAAAAATTTAGAGACAAGTCTTAGATATTCGGACAGGCACATGCCACTCTAATTTCCAATCCGGAAGACAAATTCATCAAAGGCTAGAATTGCCCACGGAAACAGAATAGGGCTAGAGGAAATCCCGCTGTTTTGTGTCCAGTTTCCATAAACACAAGTTGAATAATGGAACTCAGGGTCACTAAAATTCATGAAACTGCAGAGTTGAAAATATCTATCGTCGAAAAATGTCTTGAGGTAAGGCACAGAAAAGGACTTGTAAGCAAGGGAGAGTGGCAGGAAACATATTTGAACAGGTAGAAAGGACTCCCCGTTAAAGTACAAGAAAAGGGTCTGAACATCACCAATGATGCTGTTGGCCAAAAAGGGCGTATGCATTTTTTCTGAATATATTCAAGTAAAGGCCATACACACTTTTTATCCAACCAAACAGGTGGACACTGGAAATCAATACTACAAAATGTATCACTTCACATCAGTCAGAAGGGCCATCCACGTAAAGTGTAAACACCAGAAATGCAGGACAGGGCGAGGAGAAAAGGGAGCCCTGTGAGGCTGATAGTGGAAATGCAATTTGCCAACAGCCACTCTGGAGAAGAGTATTGTGTTTGCTAAAACATCAAAAAATGAGCTACAGAGCATAGGGCACTTGCACTCATGGGCGTATACCTTGGGAAAAACAAAAATCGACAGAAAACAGGCACCCCAACGTTTACCACCTCTCTGTTAAAAAGGGCCTCAACTTGGATATAACCTAAATGTCCCTGGAAGGATAAAATGGATAAAAGAGACGGGGTACTTATGTAGAGTGGAATATTACTCATCCAGAAATCAATGAAATAAGGCCAGTTAGAACAACTCTGGAGGAGTTACATACGATCATTCTAAGTGACATATGTCAGAAAGAAAAAGACACATATCATAAGATGTCACTTAAAGGTGGAATCAAAAATGGCTACACATGAAATAAATTACAATACAGAAACATAGTCAAATATGTAGAAAATAGACATAAGGCTACTAAATGGGAAAGGTGGGGAATGGTAAGGTATTATCCAGGAGGTTGAAATTAGCAAAGATACCATTCCAAGTACCAAATTGAATAACTGACAAGGCCTACACGGTACCTCAAAGAACTGCACTCAGCCCACTCAAGTCACTGGAAAATAATTCATATGACTGGTAAGCATCTGAAAAGGAATTTATTGTTGTCTCACAGTACATGAATCAAGTGGATATACAGGAACAAAAAACAGAGCTTTGAAAATCAGCTGTAACCAATATAAAAATACATTTAAAAATATTTATAAAAAAAGTGAGACAGACAAAAATTCTTACAACTTTTGTTGAAGGTCTATGATGTAACATGAATTGAACACATGTAGACCCACAGCAGGATGATATATAAGGCTGGAAGCTATGCACGCTAAGAGATGTTAGAGAGGCTTGTTGAGAAAATGCAGGCCTTTTAAAGTAATACTGCCTGGTACCAATTCCATGGGTCCCAAATCTGCAGGTTCAAGGGAATTTCTGACAGTGAAAACATGCCTGGGAAACCGAGATGAATGTACAGCATGTGCTCAGGAAAAGGTGTCTACAATGCACCTCATTTTTGATCTCCTGGTGCTGAGGTTCGCCATTCCAGCCACATTACTAACAATCTCTCCACTTGGAGAATCAGCACCTTTAACCTCCTGTTTTACACAGTTTTCAATTTGTGCAGAGGATAAATGGGAAGAGGGGGAACCAATGAGAGGTTAGCTGTAGGAGTTTTGACAGGCACATGCCACTCTATTTTCCCATTAGGAAGAAGAATTAACCAAAGGCTCAGCCTGCCTCCCCAGAACCAGAATAGGGCCGGAAGCAATCCAATGGTTTGGCATACAGCACACAAAAAAAGCGAGTTGCAAAATGCAGCTCAGGAGCAGACAATTCAAAGACCTGCAAAGATATAAATGATAACCAACGTCCAAAAATATATTCAGGTAAGGCAACGAAGAGGATCTGAATGAGAGGCAGAATTGCAGGAAACAGATTTCAAAAGGTAGATTCTACTCACATTTAAATCATATGAAAAGCAGCAGAATTTCTAAAATGATGCAGTTGGGCAAAAGGGTGTATGTGTTTTTTTTTCGTGAATATCTTCAGGAATAAAACACAGACAGAGTTTTTGGCCAACCAAGCAAGAGGGAAATGCATATCCGCACAACAAAGAAGTCTCAATTTCCACTGCTCAGAAAGGCCATCCAAAAAATGTGTACAAACCAGAAATGCAGGAGAGGCCATGGGAAACAGGGAGCCAAGTCACGCTGATGGGTGGGGTGTAAATATCCAAGAGCCACTCTGAAGAAGTGTATGCTGTTTCCTAAAACATCTAAAATACAAAGCCCCCGAGCAAAGGGGACTTCAACTCATGGGCATATAACTTGGGAAGACTAAATATCAATAAGACACAGGCACCCCAAAGTTTAGGGCTGCTCTGCATACAAGAACCTCAACTTTGGTACACCTAAAATATCCCAGGCAAAACAGAAATGCATAAAGAACTTGTGGTATTTTGTACAACAGAATATCACTCAGACGTGAAATCAATGTATATAAGGCCAGTAGCAGCATAATGAGTGGATTTAAGTATGATGATTCTAATGGAAATTAGTCACACAGAAAAAGAATCTTATCATAAGATATCACTTATAGAGGAAATGTCAATATCACAACACATGAACTGAATTAGGAAAGAGAAGAGAGTCTCACATTTAGAAAAAAAAATCTTATGCCTGCTTCAGGAGAAAGGAGAGGTGGGGTGATGCATAAAACCAGAGTTTGATATTAACACAGGTACCATTCCATAAACCAAATACAGAATAGACAAGACCTACAACTTCCTCAGTGAATGGGACTCAACACCCCTATTTCCCGCATAGGTATATATCTGACTAGTAAGAATCTTAAAACCTATGTATTAATATGTCTTCGTAAGGGAACCAATTGTGTCTAGACCGGCATAAACAAGTCAGTGATAATCAGCTCAACCCCATTATAAACATGAATTTCAAAAACAAAACCAAAAAACAGCGAAATTCTTACGCAATTCCTTCAAAGGTTCTGTTGAAACCTGGAATGACCCTATCGGCAAAGACAGCTGGATGAGACATAAGGCTGGAGACTTGTGACTGAGAGGACTGGTGAGATTGGGAGAGAAAATGCAGACCCTTAAAGTAGTAATGCATGCAACCATTCCATGGGTCCCAAATCTCCAGGTAGAAGGGAATATCACTACAGTTATAACATGTATGGGAAACCTAGAGAATGGACAACCTGTCATGGTAAAAGGTTTCTAAAACTCTCCTAATTTTTCTTCTCCTTGTATTCCAGTTTGGTATTCCAACTGCTTTACTATCAATCTCGCAACTTAGCAGAGTCAGCCCCTATAACCTCCTGGTTCACACAGTTTGCTAATTGTGCAGAGGATGAAATGGAAGAGGGAGAACCTATCAGAGAGTAGATGTAGGCATTTGGATGGGCACATGTCACTCTAATTTCCCGTCAGGAAGAAGAATTAACCAAAGCCTCAGCCACCCACAGGGAACCAATATAGCCACCCCTGGAACCAGTATAGGTCCTGAAGCAAAATTGTGGATTTGCGGCCAGCTCTCAAAAATGGGATTTGAAAATTGGGACTCAGGGGCACAGCAATTCACCAACCTGCAGAGTTATAAAGGACTACTCTCTTCCAAAATCTGTTGAGGGAAGGTAAAGAAGGGGACTTGAAAATGAGGCAGAATTGCACAAAACATATTTCAAGAGGTAAATTGGAATCGCCTTTAAAGCACAGGAAAAGCATCACAACTTGGACAGTGATGCCCTTGGCCAAAAAGGGCGTATGCCTTTTCTCCTGAATATATTCAGGAGAAAACGCATACGCCCTTTCTGGCCAATTAAGCAAGGCACACAATGCAAATCCACACTACAAAGAATTGTCACTTCCCACCGGTCAAAAGGGACATCCGAATATCTGTAAAAACCAGAAAGGCAAGAGAGAGTTGACAAGGGCATGAAGCAATGTGATCCCAATGGCTATGGAGGAATGTGATGACAAGCGCATGGAGCATTGTGATGACAAGATTATGTAGCATTTTGCTGACAAAGGCAAGGAGCATTGTGATGAAAAGATTCATGGAGCACTGTGATGACAAGCGTCACGGAGCATTGTGATTACAGGGATCATGGAGCATTGGGGTGACAAGGGCATGGATCACTGTGATGACAAGTGTCATGGAGCATTTTGATGACAAGAGTCCCAGATCGTTGTGTTGTCAGGGTTCATGGAGCGTTGTGATGACAGTGGTCATGGAACATTGTGATGACAGGAGTCATGGAGCATTGTGATGAGAAGGTGATGGAGCATTGGGCTGAAAATGCTCATGGAGTATTGTGATGAAAGGGGTCATGGAGAATTGTGATGACAAGGTACTGGAGCACTGTGATGAGAAGACCATGGAGCCTTGTGATGACAAGTCTCATAGAGCATTCTGATGAAAAGGGGCATGGAGCATTGTGATTACAGGAGTCTTGGAGCATTGTGATGAAAAGGACATGAAGCATTAGGATGAGAAGGCCATGGAGCGTTCTGATGACATGCATCATGGAGCTTTGTGATGACAAGGGCATGGAGCATTGTGATTACAGGGTTCTTGGAGCACTGTGATGAAAAGGTGCATGGAGCATGGTGATTACAGGGGTCTTGGAGCATTGTGGTGGCAAGGGTCATGGAGCCTTGTGATGACAAGGCCGGGGAACATGGTGATGGAAGGGATCATGGAGCATTGTTATGACAGGGGTAATGGAGCATTTTGATGAAAAGGCCATGGAGCATTGGGCTGAAAATATTCATGGAGTATTGTGATGACAGGGGTCATGGAGCATTGTGATGACAATGGAATGGAGCACTGTGATGACAAGTTCCTGGAGCATTGTGATGAGAAAACCATGGAGCCTTATAATGAAAAGTCTCATGGAGCATTCTGATGAAAAGGGGCATGGAGCATTGTGATTACAGTGGTCTTGGAGAATTGTGATGACAAGGGCATGGAGCATTGTGATGAGAAGGCAATGGAGCATTCTAACAGGCGTCATGGAGCTTTGTGATGACAAGGGCATGAGCATTGTGATTACAGGGCTCTTGGAGCATTATGATGAAAAGAGCATGGATCATTCTTATGAAAAATACATGGAGCCTTGGCATGACAGGTTTCAAGGAGCATACAGACAACAAGTGTCAGGGAGCATTTTGATGACCAGTGTATTGAGCACTGTGATGACAAAGGTCATGGAGCATTGTGACGATAAGGACATGGAGTATTGTGATGACAAGCACATGGAGCTTGCTATGACAGGGGTCATGGAGCATTGCGATGACAAGTGCATTGAGAATTGTGATGACAAAGCATGTAACACTTTGATGAGAAGTGTCATGGAACATAGTGATGCCAGGAACGTGGAGAATTGTGATGACAGGGACATGGAGCAGTGTGATGACCAGGGCATGGAGCATTGTGATGGCAAGACCGTGGAGCATTGTGATGAGAAGACCATGGATAATTTTGATGACAAGCCTCATGGAGCACTGTAATGACAAGGGGTGTGGAGCATTGTGATGACAGGGGTCATGGAGCATTGTTATGACAGGTGTAATGGAGCATTGTGATGAGAAGTGCATGGAGCATTGGTCTGAAATATTTCATGGATTATTGTGATGAGAGTGGGCATGGAGCATTGTGATGACAAGGGCACGGAACACAGTGATACATGTGTCATGGAGGATTGTAATGACAAGGGCATGGAGCATTGTGATGAAAAGGGCATCGAGTAGTGTGATGACAAGTGTCATGGAGCTTTTTGATGACAATTGCATGGATCAATGTGATGAGAGGGTCCATGGAGCATTGTGGTGGCAATGGCATGGAGCATTGTGATGCCAAGGGTCATGGAGCTTTGTGATGACAAAGGTCATGGAGCATTTTGATGACAAGGGTGTGGTGCATTGTGATGAGAAGGGCAGGGAGCATTGTGATGACAGGTTCATGGAGCAATTTGATGAAAAGGCTCATGGAACATTTTGATGACAATGGTTATGGAACATTGTGATGTCAGGGGTCATGGAGCATTTTGATGAAAACGGTCATGGAGCATTTTGATGACAGGGGTTATGGAGCACTGTGATGTCAGGGGTCATCGAACATTGTGATGATAAGTGCATGTAGCATTGTGATGACAGGAGTCATGGAACACTGTGATGACAGCGGTGAGGGAGTACTGTGATGAATAGTGATGTAACATTGTGATATCAGTGGTGAGAGAGCATTTTGATGAGAAGTGCATGGAGCATTGTGATGACAAAGTATAAGGAGCATTGTGATGACAAGATTGTGGAGCACTGTGATGACAAGCGCATGGCACATTGTGATGACAAGGGTCATGGAGCATTGTGCTGACAAGCCCATGGAGCATTGTGATGACAAGGGTCATGGAGCATTGTGTTGAGAAAGACATAGAGCATTGTGATGACATGGGTCAAAGAGCATTGTGATGAAAACTTCATGGAGCACTGTGGTTAAAAAGTCATAGAGACTGTTGATGACGAAGGCATGGACCATTGTGATGACAAAGGTCATGAAGCATTGTGATGACTGGAGTCATGGAGCATTGTGATGACACGGTCATGGAGCATTGTGATGACAAGGGCATGGAACATTGGCCTAATAAGTTTCATGGATTATTGCGATGACAGTTGGAATGGCGCACTGTGATGGCAAGGGAATGGAGAATTGTGATGACAAGGTCATGCAGTATTATGAAGACAGGTGTCAGGGAGCATTGTGATGACATATGTAATGGCCCATTGTGATGACAGTGGCATGGAGCATTGTGATGCCAAGTGTCATGGAGGATTATGATGACAAAGATAATGGAGCATTGTGATGACAATGGCTTGGAGTATTGTGATGACAAGGGTCAGGGAGCATTGTGCCAACAAGTACATGGAGAATTGTGATGACAAGGGTCATGGAGCATTCTGATGACAATCTTGTGGAGTATTTTGATGACAATGGCATGGAGCATTGTGATGAAAATGGCATGGGACATTGTGATGAAAAAGGCATGGAGCCTTTTTGTGACAGGGTTCAAGGAGCATTCTGACGGGGAGCATTGTGATGACAAGTGTATTGAGCATTGTGATGACAAAGGTCATGGAGCATTGTGACAATAAGGGCATGGAGTATTGAGATGACATGCATCATGGAGAGTTGTGATGACAAGTGTTATGGAACATTGTGATCCCAAGTTTCATGGAGGATCGTGATGACAATGGTAATGCAGTATTGTGATGACAAGTGCATGGAGTATTGTGATGACAAGAGCATATAACATTGTGATGAGAAGTGCCATGGAGCACTGTGATGACAAGGACGTGGAGAATTGTGAGGACAAGGGACATTGAGCTGCGAGATGACCAGGGCATGGAGCATTCTGAAGGCAAAACCGTGGAGCATTGTGATGAGAAGACCTTGAGTAATTGTGATGACGAGCATCATGGAGCACTGTAATGAAAAGGGGCATGAAGCACTGTGATGACTGGTGTCAGGGAGCATTGAGATGACAGGGGTCAAGGAGCATTGTGATAACAAGAGCATGTAATGTTGTGATGAGAAGTGTCATGTAGCATCGTGATGACAAGGACGAGGAGAATTGTGATGACAAGGGACATGGAGCATTGTGATAACTAGGACATGGTGCAATGTGATGACAGGGGTCATGGAGCATTATTATGACAAGGGTCATGGTGCATTCTCACATAAGATATCACTTATAAAGGGAATGTAAACATGGCTAAATATGAACTGAATTAGGAAACAGAACAGAGTCTCAGATTTAGAAAACACTCTTATGCTTGCTTAAGGGGAAAGGAGAGGTGGGGAGATGCACAAAGCCAGAGTTTGATATTAGCACAGGTACAGTTCCATAATCCAAATACAGAATAGACAAGAACTACTCCTTCCGTAGTGAACGGGACTCAAAAACCCTATTTCCAGCAGAGGAATATATCTGACTAGTAAGAATCTTAAAATCAGTGTATTTATATGTCTCTGTAAGGGAATCAATTTTGTCTAGACTGGCAAAAACAAGTCAGGGATAACCAGCTCAACCCCATTATAAAACTGAATTTGAAAAACAAAACAAAATAAAAAAAACAGCGATATTATTACACAATTCCTTCAAGGGCTCTGATGCAACCTGGAATGACTGTACCTACAACAACAGCGTGAAGAGACATAAGGCTGGACACATGGGACTGAGGGGATGAGTGAGATTGGTGGCGAAAATGCAGTCCCTTTAAAGCCATAATGCGTGCCACCCATTCGATGGGTGCCAACTCTCCAGGTTGAAGGTAATATTACTACAGCTATAAAATGTACGGAAAACCTAGAGAGTGAACACACGGTGAATACGAAAGTTTTCTAAAACTCAACGAACAGTCCCTCTCCTGGTGCTCCGGTTTGACTTTCGAAATGCTTTACTATCAATCTCCCAACTTGGAGAGACAGCCCCTTTAACCTCCTGGTTCCCACTGGTTACCAATTTGGCTGAGGATGAAAGGGAAGAGGGAGGACCAATGAGAGAGTAGCTGTTAGGCATTTGGACGGGCACATGTCACTCTAATTTCCCGGTAGGAAGAAGAATTAACAAAAGTCTCAGCCACCCACCGGGAACCAGTGTAGTTCCTGAACCAAAATTTGGACGTGCAATCAGTTGAGAAAAAAACGAGTTGAAAAATGGAGCTCAGGGGCACAGCAATTCACAAACTGGCAGAGTAATAAAGGACAACTATCATCCAAAAATCTGTTGAGGGAAGGCAACGAGGCCAACTTGAAAGCGAGGGAGAATAGCAGGAAACAGATTTCAAGAGGTATGTAGGAATTGCCTTTAAAGCACAGGAAGAGGGGCACAACTTCGACAAAGATGCACTTGCCCAAAAAGGGCGTATGAGTTTTCTCCTGAATATATACAGGAGAAAATGCATACGCCCTTTTTGGCCAAGCAAGCAAGCGGGCAATGCAAATCTACACTACAAAGAAGTATCTCTTCCCACCGGTCAAAAGGGACATCCACAAAATGTGTAAAAACCAGAGGGCAAGACAGGCCCCGGAGAACAGGAGCCTTGTTCGCTGATGGGCGGGATGTATATTGCGAACTGCCTCACTGGAGGAGTGCATTGTGTTCCCTAAAAAAGTAAACAACAGAGCTACAGAGCCAAGGGCATTTCCAGTCTAGGGAATATACCTAGGGAAACCTGAAAATCAATAAGACAGAGCCACCCCCGAATTCAGGGCTGCACTGCTTACAAGAACCTCAACTTGGGTACACCTTAAATATCCCAGGAAATATAAAAATGTTTCAAAAATTTGTGGTACATATGTACGATGGAATATCCCTCAGCCATGAAATCAATGTCATAAGACCAGTAGCAGTAAATTGAATGGATTCAGATACGATGATTCTAAGTGAAATAAGTCACACAGAAAAAGAAACTTATCATAAGATATCACTTATGAAGAACATGTGAACATGGCTACACATGAACTGACTTAGGAAAGAGAACAGAGTCTCACATTTAGAAAACACTCCTATGCCTGCTTAAGGGGGAAGTAGAGGTGGGGTGATGCATAAATCCAGAGTTTGATATAAGCACATCTACAATTCCAAAAACCAATTATGGAATAGACAACACCGACACCTTCCAGTGAAAGGGACTCAAAACCCCATATTTCCCGCAGAGGAAGAGATCTCACTAGTAAGAATCTTAAAACCTATGTATTGATATGTCTCCGTAAGGGAATCAAGTGTGTCTAGACTGGCATAAACATGGCAGCGAGAATCAGCTCAAACCCACTATAAAAAGGAATTTAAAAACAAATTAAAAAAAACAGGGAAATCCTTTACAACTCCTTCAGGGTCTCTGACGAAACCTGGAATGCCCCTATCTACAATGACAGCTGGATGTGGCATAAGGCTGGACACTTGGGACTGAGAGGATTGGTGAGATTGTGTGAGCAAATGCAGACCCTTTAAAGCAATAATGCAAGGCCCCCATTCCATGGGTCCCATCTCTACATGTTGAAGGGAATATTACTAAAGCTATAACAAGTACGGGAAGCCTAGAGAATGAACACACTGTGAATACGAAAGGTTTCTAAAACTCATCGAATAGTCCCTCTCCTGGTGCTCCGGTTTGACTATCCAAGTGCTTTACTATCAATGTCCCAACTTGGAGACACAGCCCCTTTAAGCAACTGATTCGCACAGGTTGCCATTTTGGCAGAGGATGTAAAGGAAGAGGGAAAATCATTGAGAGAGTAGTTGTTAGGCATTTGGACGGACACATTTCACTCTAATTTCCAGGCAGGAAGAAGAATTAACCAAAGTCTCAGCCACCCACCGGGAACCAGTATAGGTCCTGAGCCAAAATTTTGGACTTGAATTCAGCTCACAAAAAACGAGTTGAAAAATAGAGCTCCGGGGCACAGAAATTCACAAACTTGCAGAGTAATAAAGGACAACTATCGTCCAAATGTCTGCAGAGGGAAGGCAACGAGGTGGACTTGAAAGCGAGGCAGAATAGCAGGAAACAGATTTCAAGAGGTATGTAGGAATCTCCTGTAAAACACATAAGAGGGACACAACTTCGGCAATGATGCACTTGGCCAAAAAGGGTGTATGCGTTTTCTCCTGAATATATTCAGGAGAAAACGCATACGCCATTTTTGGCCAAGCAAGCAAGCGGGCAATGCTAATCTGCACAAAAAAGAAGTATCTATTCCCACCAGTCAAAAGGGACATCTACAAAATATGTAATAAACAGAAAGGCAAGACTGGCCCTTGAGAACAGGAGCATTGTTATGCTGATGGGCGGGATGTAAATTGCCTACTGCCTCACTGGAAGACTGCATTTTGTTCCCTAAAACAAGTAAACAACAGAGCAACAGAGCCAAGGACATTTCCAGTCTAGGGAATATAGCTTGGGAAAACTGAAAATCAATATGACAGAGACACCCCAAATTCACGGCTGCAGTGCTTACAAGAACCTCAACTTGGGTACAACTTAAATATGCCAGGAAATATAAAAATGGTTCAAAATTTGGGGTAATTATGTACGATGGAATATCCCTCAGCCATGAAATCAATGTCATAAGACCAGGAGCAGCAAAGAGAGTGGATTCAGGTACGATGATTCTGAGTGAAATAAGTCACACTGAAAAATAAACTTATCACAAGATATCACTTATGAAGATCCTGTAAACATGGCTACACATGAACTGAGTTAGGAGAGAGAACAGATTCTCAAATTTAGAAAACACTCTTATGCCTGCTTAAGGGGGAAGGAGAGGTGGGGTGATGCATAAAACCAGAGTTTTATATAACCACAGGTACCATTCCCAAAACCAACTATGGAATAGACAAGACCTACACCTTCCTCTGTGAACGGGACTCAAAACCCCATATTTCCCGCAGAGGAATAGATCTGACAAGTAAGAATCTTAAAACCTATGTATTGATATGTCTCCGTTAGGGAATCTAGTGTGTCTAGACTGGCATATACATGGCAGCGAGAATCAGCTCAATCCCACTATAAAAAGGAATTTCAAAAACAAAACCAAAAAACAGGGAAATTCTTTACATTTCCTTCAGGGTCTCTGATGAAACCTGGAATGACCCTATCTACAATGACAGCTGGATGTGGCATAAGGCTGGAAACTTGGGACTGAGAGGATTGGTAACATTGGATGAGCAAATGCAGACCCTTTAAAGCAAAAATGCATGGCCCCCATTCCATGGGTCCCAACTCTCCAGGTTGAAGGGAATATTACTACAGCTATAACATGTACGGGAAACCTAGAGAATGGACACACTGTTAATACAAAAGGTTTCTAAAACTCAACGAGTAGTCCCTCTCCTGGTGCTCCGGTTTGACTTTCCAACTGCTTTACTATCAATCTCCCAACTTGGAGAGACAACTCCTTTAACCTCCTCGTTCGCACAGGTTGCCAATTTGGCAGAGGATTGAAGGTAAGAGGGAGAACCAATGAGAGAGTAGCTGTTAGGCCTTTGGAAGGGCACATGCCACTCTAATTTCCCGGCAGGAAGAAGAATTAACCAGAGTCTCAGCCACCCACCGGGAACCAGTATAGGTCCTCAACCAAAATTTTGGACTTGCGTACAGCTCACAAAAAACGAGTTGAAAACTGGAGCTCAGGGGCACAGCAATTCACAAACTGGCAGAGAAATAAAGGACAACGATCGTCCAAAAATCTTTTGAGGGAATGCAACGAGGCGCACTTGAAAGTGAGGCAGAATAGCAGGAAACAGATTTCAAGAGGTATGTTGGAATCGCCTTTAAAGAACAGGAAGAGGGGCAGAACTTCGACAATGACGCACTTGGCCAAAAAGGGAGTATGCGTTTTCTCCTGAATATATTCAGGAGAAAACGCATACGCCCTTTTTGGCCAAGATAGCAAGTGGGCAATGCAAATCTGCACTACAAAGAAGTATCACTTCCCACCGGTCAAAAGGGACATCCACAAAATGTTTAAAAACCAAAAAGGCAAGACAGGCCCTGGAAAACAGGGAGCCTTGTTATGCTGATGGGCGGGATGTAAATTGCCAACTGCCTCACTGGAGGAGTGCATTGCGTTCCCTAAAACAAGTAAACAACAGAGCTTCAGAGCCAAGGGCACTTCCAGTCTAGGGAATATACCTTGGGAAAACGGAAAGTCAATAAGTCAGAGCCACCCCCAAATTTAGGGCTGCACTGCTTACAAGAACCTCAACTTGGGTACACCTTAAATATCCCAGGAAATATAAAAATGGTTCAAAAAACTGTGGTATTTATGTACGATGGAATATCCCTCAGCCATGAAATCAATGTCATAAGACCAGGAGTAGCAAAATGAGTGGATTCAGGTACGATGATTCTAAGTGAAATAAGTCACACAGAAAAAGAAACTTATCATAAGATATCACTTATGAAGATCCTGTAAAAATGGCTACACATGCACTGAGTTAGGAAAGAGAACAGAGTCTCACATTTAGAAAACACTCTTATGCCTGCTTAAGGGGAAAGGAGAGGTGGGGTGATGCATAAAACCAAAGTTTGATATAAGCACAGGTACCATTTCTAAAACCAACTGTGGAATAGACAAGACCTACACCTTCCTCAGTGAAAGGGACTCAAAACACCATATTTCCTGCAGAGGAATAGATCTGACCAGTAAGAATCTTAAAACCTATGTATTGATATGTCTCTGTAAGGGAATCAAGTGTGTCTAGACTGGCATAAACATGGCAGCGAGAATCAGCTCAAACCCACTATCAAAAGGAATTTCAAAAACAAAACCAAAAAACAGGGAAAATCTTTACATTTCCTTCAGGGTCTCTGATGAAACCTGGAATGACCCTATCTACAATGACAGCTGGATGTGGCATAATGCTGGACACTTGGGACTGAGAGGATTGGTGAGATTGGGTGAGCAAATTCAGACCCTTTAAAGCAAAAATGCATGGCCCCCATTCCATGGGTCCCAACTCTCCATGTTGAAGGGAATATTACTACAGCTATAACATGTACGGAAAACCTAGAGAATGGACACAGTGTGAAAACAAAAGGTTTCTAAAACTCAACGAGTAGTCCCTCTCCTGGTGCTCCGGTTTGACTTTCCAACTGCTTTACTCTCAATCTCCCAACTTGGAGAGACAAGCCCTTTAACCTCCTCGTTCGCACAGGTTGCCAATTTGGCAGAGGATGGAAGGGAAGAGGGAGAACCAATGAGAGAGTAGCTGTTAGGCATTTGGACGGGCACATGTCACTCTAATTTCCCGGCAGGAAGAAGAATTAACCAGAGTCTCAGCCACCCACCGGGACCAGTATAGGTCCTCAACCAAAATTTTAGACTTGCGTACAGCTCACAAAAAACGAGTTGAAAAATGGAGCTCAGGGGCACAGCAATTCACAAATTGGCAGAGTAATAAAGGACAACTATCGTCCAAAAATCTGTTGAGGGAAGGCAACGAGGCGGACTTGAAAGCGAGGCAGAATAGCAGGAAACAGATTTCAAGAGGTACATTGGAATCGCCTTTATAGCACAGGAAGAGGGGCACAACTTCGACAATGACGCACTTGGCCAAAAAGAGCGTATGCGTTTTCCCCTGAATATATTCAGGAGAAAACGCATACGCCCTTTTTGGCCAAGCAAGCAAGCGGGCAATGCAAATCTGCTCTACAAACAAGTATCAATTCCCACCGGTCAAAAGGGACATCCACAAAATGTGTAAAAACCAGAAAGGCAAGACAGGCCCTGGAAAACAGGGAGCCTTGTTATGCTGATGGGCGGGATGTAAATTGCCAACTGCCTCACTGGAGGAGTGCATTGCGTTCCCTAAAACAAGTAAACAACAGAGCTTCAGAGCCAAGGGCACATCCAGTCTAGGGAATATACCTTGTGAAAACTGAAAGTGAATAAGACAGAGCCACCCACAAATTTAGGGCTGCACTGCCTACAAGAACCTCTACTTGGGTACACATTAAATATCCAGGAAATATAAAAATGGTTCAAAAAACTCTGGCATTTATGTACGATGGAATATCCCTCAGCCATGAAATCAATGTCAAAAGACCAGGAGCAGCAAAGTGAGTGGATTCAGGTACGATGATTCTAAGTGAAATAAGGCACACAGAAAAAGAAACTTATCATAAGATATCACTTATGAAGATCCTGTAAACATGGCTACACATGACCTGAGTTAGGAAAGAGAACAGAGTCTCACATTTAGAAAACACCCTTATGCCTGCTTAAGGGGAAAGGAGAGGTGGGGTGATGCATAAAACCAGAGTTTGATATAAGCACAGGTACCATTTCTAAAACCAACTGTGGAATAGACAAGACCTACACCTTCCTCAGTGAAAGGGACTCAAAACACCATATTTCCCGCAGAGGAATAGATCTGACTAGTAAGAATCTTAAAACCTATGTATTGATATGTCTCTGTAAGGGAATCAAGTGTGTCTAGACTGGGATAAACATGGCAGCGAGAATCAGCTCAAACGCACTATAAAAAGGAATTTCAAAAACAAAACCTAAAAACAGGGAAATTCTTTACATTTCCTTCAGGGTCTCTGAGGAAACCTGGAATGACCGTATCTACAATGACAGCTGGATGTGGCATAAGGCTGGACACTTGGGACTGAGAGAATTGGTGAGATTGGGTGAGCAAATGCAGACACTTTAAAGCAAAAATTCATGAACCCATTCCATGGGTCCCAACTCTCCATTTTGAAGGGAATATTACTACAGATATAACATGTACCGGAAACCTAGAGAATGGACACACTGTGAATACAAAAGGTTTCTAAAACTCAACGAGTAGTCCCTCTCCTGGTGCTCCGGTTTGACTTTCCAACTGCTTTACTATCAATCTCCCAACTTGGAGAGACAACCCCTTTAACCTCCTGGTTCGCACAGGTTGCCAATTTGGCAGAGGATGGAAGGGAAGAGGGAGAACCAATGAGAGAGTAGCTGTTAGGCATTTGGACGGGCACATGTCACTCTAATTTCCCGGCAGGAAGAAGAATTAACCAGAGTCTCAGCCACCCACTGGGAACCAGTATAGGTCCTGAACCAAAATTTTGGACTTGCGTACAGCTCACAAAAAACGAGTTGAAAAATGGAGCTCAGGGGCACAGCAATTCACAAACTGGCAGAGTAATAAAGGACAACTGTCGTCCAAAAATCTGTTTAGGGAAGGAAACGAGGCGGACTCGAAATCGAGGCAGAATAGCAGGAAAGAGATTTCAAGAGGTACGTTGGAATCGCCTTTAAGGCACAGGAAGAGGGGCACAACTTCGAAAATGACGCACTTGGCCAAAAAGGGCGTATGCGTTTTCTCCTGAATATATTCAGGAGAAAACGCATACGCCCTTTTTGGCCAAGCAAGCAAGTGGGAAATGCAAATCTGCACTACAAAGAAGTACTACTTCCCACCGGTCAAAAGGGACATCCACAAAATGTGTAAAAACCAGAATGGCAAGACAGGCCCTGGAGAACAGGGAGCGTTGTTATGCTGATGTGCGGGATGTAAATTGCCAAATGCCTCACTGGAGGAGTGCATCGCGTTCCCTAAAACAAGTAAACAACAGAGCCACAGAGCCAAGGGCACTTCCAATTTGGGAATATACTTTGGGAAATCTGAAAATGAATAAGACAGAGCCACCCCCAAATTTAGGGCTGCACTGCTTACAAGAACCTCAACTTGGGTACAACTTAAATATCCCAGGAAATATAAAAATGGTTCAAAAACTGTGGCATTTATGTAGGATGCAATATCCCTCAGCCATGAAATCAATGTCATAAGACCAGGAGCAGCAAAGTGAGTGGATTCAGGTACGAAGATTCTAAGTGAAACAAGGCACACAGAAAAACAAAATTATCATAAGATATCACTTATGAAGATCCTTTAAACATGGATACACATGAACTGAGTTAGGAAAGAGAACAGAGTCTCACATTTAGAAAACACTCTTATGCCAGCTTAAGGGGAAAGGAGAGGTGGGGTGATGCATAAAACCAGAGTTTGATATAAGCACAGGTACAATTTCTAAAACCAACTGTGGAATAGACAAGACCTACACCTTCCTCAGTGCAAGGGACTCAAAACCCCATATTTCCCGCAGAGGAATAGATCTGACTAGTAAGAATCTTAAAACCTATGTATTGATATGTCTCTGAAAGGGAATCAAGTGTGTCTAGACTGGCATAAACATGGCAGCGAGAATCAGCTCAAACCCACTATAAAAATGAATTTCAAATACAAAACCAAAAAACAAGGAAATTCTTTCCATTTCCTTCAGGGTCTCTGATGAAACCTGGAATGACCCTATCTACAATGACAGCTGGATGTGGCATAAGGCTGGACACTTGGGACTGAGAGGATTGGTGAGATTGGGTGAGCAAATGCAGACCCTTTAAAGCAAAAATGCATGGCCCCCATTCCATGGGTCCAAACTCTCAATGTTGAAGGGAATATTACTACAGCTATAACATGTATGGGAAACCTAGAGAATGGACACACTGTGAATACAAAAGGTTTCTAAAACTCAACGAGTAGTCCCTCTCCTGGTGCTCCGGTTTGACTTTCCAACTGCTTTACTCTCAATCTCCCAACTTGGAGAGACAACCCCTTTAACCTCCTCGTTCGCACAGGTTGCCAATTTGGCAGAGGATGGAAGGGAAGAGGGAGAACCAATGAGAGAGTAGCTGTTAGGCATTTGGACGGGCACATGTCACTCTAATTTCCCGGCAGGAAGAAGAATTAACCAGAGTCTCATCCACCCACCGGGAACCAGTATAGGTCATGAACCAAAATTTTAGACTTGCGTACAGCTCACAAAAAACGAGTTGAAAAATGGAGCTCAGGGGCACAGCAATTCACAAACTGGCAGAGTAATAAAGGACAACTATCGTCCAAAAATCTGTTGAGGGAAGGCAACGAGGCGGACTTGAAAGCGAGGCAGAATAGCAGGAAACAGATTTCAAGAGGTACCTTGGAATCGCCTTTATAGCACAGAAAGAGGGTCACAACTTTGACAATGACGCACTTGGCCAAAAAGAGTGTATGCGTTTTCCCCTGAATATATTCAGGAGAAAACGCATACGCTCTTTTTGGCCAAGCAAGCAAGCGGGCAATGCAAATCTGCTCTACAAAGAAGTATCACTTCCTACCGGTCAAAAGGGACATCCACAAAATGTGTAAAAACCAGAAAGGCAAGACAGGCCCTGGAAAACAGGGAGCCTTGTTATGCTGATGGGCGGGATGTAAATTGCCAACTGCCTCACTGGAGGAGTGCATTGCGTTCCCTAAAACAAGTAAACAACAGAGCTTCAGAGCCAAGGGCACATCCAGTCTAGGGAATATACCCTGTGAAAACTGAAAGTGAATAAGACAGAGCCACCCACAAATTTAGGGCTGCACTGCTTACAAGAACCTCAACTTGGGTACACCTTAAATATCCCAGGAAATATAAAAATGGTTCAAAAAACTGTGGTATTTATGTACGATGGAATATCCCTCAGCCATGAAATCAATGTCATATGACCAGGAGCAGCAAAGTGAGTGGATTCAGGTACGATGATTTTAAGTGAAACAAGTCACACAGAAAAAGAAACTTATCATAAGATATCACTTATGAAGATCCTGTAAACATAGCTACACATGAACTGAGTTAGGAGAGAGAACAGAGTCACACATTTAGAAAACACTCTTATGCCTGCTTAAGGGGAAAGGAGAGGTGGGGTGATGCATAAAACCAGAGTTTGATATAAGCACAGGTACCATTTCTATAACCAACTGTCGAATAGACAAGACCTACACCTTCCTCAGTGAAAGGGACTGAAAACCCCATATTTCCGGCAGAGGAATAGATCTGACTAGTAAGAATCTTAAAACCTATGTATTGATATGTCTCTGTAAGGGAATCAAGTGTGTCTAGACTGGCATAAACATGGCAGCGAGAATCAGCTCATACCCACTATAAAAAGGAATTTCAAAAACAAAACCAAAAAACAGGGAAATTCTTTCCATTTCCTTCAGGGTCTGTGATGAAACCTGGAATGACCCTATCTACAATGACAGCTGGATGTGGCATAAGGCTGGACACTTGGGACTGAGAGGATTGGTGAGATTGGGTGAGCAAATGCAGACCCTTTAAAGCAAAAATGCATGGCCCCCATTCCATGGGTCCCAACTCTCCATGTTGAAGGGAATATTACTACAGCTATAACATGTACGGGAAACCTAGAGAATGGACACACTGTGAATACAAAAGGTTTCTAAATCTCAACGAGTAGTCCCTCTCCTGGTGCTCCGGTTTGACTTTCCAACTGCTTTACTATCAATCTCCCAACTTGGAGAGACAAGCCCTTTAACCTCCTGGTTCGCACAGGTTGCCAATTTGGCAGAGGATGGAAGGGAAGAGGGAGAACCAATGAGAGAGTAGCTGTTAGGTATTTGGACGGGCACATGTCACTCTAATTTCCCGGCAGGAAGAAGAATTAACCAGAGTCTCAGCCACCCACCGGGAACCAGTATAGCTCTTGAACCAAAATTTTGGACTTGCGTACAGCTCACAAAAAACGAGTTGAAAAATGGAGCTCAGGGGCACAGCAATTCACAAACTGGCAGAGTAATAAAGGACAACTATCGTCCGAAAATCTGTTGAGGGAAGGCAACGAGGTGGACTTGAAAGCGAGGCAGAATAGCAGGAAACAGATTTCAAGAGGTACGTTGGAATCGCCTTTAAAGCACAGGAAGAGGGGCACAATTTCGACAATGACGCACTTGGCCAAAAACGGCGTATGCGTTTTCTCCTGAATATATTCAGGAGAAAACGCATACGCCCTTTTTGGCCAAGCAAGCAAGCGGGCAATGCAAATCTGCACTACAAAGAAGTATCACTTCCCACCGGTCAAAAGGGACATCCACAACATGTGTAAAAAACCAGAAAGGCAAGACAGGCCCTGGAGAACAGGGAGCCTTGTTATGCTGAAGGAAGGGATGTAAATTGCCAACTGCCTCACAGGAGGAGTGCATTACGTTCCCTAAAACAAGTAAACAACAGAGCTACAGAGCCAAGGGCCCTTCCAGTCTAGGGAATGTACCTTGGGAAAACTGAAAATCAATTAGGCAGTGGCACCCACAAATTTAGGGCTGGACTGCTTACAAGAAACTCAACTTGGGTACACCTTAAATATCCCAGGAAATATAAAAATGGTTCAAAAACTGTGGCATTTATGTACGATGGAATATCCCTCAGCCATGAAATCAATGTCATAAGACCAGGAGCAGCAAAGTGAGTGGATTCAGCTACGATGTTTCTAAGTGAAATAAGTCACACAGAAAAAGAAACTTATCATAAGATATCACTTATGAAGATCCTTTATACATGGCTACACATGAACTGAGTTAGGAAAGAGAACAGAGTCTCACATTTAGAAAACACTCTTATGCCTGCTTAAGGGGAAAGGAGAGGTGGGGTGATGCATAAAACCAGAGTTTGATATAAGCACAGGTACCATTTCTAAAACCAACTGTGGAATAGACAAGACCTACACCTTCCTCAGTGAAAGGGACTCAAAACCCATATTTCCCGCAGAGGAATAGATCTGACTAGTAAGAATATTAAAACCTATGTATTGATTTGTCTCTGTAAGGGAATCAAGTGTGTCTAGACTGGCATAAACATGGCAGCGAGAATCAGCTCAAACCCACTATAAAAAGGAATTTCAAAAAGAAAACCAAAAAACAGGGAAATTCTTTACATTTCCTTCAGGGTCTCTGATGAAACCTGGAATGACCCTATCTACAAAGACAGCTGGATGTGGCATAAGGCTGGACACTTGGGACTGAGAGGATTGGTGAGATTGGATGAGCAAATGCAGACCCTTTAAAGCAAAAATGCATGGTCCCCATTCCATGGGTCCCAACTCTCCATGTTGAAGGGAATATTACTACAGCTATAACAGGTACGGGAAACCTAGAGAATGGACACACTGTGAATACAAAAGGTTTCTAAAACTCAACGAGTAGTCCCTCTCCTGATGCTCCGGTTTGACTTTCCAACTGCTTTACTATCAATCTCCCAACTTGGAGAGACAACCCCTTTAACCTCCTGGTTCGCACAGGTTGCCAACTTGGCAGAGGATGGAAGGGAAGAGGGAGAACCAATGAGAGAGTAGCTGTTAGGCATTTAGACGGGCACATGTCCCTCTAATTTCCCGGAAAGAAGAAGAATTAACCAGAGTCTCAGCCACCCACCGGGAACCAGTATAGTTCCTGAACCAAAATTTTGGACTTGAGTACAGCTCACAAAAAACGAGTAGAAAAATGGAGCTCAGGGGCACAGCAATTCACAATCTGGCAGAGTAATAAAGGACAACTATCATCCAAAACTCTTTTGAGGGAAGGCAACGAGGCGGACTTGAAAGCGATGCAGAATAGCAGGAAACAGATTTCAAGAGGTACTTTGGAATCGCCTTTAAAGCACAGGAAGAGGGGCACAACTTCGACAATGACGCACTTCTCCAAGAAGGGCGTATGCGTTTTCTCCTGAATATATTCAGGAGAAAACGCATACGCCCTTCTTGGCCAAGCAAGCAAGCGGGCAATGCAAATCTGCACTACAAAGAAGTATCACTTCCCACCGGTCAAAAGGGACATCCACTAAATGTGTAAAAACCCGAAAGGCAAGACAGGCCCTGGAAAACCGGGAGCATTGTTATGCTAATGGGTGGGATGTAAATTGCCAACTGCCTCACTGGAGGAGTGCATTGCGTTCCCTAAAACAAGTAAACAACAGAGCTACAGAGCCAAGGGCACTTCCAGTCTAGGGAATGTACCTTGGGAAAACTGAAAATCAATTAGACAGAGCCTCCCCCAAATTTAGGGCTTGTCTGCTTACAAGAACCTCAACTTGGGTACACCTTAAATATCCCAGGAAATATAAAAATGGTTCAAAAAACTGTGGCATTTATGTACGATGGAATATCCCTCAGCCATGAAATCAATGTCATAAGACCAGGAGCAGCAAAGTGAGTGGATTCAGGTACGATGATTCTAAGTGAAATAAGTCACACAGAAAAAGAAACTTATCATACGATATCACTTATGAAGATCCTGTAAACATGGCTACACATGAACTGAGTTAGGAAAGAGAACAGAGTCTCACATTTAGAAAACACTCTTATGCCTGCTTAAGGGGAAAGGAGAGGTGGGGTGATGCATAAAACCAGAGTTTGGTATAAGCACAGGTACCATTTCTAAAACCAACTGTGGAATAGACAAGACCTACACCTTCCTCAGTGAAAGGGACACAAAACCCCATATTTCCCGCAGAGGAATAGATCTGACTAGTAAGAATCTTAAAACCTATGTATTGATTTGTCTCTGTAAGGGAATCAAGTGTGTCTAGACTGGCATAAACATGGCAGCGAGAATCAGCTCAAACCCACTATAAAAAGGAATTTCAAAAACAAAACCAAAAAACAGGGAAATTCTTTACATTTCCTTCAGGGTCTCTGATGAAACCTGGAATGACCCTATCTACAATGACAGCTGGATGTGGCATAAGGCTGGACACTTGGGACTAAGAGGATTGGTGAGATTGGATGAGCAAATGCAGACCCTTTAAAGCAAAAATGCATGCCCCCCATTCCATGGGTCCCAACTCTCCATGTTGAAGGGAATATTACTACAGCTATAACAGGTACGGGAAACCTAGAGAATGGACACACTGTGAATACAAAAGGTTTCTAAAACTCAACGAGTAGTCCCTCTCCTGATGCTCCGGTTTGACTTTCCAACTGCTTTACTATCAATCTGCCAGCTTGGAGAGACAAAACCTTTAAACTCCTGGTTCGCACAGGTTGCCAATTTGGCAGAGGATGGAAGGGAAGAATGAGAACCAATGAGAGAGTAGCTGTCAGGCATTTGGACGGGCACATGTCACTCTAATTTCCCGGCAGGAAGAAGAATTAACCAGAGTCTCAGCCACCCACCGGGAACCAGTATAGGTCCTGAACCAAAATTTTGGACTTGCGTACAGCTCACAATAAACGAGTTGCAAAATGGAGCTCAGGGGCACAGCAATTCACAAACTGGCAGAGTAATTATGGACAACGATCATCCAAAAATCTGTTGAGGGAAGGCAACGAGGCGGACTTGAAAGCGACGCAGAATAGCAGGAAACAGATTTCAAGAGGTACGTTGGAATCGCCTTTAAAGCACAGGAAGAAGGGCACAACTTCGACAATGACGCACTTGGCCAAAAACGGCGTAGGCGTTTTCTCCTGAATATATTCAGGAGAAAACGCATACGCCCTTTTTGGCCAAGCAAGCAAGCGGGCAATGCAAGTCTGCACTACAAAGAAGTATCACTTCCCACCGGTCAAAAGGGACATCCACAACATGTGTAAAATACCAGAAAGGCAAGACAGGCCCTGGAGAACAGGTAGCCTTGTTATGCTGAAGGAAGGGATGTAAATTGCCAACTGCTTCACAGGAGGAGTGCATTGCGTTCCCTAAAACAAGTAAACAACAGAGCTACAGAGCCAAGGGCCCTTCCAGTCTAGGGAATGTACCTTGGGAAAACTGAAAATCAATTAGGCAGTGGCACCCACAAATTTAGGGCTGGACTGCTTACAAGAAACTCGACTTGGGTACACCTTAAATATCCCAGGAAATATAAAAATGGTTCAAAAAACTGTGGCATTTATGTACGATGGAATATCCCTCAGCCATGAAATCAATGTCATAAGACCAGGAGCAGCAAAGTGAGTGGATTCAGGTAGAATGATTCTAAGTGAAATAAGTCACACAGAAAAAGAAACTTATCATACGATATCACTTATGAAGATCCTGTAAACATGGCTACACATGAACTGAGTTAGGAAAGAGAACAGAGTCTCACATTTAGAAAACACTCTTATGCCTGCTTAAGGGGAAAGGAGAGGTGGGGCGATGCTTAAAACCAGAGTTTGGTATAAGCACAGGTACCATTTCTAAAACCAACTGTGGAATAGACAAGCCCTACACCTTCCTCAGTGAAAGGGACTCAAAACCCCATATTTCCCGCAGAGGAATAGATCTGACTAGTATGAATCTTAAAACCTATGTATTGATATGTCTCTGTAAGGGAATCAAGTGTGTCTAGACTGGCATAAACATGGCAGCGAGAATCAGCTCAAACCCACTATAAAAAGGAATTTCAACAACAAAACCAAAAAACAGGGAAATTCTTTACATTTCCTTCAGGGTCTCTGATGAAACCTGGAATGACCCTATCTACAATGACAGCTGGATGCGGCATAAGGCTGGACACTTGGGACTGAGAGGATTGGTTAGATTGGGTGAGCAAATGCAGACCCTTTAAAGCAAAAATGCATGTCCCCCATTCCATGGGTCCCAACTCTCCATGTTGAAGGGAATATTACTACAGATATAACATGTACGGGAAACCTAGAGAATCTACACACTGTGAATACAAAAGGTTTCTAAAACTCAACGAGTAGTCCCTCTCCTGGTGCTCCGGTTTGACTTTCCAACTGCTTTACTATCAATCTCCCAACTTGGAGAGACAGCCCCTTTAACCTCCTGGTTCGCACAGGTTGCCAATTTGGCAAAGATTGGAAGGGAAAAATGAGAACCAATGAGAGAGCAGCTGTCAGGCATTTGGACGGGCATATGTCACTCTAATTTCCCGGCAGGAAGAAGAATTAACCAGAGTCTCAGCCACCCACCGGGAACCAGTATAGGTCCTGAACCAAAATTTTGGACTTGCGTACAGCTCACAATAAACGAGTTGAAAAATGGAGATCAGGGGCACAGCAATTCACAAACTGGCAGAGTAATAATGGACAACTATCATCCAAAAATCTGTTGAGGGAAGGCAACGAGGCGGACTTGAAAGCGACGCAGAATAGCAGGAAACAGATTTCAAGAGGTAAGTTGGAATCGCCTTTAAAGCACAAGAAGAGGGGCACAACTTCGACAATGACGCACTTGGCCAAAAACGGCGTATGCGTTTTCTCCTGAATATATTCAGGAGAAAACGCATACGCCCTTTTTGGCCAAGCAAGCAAGCGGGCAATGCAAATCTGCACTACAAAGAAGTATCACTTCCCACCGGTCAAAAGGGACATCCACAACATGTGTAAAAAACCAGAAAGGCAAGACAGGCCCTGGAGAACAGGGAGCCTTGTTATGCTGAAGGAAGGGATGTAAATTGCCAACTGCCTCACAGGAGGAGTGCATTGCATTCCCTAAAACAAGTAAACAACAGAGCTACAGAGCCAAGGGCCCTTCCAGTCTAGGGAATGTACCTTGGGAAAACTGAAAATCAATTAGGCAGTGGCACCCACAAATTTAGGGCTGGACTGCTTACAAGAAACTCAACTTGGGTACACCTTAAATATCCCAGGAAATATAAAAATGGTTCAAAAAACTGTGGCATTTGTGTCCGATGGAATATCCCTCAGCCATGAAACCAATGTCATAAGACCAGGAGCAGCAAAGTGAGTGGATTCAGGTACGATGATTCTAAGTGAAATAAGTCACACAGAAAAAGAAACTTATCATACGATATCACTTATGAAGATCCTGTAAACATGGCTACACATGAACTGAGTTAGGAAAGAGAACAGAGTCTCACATTTAGAAAACACTCTTATGCCTGCTTAATGGGAAAGGAGAGGTGGGGTGATGCATAAAACCAGAGTTTGATATAAGCACAGGTACCATTTCTAAAACCAACTGTGGAATGGACAAGACCTACACCTTCCTCAGTGAAAGGGACTCAAAACCCCATATTTCCCGCAGAGGAATAGATCTGACTAGTATGAATCTTAAAACCTATGTATTGATATGTCTCTGTAAGGGAATCAAGTGTGTCTAGACTGGCATAAACATGGCAGCGAGAATCAGCTCAAACCCAATAAAAAAGGAATTTCAACAACAAAACCAAAAAACAGGGAAATTCTTTACATTTCCTTCAGGGTCTCTGATGAAACCTGGAATGACCCTATTTACAATGACAGCTGGATGCGGCATAAGGCTGGACACTTGGGACTGAGAGGATTGGTTAGATTGGGTGAGCAAATGCAGACCCTTTAAAGCAAAAATGCATGGCCCCCATTCCATGGGTCCCAACTCTCCATGTTGAAGGGAATATCACTACAGCTATAACATGTACGGGAAACCAAGAGAATCTACACACTGTGAATACAAAAGGTTTCTAAAACTCAACGAGTAGTCCCTCTCCTGGTGCTCCGGTTTGACTTTCCAACTGCTTTACTATCAGTCTCCCAACTTGGAGAGACAGCCCCTTTAACCTCCTGGTTCGCACAGGTTGCCAATTTGGCAGAGGATGGAAGGGAAGAATGAGAACCAATGAGAGAGTAGCTGTCAGGCATTTGGAAGGGCATATGTCACTCTAATTTCCCGGAAAGAAGAATAATTAACCAGAGTCTCAGCCACCCACCGGGAACCAGTATAGGTTCTGAACCAAAATTTTGGACTTGCGTATAGCTCACAAAAAACGAGTTGATAAATGGAGCTCAGGGGCACAGCAATTCACAAACTGGCAGAGTAATAAAGGACAACTATCATCCAACAATTTGTTGAGGGAAGGCAACGAGGCGGACTTGAAAGCGACGCAGAATAGCAGGAAACAGATTTCAAGAGATACGTTGGAATCGCCTTTAAAGCACAGGAAGAGGGGCACAACTTCGACAATGACGCACTTGGCCAAAAAGGGCGTATGCGTTTTCTCCTGAATATATTCAGGAGAAAACGCATACGCCCTTTTTGGCCAAGCAAGCAAGCAGGCAATGCAAATCTGCACTACAAAGAAGTATCACTTCCCACCGGTCAAAAGGGACATCCACAATATGTGTAAAAAACCAGAAAGGCAAGACAGGCCATGGAGAACAGGGAGCATTGTTATGCTGAAGGAAGGGATGTAAATTGCCAACTGCCTCACAGGAGGAGTGCATTGCGTTCCCTAAAACAAGTAAACAACAGAGCTACAGAGCCAGGGTCACTTCCAGTCTAGGGAATATACCTAGGGAAAACTGAAAATCAATAAGACAGAGCCACCCACAAATTTAGGGCTGCACTTCTTACAAGAACCTCAACGTGGGTACACCTTAAATATCCCAGGAAATATAAAAATGGTTCAAAAAACTGTGGTATTTATGTACGATGGAATATCCCTCAGCCATGAAATCAATGTCATAAGACCAGGAGCAGCAAAGTGAGTGGATTCAGGTACGATGATTCTAAGTGAAATAAGGCACACAGAAAAAGAAACTTATCATAAGATATCACTTATGAAGATCCTGTAAACATGGCTACACATGAACTGAGTTAGGAAAGAGAACAGAATCTCACATTTAGAAAACACTCTTATGCCTGCTTAAGGGGAAAGGAGAGGTGGGGTGATGCATAAAACCAGAGTTTGATATAAGCACAGGTACCATTTGTAAAACCAACTGTGGAATAGACAAGACCTACACCTTCCTCAGTGAAAGGGACTCAAAACACCATATTTCCCGCAGAGGACTAGATCTGACTAGTAAGAATCTTAAAACCTATGTATTGATATGTCTCTGTAAGGGAATCAAGTGTGTCTAGACTGGCATAAACATGGCAGCGAGAATCAGCTCAAACCCACTATAAAAAGGAATTTCAAAAACAAAACCAAAAAACAGGGAAATTCTTTACATTTCCTTCAGGGTCTCTGATGAAACCTGGAATGACCCTATCTAAAATGACAGCTGGATGTGGCATAAGGCTGGACACTTGGGACTGAGAGGATTGGTGAGATTGGATGAGCAAATGCAGACCCTTTAAAGCAAAAATGCATGGCCCCCATTCCATGGGTCCCAACTCTCCATGTTGAAGGGAATATTACTACAGCTATAACAGGTACGGGAAACCTAGAGAATGGACAAACTGTGAATACAAAAGGTTTCTAAAACTCAACGAGTAGTCCCTCTCCTGATGCTCCGGTTTGACTTTCCAACTGCTTTACTATCAATCTCCCAACTTTGAGAGACAAACCCTTTAAATCCTGGTTCGCACAGGTTGCCAATTTGGCAGAGGATGGAAGGGAAGAGGGAGAACCAATGAGAGAGTAGCTGTTAGGCATTTGGATGGGCACATGTCACTCTAATTTCCCGGCATGAAGAAGAATTAACCAGAATCTCAGCCACCCACCGGGAACCAGTATAGGTCCTGAACCAAAATTTTGGACTTGCGTACAGCTCACAAAAAACGAGTAGAAAAATGGAGCTCAGGGGCACAGCAATTCACAAACTGGCAGAGTAATAAAGGACAACTATCATCCAAAAATCTGTTGAGGGAAGCCAACGAGGCGGACTTGAAAGCGATGCAGAATAGCAGGAAACAGATTTCAAGAGGTACGTTGGAATCGCCTTTAAAGCACAGGAAGAGGGGCACAACTTCGACAATGACGCACTTGGCCAAGAAGGGCGTATGCGTTTTCTCCTGAATATATTCAGGAGAAAACGCATACGCCCTTTTCGGCCAAGCAAGCAAGCGGGCAATGCAAATCTGCACTACAAAGAAGTATCACTTCCCACCGGTCAAAAGGGACATCCACAAAATGTGTAAAAACCGGGAAGGCAAGACAGGCCGTGGAAAACAGGGAGCATTTTTATGCTGATGGGCGGGATGTAAATTGCCAACTGCCTCCCTGGAGGAGTGCATTGCATTCCCTAAAACAAGTAAACAACAGAGCTACAGAGCCAAGGGCACTTCCAGTCTAGGGAATGTACCTTGGGAAAACTGAAAATCAATTTGACAGAGCCTCCCCCAAATTTAGGGCTGGACTGCTTACAAGAACCTCAACTTGGGTACACCTTAAATATCCCAGGAAATATAAAAATGTTTCAAAAAACTGTGGCATTTATGTACGATGGAATATCCCTCCGCCATGAAATCAATGTCATAAGACCAGAAGCAGCAAAGTGAGTGGATTCAGGTACGAAGATTCTAAGTGAAATAAGTCACACAGAAAAAGAAACTTATCATAAGATCTCACTTATGAAGATCCTGTAAACATGGCTACACATGAACTGAGTTAGGAAAGAGAACAGAGTCTCACATTTAGAAAACACTCTTATGCCTGCTTAAGGGGAAAGGAGAGGTGGGGTGATGCATAAAACCAGAGTTTGATATAAGCACAGGTACCATTTCTAAAACCAACTGTGGAATGGACAAGACCTACACCTTCCTCAGTGAAAGGGACTCAAAACCCCATATTTCCTGCAGAGGAATAGATCTGACCAGTAATAATCTTAAAACCTATGTATTGATTTGTCTCTGTAAGGGAATCAAGTGTGTCTAGACTGGCATAAACATGGCAGCGAGAATCAGCTCAAACCCACTATAAAAAGGAATTTCAAAAACAAAACCAAAAAACAGGGAAATTCTTTCCATTTCCTTCAGGGTCTCTGATGAAACCTGGAATGACCCTATCTACAATGACAGCTGGATGTGGCATAAGGCTGGACACATGGGACTGAGAGGATTGGTGAGATTGGATGAGCAAATGCAGACCATTCAAAGCAAAAATGCATGGCCCCCATTCCATACCTCCAACTCTCCAGGTTGAAGGGAATATTACTACAGCTATAACATGTACGGGAGACCTAGAGAATGGACACACTGTGCATACAAAAGGTTTCTAAAACTCAACGAGTAGTCCCTCTCCTGATGCTCCGATTTGACTTTCCAACTGCTTTACTATCAATCTCCCAACATGGAGAGAGAAACCCTTTAACCTCCTGGTTCGCACAGGTTGCCAATTTGGCAGAGGATGGAAGGGAAGAGGGAGAACCAATGAGAGAGTAGCTGTTAGGCATTTGGATGGGCACATGTCACTCTAATTTCCCGGCATGAAGAAGAATTAACCAGAATCTCAGCCACCCACCGGGAACCGGTATAGGTCCTGAACCAAAATTTTGGACTTGCGTTCAGCTCACAAAAAACGAGTTGAAAAATGGAGCTCAGGGGCACAGCAATTCACAAACTGGCAGAGTAATAAAGGACAACTATCGTCCAAAAATCTGTTGAGGGAAGGCAACGATGCGGACTTGAACGCGTGGCAGACTAGCAGCAAACAGATTTCAAGAGGTACGTTGGAATCGCCTTTAAAGCACAGGAAGAGGGGCACAACTTCGACAATGACGCACTTGGCCAAAAACGGCGTATGCGTTTTCTCTGTATATATTCAGGAGAAAACGCATACGCCCTTTTTGGCCAAGCAAGCAAGCGGGCAATGCAAATCTGCACTACAAAGAAGTATTACTTCCCACCGGTCAAGAGGGACATCCACAAAATGTGTAAAAACCAGAAAGGCAAGACAGGCCATGGAGAACAAGGAGCCTTGTTATGCTGATGGGCGGGATGTAAATTGCCAACTGCCTCAATGGAGGAGTGCATTGCGGTCCCTAAAACAAGTAAACAACAGAGCTACAGAGCCAAGGACACTTCCAGGCTAGGGAATAGACCTTGGGAAAACTGAAAATCAATAAGACAGAGCCACCCCCAAATTTAGGGCTGCACTGCTTACAAGAACCTCAACTTGGGTACACCTTAAATTTCCCAGGAAATATAAAAATGGTTCAAAAAACTGTGGTATTTATGTACGATGGAAAATCCCTCAGCCATGAAATCAATGTCATAAGACCAGGAGCAACAAAGTGAGTGGATTCAGGTACGATGATTCTAAGTGAAATCAGTCACACAGAAAAAGAAACTTATCATAAGATATCACTTATGAAGATCCTGTAAACATGGCTACACATGAACTGAGTTAGGAAAGAGAACAGAGTCTCACATTTAGAAAACACTCTTATGCCTGCTTAAGGGGAAAGGAGAGGTGGGGTGATGCATAAAACCAGAGTTTGATATAAGCACAGGTACCATTTGTAAAACCAACTGTGGAATAGACAAGTCCTACACCTTCCTCAGTGAAAGGGACTCAAAACCCCATATTTCCCGCAGAGGAATAGATCTGACCAGTAAGAATCTTAAAATCTATGTATTGATATGTCTCTGTAAGGGAATCAAGTGTGTCTAGACTGGCATAAACATGGCAGCGAGAATCAGCTCAAACCCACTATAAAAAGGAATTTCAAAAACAAAACCAAAAAACAGGGAAATTCTTTACATTTCCTTCAGGGTCTCTGATGAAACCTGGAATGACCCTATCTAAAATGCCAGCTTGATGTGGCATAAGGCTGGGCACTTGGGACTGAGAGGATTGGTGAGATTGAATGAGCAAATGCAGACCCTTTAAAGCAAAAATGCATGGCCCCATTCCATGGGTCCCAACTCTCCATGTTGAAGGGAATATTACTACAGCTATAACAGGTACGGGAAACCTAGGGAATGGACACACTGTGAATACAAAAGGTTTCTAAAACTCAACGAGTAGTCCCTCTCCTAATGTTCCGGTTTGACTTTACAACTGCTTTACTATCAATCTCCCAACTTGGAGAGACAACCCCTTTAATCTCCTGATTCGCACAGGTTGCCAATTTGGCAGAGGATAGAAGGGAAGAGCGCCAACCAATGAGAGAGTAGCTGTTAGGCATTTAGACGGGCACATGTCACTCTAATTTCCCGGAAAGAAGAAGAATTAACCAGAGTCTCAGCCAACCACCGGGAACCAGTATAGGTCCTGAAACAAAATTTTGGACTTGCGTACAGCTCACAAAAAACGAGTAGAAAAATGGAGCTCAGGGGCACAGCAATTCACCAACTGGCAGAGTAATAAAGGACAACTATCATCCAAAAATCTGTTGAGGGAAGGCAACGAGGCGGACTTGAAAGCGATGCAGAATAGCAGGAAACAGATTTCAAGAGGTACGTTGGAATCACCTTTAAAGCACAGGAAGAGGGACACAACTTCGACAATGACGCACTTGGCCAAGAAGGGCGTATGCGTTTTCTCCTGAATATATTCAGGAGAAAACGCATACGCCCTTTTTGGCCAAGCAAGCAAGCGGGCAATGCAAATCTGCACTACAAAGAAGTATCACTTCCCACTGGTCAAAAGGGACATCCACAAAATGTGTAAAAACCGGAAAGGCAAGACAGGCCGTGGAAAACAGGGAGCATTGTTATGCTGATGGGCGGGATGTAAATTGCCAACTGCCTCACTGGAGGAGTGCATTGCGTTCCCTAAAACAAGTAAACAACAGAGCTACAGAGCCAAGGGCACTTCCAGTCTAGGGAATGTACCTTGGGAAAACTGAAAATTAATTAGACAGAGCCTCCACCAAATTTAGGGCTGGACTGCTTACAAGAACCTCAACTTGGGTACACCTTAAATATCCCAGGAAATATAAAAATGCTTCAAAAAACTGTGGCATTTATGTACGATGGAATATCCCTCAGCCATGAAATCAATGTCATAAGACCAGGAGCAGCAAAGTGATTGGATTCAGGTACGATGGTTCTAAGTGAAATAAGTCACACAGAAAAAGAAACTTATCATAAGATATCACTTACGAAGATCCTGTAAACATGGCTAAACATGAACTGAGTTAGGAAAGAGAACAGAGTCTCACATTTAGAAAACACTCTTATGCCTGCTTAAGGGGAAAGGAGAGGTGGGGTGATGCATAAAACCAGAGTTTGATATAAGCCCAGGTACCATTTCTAAAACCAACTGTGGAATAGACAAGACCTACACCTTCCTCAGTGAAAGGGACTCAAAACCCCATATTTCCCGTAGAGGAATAGATCTGACTAGTATGAATCTTAAAACCTATGTATTGATATGTTTCTGTAAGGGAATCAAGTGTGTCTAGACTGGCATAAACATGGCAGCGAGAATCAGCTCAAACCCACTATAAAAAGGAATTTCAACAACAAAACCAAAAAACAGGGAAATTCTTTTCATTTCCTTCAGGGTCTCTGATGAAACCTGGAATGACCCTATCTACAATGACAGCTGGATGTGGCATAAGGCTGGACACTTGGGACTGAGAGGATTGGTGAGATTGGGTGAGCAAATGCAGACCCTTTAAAGCAAAAATGCATGGCCCCCATTCCATGGGTCCCAACTCTCCAGGTTGAAGGGAATATTACTACAGCTATAACATGTACGGGAAACCAAGAGAATGGACACACTGTGAATACAAAAGCTTTCTAAAACTCAACGAGCAGTCCCTCTCCTGGTGCTCCGGTTTGACTTTCCAACTGCTTTACTATCAATCTCCCAACTTGGAGAGACAGCCCCTTTAACCTCCTGGTTCGCACAGGTTGCCAATTTGGCAGAGGATTGAAGGGAAGAGGGAGAACCAATGAGAGAGTAGATGTTAGGCATTTGGACGGGCACATATCACTCTAATTTCCCGGCAGGAAGAAGAATTAACCAGAGTCTCAGCCACCCTCCGGGAACCAGTATAGGTCCTGAACCAAAATTTTGGACTTGCGTACAGCTCACAAAAAACGAGTTGAAAAATGTAGCTCAGGGGCACAGCAATTCACAAACAGGCAGAGTAATAAAGGACAACTATCGTCCAAAAATCTGTTGAGGGAAGGCAACGAGGCGGACTTGAAAGCGAGGCAGAATAGCAGGAAACAGATTTAAAGAGGTACGTTGGAATCGCCTTTAAAGCACAGAAAGAAGGGCACATCTTCGACAATGACGCACTTGGCCAAAAAGTGTGTATGCGTTTTCTCCTGAAAATACTAAGGAGAAAACGCATACGCCCTTTTTGGCCAAGCAAGCAAGCGGGCAATGCAAATCTGCACTACAAAGAAGTATCACTTCCCACCGGTCAAAAGGTACATCCACAAAATGTGTAAAAACCAGAAAGGCAAGACAGGCCCTGGAGAACAGGGAGCCTTGTTATGCTGATGGGCGGGATGTAAATTGCCAACTGCCTCACTGGAGGAGTGCATTGCCTTACCTAAAAGAAGTAATCAACAGAGCTACAGAGGCAAGGGCACATCCAGTCTAGGGAATATACCTTGGGTAAACTGAAAATCAATAAGACAGACCCACACCCAAATTTAGGGCTGCACTGCTTACAAGAACCTCAACTTGGGTACACCTTAAATATCCCAGGAAATATAAAAATGGTTCAAAAAACTGTGGTATTTATGTACGTTGGAATATCCCTCAGACATGAAATCAATGTCATAAGTCCAGGAGAAGCAAAGTGAGTGGATTCAGGTACGATGATTCTAAGTGAAATAAGTCACACAGAAAAAGAAACTTCTCATAAGATATCACTTATGAAGACCCTGTAAACATGGCTACACATGAACTGAGTTAGGAAAGAGAACAGAGTCTCACATTTAGAAAACACTCTTATGCTTGCTTAAGGGGAAAGGAGAGGTGGGGTGATGCAAAAAACCAGAGTTTGATATAACCACGGGTACCATTTCTATAACCAACTGTGGAATAGACACGACCTACACCTTCCTCAGTGAAAGGGACTCAAAACACCATGTTTCCCGCAGAGTAATAGATCTGACTAGTAAGAATCCTAAAACCTATGTATTGATATGTCTCTGTAAGGGAATCAAGTGTGTCTAGACTGGCATAAACATGGCAGCGAGAATCAGCTCAAACCCACTATAAAAAGGAATTTCAAAAAACAGAACCAAAAAACAGGGAAATTCTTTCCATTTCCTTCAGGGTCTCTGATGAAATCTGGAATAACCCTATCTACAATGACAGCTGGATGTGACATAAGCCTGGACACTTGAGACTGAGAGGATTGGTGAGATTGGGTGAGCAAATGCAGACCATTTAAAGCAAAAATACATGGCCCCCATTCCATGGGTCTCAACTCTCCATGTTGAAGTGAATATTACTACAGCTATAACATGTACGGGAAACCGAGAGAATGGACACACTGTGAATACAAAAGGTTTCTAAAACTCAACGAGTAGTCCCTCTCCTGGTGCTCCGGTTTGACTTTCCAACTGCTTTACTATCAATCTCCCAACGTGGAGAGAAAACCCCTTTAACCTCCTCGTTCGCACAGGTTGCCAATCTGGCAGAGGATGGAAGGGAAGACGGAGAACCAATGAGAGAGTAGCTGTTAGGCATTTGAACGGGCACATGTCACTCTAATTTCCCGGCAGGAAGAAGAATTATCCAGAGTCACAGCCACCCACCGGGAACCAGTATAGGTCCTGAACCAAAATTTTGGACTTGCGTACAGCTCACAAAATACGAGTTGAAAAATGGAGCTCAGGGGCACAGCAATTCACACACTGGCAGAGTAATAAAGGACAACTATCGTCCAAAAATCTGTTGTGGGAAGGCAACGAGGCGGATTGGAAAGCGAGGCAGAATAGCAGGAAACAGATTTCAAGAGGTACGTTGGAATCGCCTTTAAAGCACAGGAAGAGGGGCACAACTTCGACAATGATGCACTTGGCCAAAAAGGGCGTATGCGTTTTCTCCTGAATATATACAGGAGAAAACGCATACGCCCTTTTTGGCCAAGAAAGCAAGCGGGCAATGCAAATCTGGACTACAAAGAAGTATCACTTCCCAACGGTCAAAACGGACATCCACAAAATGTGTAAAAACCAGAAAGGCAAGACAGGCCCTGGAGAACAGAGAGCCTTGTTATGCTGATGGGCGGGATGTAAATTGCCAACTGCCTCACTGGAGGAGTGCATTGCGTTACCTAAAAGAAGTAATCAACAGAGCTACAGAGCCAAGGGCACATCCAGTCTAGGGAATATACTTTGGGAAAACTGAAAATCAATAAGACCGAGCCACCCCCTAATTTAGGGCTGCACTGCTTACAAGAACCTCAACTTGGGTACACCTTAAATAGCCCAGGAATTATAAAAATGGTTCAAATAACTGTGGTATTTATGTACGATGGAATATCCCTCAGACATGAAATCAATGTCATAAGACCAGGAGCAGCAAAGTGAGTGGATTCAGGTACGATGATACTCAGTGAAATAAGTCACACAGAAAAAGAAACTTATCATAAGATATCACTTATGAAGATCCTTTAAACATGGCTACACATGAACTGAGTTAGGAAAGAGAACAGAGTCTCACATTTAGAAAACACTCTTATGCCTGCATAAGGGGAAAGGAGAGGTGGGGTGATGCATAAAACCAGAATTTGATATAAGCACAGGTACCATTTCTATAACCAACTGTGGAATAGACAAGACCTACTCCTTACTCAGTGAAAGGGACTCAAAACACCATGTTTCCCGCAGAGGAATAGATCTGACTAGTAAGAATCCTAAAACCTATGTATTGATATGTCTCTGTAAGGGAATCAAGTGTGTCTAGACTGGCATAAACATGGCAGCGAGAATCAGCTCAAACCCACTATAAAAAGGAATTTCAAAAACAAAACCAAAAAACAGGGAAATTCTTTACATTTCCTTCAGGGTCTCTGATGAAATCTGGAATGACCCTATCTACAATGACACCTGGATGTGGCATAAGCCTGGACACTTGGGATTGAGAGGATTGGTGAGATTGGGTGAGCAAATGCAGACCCCTTAAAGCAAAAGTGCATGGCCCCCATTCCATGTGTACCAACTCTCCATGTTGAAGGGAATATTACTACAGCTATAACATGTACGGGAAACCTAGAGAATGGACACACTGTGAATACAAAAGGTTTCTAAAACTCAACGAGTAGTCCCTCTCCTGGTGCTCCGGTTTGACTTTCCAACTGTTTACTATCAATCTCCCAACGTGGAGAGAAAACCCCTTTAACCTCCTCGTTCGCACAGGTTGCCAATCTGGCAGAGGATGGAAGGGAAGAGGGAGAACCAATGAGAGAGTAGCTGTTAGGCATTTGGACGGGCACATGTCACTCTAATTCCCCGGCAGGAAGAAAAATTAACCAGAGTCTCAGCCACCCAGCGGGAACCAGTATAGGTCCTGAACCAAAATTTTGGACTTGCGTACAGCTCACAAAAAACGAGTTGAAAAATGGAGCTCAGGGGCACAGCAATTCACAAACTGGCAGAGTAATAAAGGACAACTATCGTCCAAAAATCTGTTGAGGGAAGGCAACGAGGCGGACTTGAAAGCGAGGCAGAATAGCAGGAAACAGATGTCAAGAGGTACGTTGGAATCGCCTTTAAAGCACAGGAAGAGGGGCACAACTTCGACAATGACGCACTTGGCCAAAAAGGGCGTATGCGTTTTCTCCTGAATATATTCAGGAGAAAACGCATACGCCCTTTTTGGCCAAGCAAGCAAGCGGGCAATGCAAATCTACACTACAAAGAAGTATCACTTCCCAGTGGTCAAAAGGGACATCCACAAAATGTGTAAAAACCAGAAAGGCAAGACAGGCCCTGGAGAACAGGGAGCGTTGTTATGCTGATGGGCGGGATGTAAATTGCCAACTGCCTCACAGGAGGAGTGCATTGCGTTCCCTAAAAGAAGTAATCAACAGAGCTACAGAGCCAAGGGCACATCCAGTCTAGGGAATATATCTTGGGAAAACTGAAAATCAATAAAACAGAGCCACCTCCAAATTTAGGGCTGCACTGCTTACAAGAACCTCAACTTGGGTAAACATTAAATATCCCAGGAAATATAAAATTGCTTCAAAATCTGTGGTATTTATGTACGATGGAATATCCCTCAACCATGTAATCAATGTCATAAGACCAGGAGCAGCAAAGTGAGTGGATTCAGGTACGATGATTCTAAGTGAAATAAGTCACACACAAAAAGAAACTTATCATAAGATATCACTTATGAAGATCCTGTAAACATGGCTAAACATGAACTGAGTTAGGAAAGAGAACAGAGTCTCACATTTAGAAAACACTCTTTGCCTGCTTAAGGGGAAAGGAGAGGTGGGGTGATGCATAAAACCAGAGTTTGATATAAGCACAGGTACCATTTCTAAAACCAACTGTGGAATACACAAGACCTATACCTTCCTCAGTGAAAGGGACTCAAAACACCATGTTTCCCGCAGAGGAATAGATCTGACTAGTAAGAATCGTAAAACCTATGTATTGATATGTCTCTGTAAGGGAATCAAGTGTGTCTAGACTGGCATAAACATGGCAGCGAGAATCAGCTCAAACCCACTATAAAAAGGAATTTCAAAAACAAAACCAAAAAACAGGGAAATTCTTTCCATTTCCTTCAGGGTCTCTGATGAAACCTGGAATGACCCTATCTACAAGGACAGCTGGATGTGGCATAAGCCTGGACACTTGGGACTGAGAGGATTGGTGAGTTGGGTGAGCAAATGCAGACCCTTCAAAGCAAAAATGCATGGCCCCCATTCCATGGGTCCCAACTCTCCATGTTGAAGGGAATATTACTACAGCTATAACATGTACGGGAAACCTAGAGAATGGACACACAGTGGATACAAAAGGTTTCTAAAACTCAACGAGTCGTCCCTATCCTGGTGCTCCGGTTTGACTTACCAACTGCTTTACTATCAATCTCCCAACTTGGAGAGAAAACCCCTTTAACCTCCTCGTTCGCACAGGTTGCCAATCTGGCAGAGGATGGAAGGGAAGAGGGAGAACCAATGAGAGAGTAGCTGTTAGGCATTTGGACGGGCACATGTCACTCTAATTTCCCGGCAGGAAGAAGTATTAACCAGAGTCTCAGCCACCCACCGGGAACCAGTATAGGTCTTGAACCAAAATTTTGGACTTGAGTACAGCTCACAAAAAACGAGTTGAAAAATGGAGCTCAGGGGCACAGCAATTCACAAACTGGCAGAGTAATAAAGGACAACTATCGTCCAAAAATCTGTTGAGGGAAGGCAACGAGGCGGACTTGAAAGCGAGGCAGAATAGCAGGAAACAGATGTCAAGAGGTACGTAGGAATCGCCTTTAAAGCACAGGAAGAGGGGCACAACTTCGACAATGACGCACTTGGCCAAAAAGGGCGTATGCGTTTTCTCCTGAATATATTCAGGAGAAAACGCATACGCCCTTTTTGGCCAAGCAAGAAAGCGGGCAATGAAAATCTGCACTACAAAGAAGTATCACTTCCCACCGGTCAAAAGGGACATCCACAAAATGTGTAAAAACCAGAAAGGCAAGACAGGCCCTGGAGAACAGGGAGCCTTGTTATGCTGATGGGTGGGATGTAAATTGCCAACTGCCTCACTGGAGGAGTGCTTTGCGTTCCCTACAACAAGTAAACAACAGAGCTACAGAGCCAAGGGCACTACCAGTCTAGGGAACATACCTTGGGAAAACTGAAAATCAATATGACAGAGCCACCCCTAAGTTTAGGGCTGCACTGCTTACAAGAGCCTTAACTTGGGTACACCTTAAATATCCCAGGAAATATAAAAATGGTTCAAAAAACTGTGGTATTTATGTACGATGGAATATCCCTCAGCCATGAAATCAATGTCATAAGACCAGGAGCAGCTAAGTGAGTGGATTCAGCTACGATGATTCTAAGTGAAATAAGTCACACAGAAAAAGAAACATATCATAAGATATCACTTATGAAGATCGTGTAAACATGGCTACACATGAACTGAGTTAGGAAAGAGAACAGAGTCTCACATTTAGAAAACACTCTTATGCCTGCTTAAGGGGAAAGGAGAGGTGGGGTGATGCATAAAACCAGAGTTTGATATAAGCACAGGTACCATTTCTATAACCAACTGTGGAATAGACAAGACCTACACCTTCCTCAGTGAAAGGGACTCAAAACCCCATATTTCCCGCAGAGGAATAGATCTGACTAGTAAGAATCGAAAAACTATGTATTGATATGTCTCTGTAAGGGAATCAAGTGTGTCTAGACTGGCATAAACATGGCAGCGAGAATCAGCTCAAACCCACTATCAAAAGGAATTTCAAAAACAAAACCAAAAAACAGGGAAATTCTTTCCATTTCCTTCAGGGTCTCTGATGAAACCTGGAATGACCCTATCTACAAGGACAGCTGGATGTGGCATAAGCCTGGACACTTGGGACTGAGAGGATTGGTGAGTTGGGTGAGCAAATGCAGACCCTTCAAAGCAAAAATGCATGGCCCCCATTCCATGGGTCCCAACTCTCCATGTTGAAGGGAATATTACTACAGCTATAACATGTACGGGAAACCTAGAGAATGGACACACAGTGGATACAAAAGGTTTCTAAAACTCACCGAGTCGTCCCTATCCTGGTGCTCCGGTTTGACTTACCAACTGCTTTACTATCAATCTCCCAACTTGGAGAGAAAACCCCTTTAACCTCCTCGTTCGCACAGGTTGCCAATCTGGCAGAGGATGGAAGGGAAGAGGGAGAACCAATGAGAGAGTAGCTGTTAGGCATTTGGACGGGCACATGTCACTCTAATTTCCCGGCAGGAAGAAGAATTAACCAGAGTCTCAGCCACCCACCGGGAACCAGTATAGGTCTTGAACCAAAATTTTGGACTTGCGTACAGCTCACAAAAAACGAGTTGAAAAATGGAGCTCAGGGGCACAGCAATTCACAAACTGGCAGAGTAATAAAGGACAAATATCGTCCAAAAATCTGTTGAGGGAAGGCAACGAGGCGGACTTGAAAGCGAGGCAGAATAGCAGGAAACAGATGTCAAGAGGTACGTTGGAATCGCCTTTAAAGCACAGGAAGAGGGGCACAACTTCGACAATGACGCACTTGGCCAAAAAGGGCGTATGCGTTTTCTCCTGAATATATTCAGGAGAAAACGCATACGCCCTTTTTGGCCAAGCAAGCAAGCGGGCAATGCAAATCTACACTACAAAGAAGTATCACTTCCCAGTGGTCAAAAGGGACATCCACAAAATGTGTAAAAACCAGAAAGGCAAGACAGGCCCTGGAGAACAGGGAGCCTTGTTATGCTGATGGGCGGGATGTAAATTGCCAACTGCCTCACTGGAAGAGTGCATTGCGTTCCCTAAAAGAAGTAATCAACAGAGCTACAGAGCCAAGGGCACATCCAGTCTAGGGAATATACCTTGGGAAAACTGAAAATCAATAAAACAGAGCCACCTCCAAATTTAGGGCTGCACTGCTTACAAGAACCTCAACTTGGGTAAACCTTAAATATCCCAGGAAATATAAAATTGCTTCAAAATCTGTGGTACTTATGTACGATGGAATATCCCTCAGCCATGTAATCAATGTCATAAGACCAGGAGCAGCAAAGTGAGTGGATTCAGGTACGATGATTCTAAGTGAAATAAGTCACACACAAAAAGAAACTTATCATAAGATATCACTTATGAAGATCCTGTAAACATGGCTAAACATGAACTGAGTTAGGAAAGAGAACAGAGTCTCACATTTAGAAAACACTCTTTGCTTGCTTAAGGGGAAAGGAGAGGTGGGGTGATGCATAAAACCAGAGTTTGATATAAGCACAGGTACCATTTCTAAAACCAACTGTGGAATACACAAGACCTATACCTTCCTCAGTGAAAGGGACTCAAAACACCATGTTTCCCGCAGAGGAATAGATCTGACTAGTAAGAATCCTAAAACCTATGTATTGATATGTCTCTGTAAGGGAATCAAGTGTGTCTAGACTGGCATAAACATGGCAGCGAGAATCAGCTCAAACCCACTATCAAAAGGAATTTCGAAAACAAAACCAAAAAACAGGGAAATTCTTTACATTTCCTTCAGGGTCTCTGATGAAACCTGGAATGACCCTATCTACAAGGACAGCTGGATGTGGCATAAGCCTGGACACTTGGGACTGAGTGGATTGGTGAGTTGGGTGAGCAAATGCAGACCCTTCAAAGCAAAAATGCATGGCCCCCATTCCATGGGTCCCAACTCTCCATGTTGAAGGGAATATTACTACAGCTATAACATGTACGGGAAACCTAGAGAATGGACACACAGTGGATACAAAAGGTTTCTAAAACTCAACGAGTCGTCCCTATCCTGGTGCTCCGGTTTGACTTACCAACTGCTTTACTATCAATCTCCCAACTTGGAGAGACAACCCCTTTAACATCCTGGTTCGCACAGGTTGGCAATTTGGCAGAGGATGGAAGGGAAGACGGAGAACCAATGAGAGAGTAGTTGTTAGGCATTTGGACAGGCACATGTCACTCTAATTTCCCGGGAGGAAGAAGAATTAACCAGAGTCTCAGCCACCCACCGGGAAACAGTATAGGTCCTGAACCAAAATTTTGGACTTGCGTACAGCTCACAAAAAACGAGTTGAAAAATGGTGCTCAGGGGCACAGCAATTCACAAACTGGCAGAGTAATAAAGGACAACTATCGTCCAAAAATCTGTTGAGGGAAGGCAACGAGGCGGACTTGAAAGCGAGGCAGAATAGCAGGAAACAGATATCAAGAGGTACGTTGGAATCGCCTTTAAAGCACAGGAAGAGGGGCACAACTTCGACAATGACGCACTTGGCCAAAATGGGCGTATGCGTTTTCTCATGAATACATTCAGGAGAAAACGCATACGCCCTTTTTGGCCAAGCAAGCAAGCGGGCAATGCAAATCTGCACTACAAAGGAGTATCACTTCCCACCGGTCAAAAGGGACATCCACAAAATGTGTAAAAACCAGAAAGGCAAGACAGGCCCTGGAGAACCGGGAGCCTTGTTATGCTGATGGGCGGGATGTAAATTGCCAACTGCCTCACTGGAGGAGTGCATTGCGTTCCCTAAAACAAGCAAACAACAGAGCTACAGAGCTAAGGGCACTTCCAGTCTAGGGAACATACCTTGGGAAAACTGAAAATCAATAAGACAGAGCCACCCCTAAATTTAGGGCTGCACTGCTTACAAGAACCTCAACTTGGGTACACCTTAAATATCCCAGGAAATATAAAAATGGTTCAAAAAATTGTGGTATTTATGTACGATGGAATATCCCTCAGCCATGAAATCAATGTCATAAGTCCAGGAGCAGCAAAGTGAGTGGATTCAGGTACGATGATTCTAAGTGAAATAAGTCACACAGAAAAAGAAACTTATCATAAGATATCACTTATGAAGATCCTGTAAACATGGCTCCACATCAACTGAGTTAGGAAAGAGAACAGAGTCTCACATTTAGAAAACACTCTTATGCCTGCTTAAGGGGAAAGGAGAGGTGGGGTGATGCATAAAAACAGAGTTTGATATAAGCACAGGTACCATTTCTAAAACCAACTGTGGAATAGACAAGACCTACACCTTCCTCAGTGAAAGGGACTCAAAAGCCCATATTTCCCGCAGAGGAATAGATCTGACTAGTAAGAATCTTAAAACCTATGTATTGATATGTCTCTGTAAGGGAATCAAGTGTGTCTAGACTGGCATAAACATGGCAGCGAGAATCAGCTCAAACCCACTATAAAAAGGAATTTCAAAACAAAACCAAAAAACAGGGAAATTCTTTACATTTCCTTCAGGGTCTCTGATGAAACCTGGAATGACCCTATCTACAATGACAGCTGGATGTGGCATAAGGCTGGACACTTGGGACTGAGAGGATTGGTGTGATTGGGTGAGCAAATGCAGACCCCTTAAAGCAAAAGTGCATGGCCCCCATTCCATGGGTACCAACTCTCCATGTTGAAGGGAATATTACTACAGCTATAACATGTACGGGAAATCTAGAGAATGGACACACTGTGAATACAAAAGGTTTCTAAAACTCAACGAGTAGTCCCTCTCCTGGTGCTCCGGTTTGACTTTCCAACTGCTTTACTATCAATCTCCAAACGTGGAGAGAAAACCCCTTTAACCTCCTCATTCGCACAGGTTGCCAATTTGGCAGAGGATTGAAGGGAAGAGGGAGAACCAATGAGAGAGTAGCTGTTAAGCATTTGGACGGGCACATGTCACTCTAATTTCCCGGCAGGAAGAAGAATTAACCAGAGTCTCAGCCACCCACCGGGAACCAGTATAGGTCCGGAACCAAAATTTTGGACTTGCGTACAGCTCACAAAAAACGAGTTGAAAAATGGAGCTCAGGGGCACAGCAATTCACAAACTGGCAGAGTAATAAAGGACAACTATCGTCCAAAATTCTGTTGAGGGAAGGCAACGAGGCGGACTTGAAAGCGAGGCAGAATAGCAGGAAACAGATGTCAAGAGGTACGTTGGAATCGCCTTTAAAGCACAGGAAGAGGGGCACAACTTCGACAATGACGCACTTGGCCAAAAAGGGCGTATGCGTTTTCTCCTGAATATATTCAGGAGAAAACGCATACGCCCTTTTTGGCCAAGCAAGAAAGCGGGCAATGAAAATCTGCACTACAAAGAAGTATCACTTCCCACCGGTCAAAAGGGACATCCACAAAATGTGTAAAAACCAGAAAGGCAAGACAGGCCCTGGAGAACAGGGAGCCTTGTTATGCTGATGGGCAGGATGTAAATTGCAAACTGCCTCACTGGAGGAGTGCATTGCGTTCCCTAAAACAAGTAAACAACAGAGCTACAGAGCCAAGGGCACTTCCAGTCTAGGGAACATACCTTGGGAAAACTGAAAATCAATAAGACAGAGCCACCCCTAAATTTAGGGCTGCACTGCTTACAAGAGCCTCAACTTGGGTACACCTTAAATATCCCAGGCAATATAAAAATGGTTCAAAAAACTGTGGTATTTATGTACGATGGAATATCCCTCAGCCATGAAATCAATGTCATAAGACCAGGAGCAGCTAAGTGAGTGGATTCAGGTACGATGATTCTAAGTGAAATAAGTCACACAGAAAAAGAAACTTATCATAAGATATCACTTATGAAGATCGTGTAAACATGGCTACACATGAACTGAGTTAGGAAAGAGAACAGAGTCTCACATTTAGAAAACACTCTTATGCCAGCTAAAGGGGAAAGGAGAGCTGGGGTGATGCATAAAACCAGAGTTTGATATAAGCACGGGTACCATTTCTAAAACCAACTGTGGAATAGACAAGACCTACACCTTCCTCAGTGATAGGGACTCAAAACCCCATATTTCCCGCAGAGGAATAGATCTGACTAGTAAGAATCTTAAAACCTATGTATTGATATGTCTCTTAAGGGAATCAAGTGTATCTAGACTGGCATAAACATGGCAGCGAGAATCAGCTCAAACCCACTATAAAAAAGAATTTCAAAAAACAAAACCAAAAAACAGGGAAATTCTTTACATTTCCTTCAGGGTCTCTGATGAAATCTGGAATGACCCTATCTACAATGACAGCTGGATGTGGCATAAGCCTGGACACTTGGGACTGAGAGGATTGGTGTGATTGGGTGAGCAAATGCAGACCCCTTAAAGCAAAAGTGCATGGCCCCCATTCCATGGGTACCAACTCTCCATGTTGAAGGGAATATTACTACAGCTATAACATGTACGGGAAATCTAGAGAATGGACACACTGTGAATACAAAAGGTTTCTAAAACTCAACGAGTAGTCCCTCTCCTGGTGCTCCGGTTTGACTTCCCAACTGCTTTACTATCAATCTCCAAACGTGGAGAGAAAACCCCTTTAACCTCCTCATTCGCACAGGTTGCCTATCTGGCAGAGGATGGAAGGGAAGAGGGAGAACCAATGAGAGAGTAGCTGTTAGGCATTTGGACGGGCACATGTCACTCTAATTCCCCGCAGGAAGAAAAATTAACCAGAGTCTCAGCCACCCACCGGGAACCAGAATAGGTCCTGAACCAAAATTTTGGACTTGCGTACAGCTCACAAAAAACGAGTTGAAAAATGGAGCTCAGGGGCACAGCAATTCACAAACTGGCAGAGTAATAAAGGAGAACTATCGTCCAATAATCTGTTGAGGGAAGGCAACGAGGTGCACTTGAAAGCGAGGCAGAATAGCAGGAAACAGATTTCAAGAGGTACGTTGGAATCACCTTTAAAGCACAGGAAGAGGGGCACAACTTCGACAATGACGCACTTGGCCAAAAAGGGCGTATGCGTTTTCTCCTGAATATATTCAGGAGAAAACGCATACGCCCTTTTTGGCCAAGCAAGCAAGTGGGCAATGCAAATCTGCACTACAAAGATGTATCACTTCCCAGTGGTCAAAAGGGACATCCACAAAATGTTTAAAAACCAGAAAGGCAAGACAGGCCCTAGAGAACAGGGAGCCTTGTTATGCTGATGGGCGGGATGTAAATTGCCAACTGCCTCACTGGAGGAGTGCATTGCGTTCCCTAAAAGAAGTAATCAACAGAGCTACAGAGCCAAGGGCACATCCAGTCTAGGGAATATACCTTGGGAAAACTGAAAATCAATAAGACAGAGCCACCTCCAAATTTAGGGCTGCACTGCTTACAAGAACCTCAACTTGGGTAAACCCTAAATATCACAGGAAATATAAAATTGCTCAAAGTTTGTGGTACTTATGTACGATGGAATATCCCTCAGCCATGTAATCAATGTCAAAAGACCAGGAGCAGCAAAGTGAGTGGATTCAGGTACGATGATTCTAAGTGAAATAAGTCACACAGAAAAAGAAACTTATCATAAGATATCACTTATGAAGATCCTGTAAACATGGCTATACATGAACTGAGTTAGGAAAGAGAACAGAGTCTCACATTTAGAAAACACTCTTATGCCTGCTTAAGGGGAAAGGAGAGGTGGGGTGATGCATAAAACCAGAGTTTGATATAAGCACAGGTACCATTTCTCTAACCAACTGTGGAATAGATAAGACCTACACCTTCCTCAGTGAAAGGGAATCAAAACACCATGTTTCCCGCAGAGGAATAGATCTGACTAGTAAGAATCTTAAAACCTATGTATTGATATGTCTCTGTAAGGGAATCAAGTGTGTCTAGACTGGCATAAACATGGCAGCGAGAATCAGCTCAAACCCACTATAAAAAGGAATTTCAAAAACAAAACCAAAAAACAGGGAAATTCTTTACATTTCCTTCAGGGTCTCTGATGAAACCTGGAATGACCCTATCTACAAGGACAGCTGGATGTGGCATAAGCCTGGACACTTGGGACTGAGAGGATTGGTGAGATTGGGTGAGCAAATGCAGACCCTTTAAAGCAAAAATGCATGGCCCCCATTCCATGGGTCCCAACTCTCCATGTTGAAGGGAATATTACTACAGCTATAACATGTACGGGAAACCTAGAGAATGGACACACTGTGAATTCAAAAGGTTTCTAAAACTCAACGAGTAGTCCCTCTCCTGGAGCTCCGGTTTGACTTTCCAACTGCTTTACTATCAATCTCCCTACGTGGAGAGAAAACCCCTTTAACCTCCTCGTTCGCACAGGTTGCCAATCTGGCAGAGGATGGAAGGGAAGACGGAGAACCAATGAGAGAGTAGCTGTTTGGCATTTGAACGGGCACATGTCACTCTAATTTCCCGGCAGGAAGAAGAATTATCCAGAGTCACAGCCACCCACCGGGAACCAGTTTAGTTCCTGAACCAAAATTTTGGACTTGCGTACAGCTCACAAAATACGAGTTGAAAAATGGAGCTCAGGGGCACAGCAATTCACACACTGGCAGAGTAATAAAGGACAACTATCGTCCAAAAATCTGTTGTGGGAAGGCAACGAGGCGGATTTGAAAGCGAGGCAGAATAGCAGGAAACAGATTTCAAGAGGTACGTTGGAATCGCCTTTAAAGCACAGGAAGAGGGGCACAACTTCGACAATGACGCACTTGGCCAAAAAGGGCGTATGCGTTTTCTCCTGAATATATACAGGAGAAAACGCATACGCCCTTTTTGGCCAAGAAAGCAAGCGGGCAATGCAAATCTGCACTACAAAGTAGTATCACTTCCCAACGGTCAAAACGGACATCCACAAAATGTGTAAAAAGCAGAAAGGCAAGACAGGCCCTGGAGAAGAGGGAGCCTTGTTATGCTGATGGGCGGGATGTAAATTGCCAACTGCCTCACTGGAGGAGTGCATTGCGTTACCTAAAAGAAGTAATCAACAGAGCTACAGAGCAAACGGCACATCCAGTCTAGGGAATATACATTGGGAAAACTGAAAATCAATAAGACCGAGCCACCCCCTAATTTAGGGCTGCACTGCTTACAAGAACCTCAACTTGGGTACACCTTAAATAGCCCAGGAATTATAAAAATGGTTCAAATAACTGTGGTATTTATGTACGATGGAATATCCCTCATACATGAAATCAATGTCATAAGACCAGGAGCAGCAAAGTGAGTGGATTCAGGTACGATGATACTCAGTGAAATAAGTCACACAGAAAAAGAAACTTATCATAAGATATCACTTATGAAGATCCTGTAAACATGGCTACACATGAACTGAGTTAGGAAAGAGAACAGAGTCTCACATTTAGAAAACACTCTTATGCCTGCTTAAGGGGAAAGGAGAGGTGGGGTGATGCATAAAACCAGAATTTGATATAAGCACAGGTACCATTTCTATAACCAACTGTGGAATAGACAAGACCTACACCTTCCTCAGTGAAAGGGACTCAAAACACCATGTTTCCCGCAGAGGAATAGATCTGACTAGTAAGAATCCTAAAAGCTATGTATTGATATGTCTCTGTAAGGGAATCAAGTGTGTCTAGACTGGCATAAACATGGCAGCGAGAATCAGCTCAAACCCACTATAAAAAGGAATTTCAAAAACAAAACCAAAAAACAGGGAAATTCTTTACATTTCCTTCAGGGTCTCTGATGAAACCTGGAATGACCCTATCTACAAGGACAGCTGGATGTGGCATAAGCCTGGACACTTGGGACTGAGAGGATTGGTGAGTTGGGTGAGCAAATGCAGACCCTTTAAAGCAAAAATGCATGGCTCCCATTCCATGGGTCCCAACTCTCCATGTTGAAGGGAATATTACTACAGCTATAACATGTACGGGAAACCTAGAGAATGGACACACAGTGGATACAAAAGGTTTCTAAAACTCAACGACTAGTCCCTCTCCTGGAGCTCCGGTTTGACTTTCCAACTGCTTTACTATCAATCTCCCATCTTGGAGATACAAACCCTTTAACCTCCTGGTTCGCACAGGTTGCCAATTTGGCAGAGGATGGAAGGGAAGAGGGAGAACCAATGAGAGAGTAGCTGTTAAGCATTTGGACGGGCACATGTCACTCTAATTTCCCGGCAGGAAGATGAATTATCCAGAGTCACAGCCACCCACCGGGAACCAGTAGAGTTCCTGAACCAAAATTTTGGACTTGCGTTCAGCTCACAAAAAACGAGTTGACAAATGGAGCTCAGGGGCACAGCAATGCACTAACTGGAAGAGTAATAAAGGACAACTATCGTCCAAAAATCTGTTGAGGGAAGGCAACGAGGCGGACTTGAAAGCGAGGCAGAATAGCAGGAAACAGATTTCAAGAGGTACGTTGGAATCGCCTTTAAAGCACAGGAAGAGGGGCACATCTTCGACAATGACGCACTTGGCCAAAAAGTGCGTAGGTGTTTTCTCCTGAAAATATTCAGGAGAAAACGCATACGCCCTTTTTGGCCAAGCAAGCAAGCGGGCAATGCAAATCTGCACTACAAAGAAGTATCACTTCCCGCCGGTCAAAAGGGACATCCACAAAATGTGTAAAAACCAGAAAGGCAAGACAGGCCCTGCAGAACAGGGAGCCTTGTTATGCTGACGGGCGGGATGTAAATTGCCAACTGCCTCACTGGAGGAGTGCATTGCGTTCCCTAAAAGAAGTAATCAACAGAGCTACAGAGCCAAAGGCGCATCCAGTCTAGGGAATATACCTTGGGAAAACTGAAAATCAATAAGACAGAGCCACCACCAAATTTAGGGCTGCACTGCTTACAAGAACCTCAACTTGGGTACACCTTAAATATCCCAGGAAATATAAAAATGGTTCAAAAAACTGTGGTATTTATGTACGATGGAATATCCCTCAGCCATGAAGTCAATGTCATAAGCCTGGAGCAGCAAAGTGAGTGGATTCAGGTACGATGATTCTAAGTGAAATAAGTCACACAGAAAAAGAAACTTATCATAAGATATCACTTATGAAGACCCTGTAAACATGGCTACACTTGAACTGAGTTAGGAAAGAGAACAGAGTCTCACATTTAGAAAACACTCTTATGCCTGCTTAAGGGGAAAGGAGAGGTGGATTGATGCATAAAACCATAGTTTGATATAAGCACGGGTACCATTTCTAAAACCAACTGTGGAATAGACAGGACCTACACCTTCCTCAGTGATAGGGACTCAAAACCCCATATTTCCCGCAGAGGAATAGATTTGACTAGTAAGAATCTTAAAACCTATGTATAGATATGTCTCTGTAAGGGAATCAAGTGTGTCTAGACTGGCATAAACATGGCAGCGAGAATCAGCTCAAACCCACTATAAAAGGAATTTCAACAACAAAACCAAAAAACAGGGAAATTCTTTACATTTCCTTCAGGGTCTCTGATGAAACCTGGAATGACCCTATCTAGAATGACAGCTGGATGTGGCATAAGCCTTGACACTTGGGACTGAGAGGATTGGTGAGATTGGGTGAGCAAATGCAGACCCTTTAAAGCAAAAATGCATGGCCCCCATTCCATGGGTCCCAACTCTCCATGTTGAAGGGAATATTACTACAGCTATAACATGTACGGGAAACCTAGAGAATGGACACACTGTGAATACAAAAGGTTTCTAAAACTCAACGAGTAGTCCCTCTCCTGGTGTTCCGGTTTGACTTTCCAACTGCTTTACTATCAATCTCCCAACTTGGAGAGAAAACCCCTTTAACCTCCTGGTTCGCACAGGTGGCCAATCTGGCAGAGGATGGAAGGGAAGAGGGAGAACCAATGAGAGAGTAGGTGTTAGGCATTTGGACGGGCACATGTCACTCTAATTTCCCGGCAGGAAGAAGAATTATCCAGAGTCACAGCCACCCACCGGGAACCAGTATAGGTCCTGAACCAAAATTTTGGACTTGCGTACAGCTCACAAAAAACGAGTTGAAAAACGGAGCTCAGGGGCACAGAATTTCACAAACTGGCAGAGTAATAAAGGACAACTATCGTCCAAAAATCTGTTGAGGGAAGGCAACGAGGCGGACTTGAAAGCGAGGCAGAATAGCAGGAAACAGATTTCAAGAGGTACGTTGGAATCGCCTTTAAAGCACAGGAAGAGGGGCACAACTTCGACAATGACGCACTTGGCCAAAAAGGGCGTATGCGTTTTCACCTGAATATATTCAGGAGAAATCGCATACGCCCTTTTTGGCAAAGCAAGCAAGCGGGCAATGCAAGTCTGCACTACAAAGAAGTATCACTTCCCACCGGTCAAAAGGGACATCCACAAAATGTGTAAAAACCAGAAAGGCAAGACAGGCCCTGGAGAACAGGGAGCCTTGTTATGCTGAAGGGCGGGATGTAAATTGCCAACTGCCTCACTGGAGGAGTGCATTGCATTCCCTAAAAGAAGTAATCAACAGAGCTACAGAGCCAAGGACACTTCCAGACTAGGGAATATACCTTGGGAAAACTGAAAATCAATAAGACAGAGCCACCCCCAAATTTAGGGCTGCACTGCTTACAAGAACCTCAACTTGGTTACACCTTAAATATCCCAGGAAATATAAAATTGGTTCAAAAAATTGTGGTATTTATGTACGATGGAATATCCCTCAGCCATGTAATCAACGTCATTAGACCAGGAGCAGCAAAGTGAGTGGATTCAGGTACGATGATTCTAAGTGAAATAAGTCACACAGAAAAAGAAACTTATCATAAGATATCACTTATGAAGATCCTGTAAACATGGCTACACATGAACTGAGTTAGGAAAGAGAACAGAGTCTCACATTTAGAAAACCCTCTTATGCCTGCTTAAGGGGAAAGGAGAGATGGGGTGATGCATAAAACCAGAGTTTGATATAAGCACAGGTACCATTTCTATAACCAACTGTGGAATAGACAAGACCTACACCTTCCTCAGTGAAAGGGACTCAAAACACCATGTTTCCCGCAGAGGAATAGATCTGACTAGTAAGAATCCTAAAACCTATGTATTGATATGTCTCTGTAAGGGAATCAAGTGTGTCTAGACTGGCATAAACATGGCAGCGATAATCAGCTCAAACCCACTATAAAAAGGAATTTCAAAAACAAATCCAAAAAACAGAGAAATTCTTTACATTTCCTTCAGGGTCTCTGATGAAACCTGGAATGACCCTATCTACAATGACAGCTGGATGTGGCATAAGCCTGGACACTTGGGACTGAGAGGATTGGTGAGATTGGGTGAGCAAATGCAGACCCTTTAAAGCAAAAATGCATGGCCCCCATTCCATGGGTCCCAACTCTCCATGTTGAAGGGAATATTACTACAGCTATAACATGTACGGGAACCCTAGAGAATGGACACACTGTGAATACAAAAGGTTTCTAAAACTCAACGAGTAGTCCCTCTCCTGGTGCTCCGGTTTGACTTTCCAACTGCTTTACTATCAATCTCCCAACTTGGAGAGAAAAGCCCTTTAAGCTCCTCGTTCGCACAGGTTGCCAATCTGGCAGAGGATGGAAGGGAAGAGGGAGAACCAATGAGAGAGTAGCTGTTAGGCATTTGGACGGGCACATGTCACTCTAATTTCCCGGCAGGAAGAAGAATTATCCGGAGTCACAGCCACCCACCGGGAACCAGTATAGGTCCTGAACCAAAATTTTGGACTTGCGTACAGCTCACAAAATACGAGTTGATAAATGGAGCTCAGGGGCACAGCAATTCACACACTGGCAGAGTAATAAAGGACAACTATCGTCCAAAAATCTGTTGAGGGAAGGCAACGAGGCGGACTTGAAAGCGAGGCAGAATAGCAGGAAACAGATTTCAAGAGGTACGTTGGAATCGCCTTTAAAGCACAGGAAGAGGGGCACAACTTCGACAATGACGCACTTGGCCAAAAAGTGTGTATGCGTTTTCTCCTGAATATATTTAGGAGAAATCGCATACGCCCTTTTTGGCCAAGCAAGCAAGCGGGCAATGCAAATCTGCACTACAAAGAAGTATCACTTCCCACTGGTCAAAAGGGACATCCACAAAATGTGTAAAAACCAGAAAGGCAAGACAGGCCCTGGAAAACCGGGAGCCTTGTTATGCTGATGGGCGGGATGTAAATTGCCAACTGCCTCACTGGAGGAGTGCATTGCGTTCCCTAAAAGAAGTAATCAACAGAGCTACAGAGCCAAAGGCGCATCCAGTCTAGGGAATATATCTTGGGAAAACTGAAAATCAATATGACAGAGCCACCACCAAATTTAGGGCTGCACTGCTTACAAGAACCTCAACTTGGGTACACCTTAAATATCCCAGGAAATATAAAATTGGTTCAAAAACTGTGGTATTTATGTACGATGGAATATCCCTCAGCCATGTAATCAATGTCCTAAGACCAGGAGCAGCAAAGTGAGTGGATTCAGGTACGATGATTCTAAGTGAAATAAGTCACACAGAAAAAGAAACTTATCATAAGATATCACTTATGAAGACCCTGTAAACATGGCTACACATGAACTGAGTTAGGAAAGAGAACAGAGTCTCACATTTAGAAAACACTCTTATGCCTGCTTAAGGGGAAAGGAGAGGGGGGGTGATGCATAAAACCAGAGTTTGATATAAGCACGGGTACCATTCCTAAAATCAACTGTGGAATAGAGAGGACCTACACCTTCCTCAGTGATAGGGACTCAAAACCCCATATTTCCCGCAGAGGAATAGATTTGACTAGTAAGAATCTTAAAACCTATGTATAGATATGTCTCTGTAAGGGAATCAAGTGTGTCTAGACTGGCATAAACATGGCAGCGAGAATCAGCTCAAACCCACTATAAAAGGAATTTCAACAACAAAACCAAAAAACAGGGAAATTCTTTACATTTCCTTCAGGGTCTCTGATGAAACCTGCAATGACCCTATCTACAATGACAGCTGGATGTGGCATAAGCCTGGACACTTGGGACTGAGAGGATTGGTGAGATTGGGTGAGCAAATGCAGACCCTTTAAAGCAAAAATGCATGGCCCCCATTCCATGGGTCCCAACTCTCCATGTTGAAGGGAATATTACTACAGCTATAACATGTACGGGAAACCTAGAGAATGGACACACTGTGAATACAAAAGGTTTCTAAAATCTCAACGAGTAGTCCCTCTCCTGGTGCTCCAGTTTGACTTTCCAACTGCTTTACTATCATTCTCCCAACTTGGAGAGAAAACCCCTTTAACCTCCTGGTTCGCACAGGTTGCCAATCTGGCAGAGGATGGAAGGGAAGAGGGAGAACCAATGAGAGAGTAGGTGTTAGGCATTTGGACGGGCACATGTCACTCTAATTTCCCGGCAGGAAGAAGAATTATCCAGAGTCACAGCCACCCACCGGGAACCAGTATAGGTCCTGAACCAAAATTTTGGACTTGCGTACAGCTCACAAAAAACGAGTTGAAAAATGGAGCTCAGGGGCACAGAATTTCACAAACTGGCAGAGTAATAAAGGACAACTATCGTCCAAAAATCTGTTGAGGGAAGGCAACGAGGCGGACTTGAAAGCGAGGCAGAATAGCAGGAAACAGATTTCAAGAGGTACGTTGGAATCGCCTTTAAAGCACTGGAAGAGAGGCACAACTTCGACAATGACGCACTTGGCCAAAAAGGGCGTATGCGTTTTCTCCTGAATATATTTAGGAGAAATCGCATTCGCCCTTTTTGGCCAAGCAAGCAAGCGGGCAATGCAAATCTGCACTACAAAGAAGTATCACTTCCCACCGGTCAAAAGGGACATCCACAAAATGTGTAAAAACCAGAAAGGCAAGACAGGCCCTGGAGAACCGGGAGCCTTGTTATGCTGATGGGCGGGATGTAAATTGCCAACTGCCTCACTGGAGGAGTGCATTGCGTTCCCTAAAAGAAGTAATCAACAGAGCTACAGAGCCAAAGGCACATCCAGTCTAGGGAATATACCTTGGGAAAACTGAAAATCAATAAGACAGAGCCACCCCTAAATTTAGGGCTGCACTGCTTACAAGAACCTCAACTTGGGTAAACCTTAAATATCCCAGGAAATATAAAAATGGTTCAAAAAACTGTGGTATTTATGTACGATGGAATATCCCTCAGCCATGAAGTCAATGTCATAAGCCTGGAGCAGCAAAGTGAGTGGATTCAGGTACGATGATTCTAAGTGAAATAAGTCACACAGAAAAAGAAACTTATCATAAGATATCACTTATGAAGACCCTGTAAACATGGCTACACATGAACTGAGTTAGGAAATAGAACTGAGTCTCACATTTAGAAAACACTCTTATGCCTGCTAAAGGGGAAAGGAGAGGTGGGGTGATGCATAAAACCAGAGTTTGATATAAGCACAGGTACCATTTCTAAAACCAACTGTGGAATAGACAAGACCTACACCTTCCTCAGTGAAAGGGACTCAAAACCCCATATTTCCTGCAGACGAATAGATCTGACTAGTAAGAATCTTAAAACCTATGTATTGATATGTCTCTGTAAGGGAATCAAGTGTGTCTAGACTGGGATAAACATGGCAGCGAGAATCAGCTCAAACCCACTATAAAAAGGAATTTCAAAAACAAAACCAAAAAATAGGGAAATTCTTTACATTTCTTTCAGGGTCTCTGATGAAACCTGGAATGACCCTATCTACAATGATAGCTGGATGTGGCATAAGGCTGGACACTTGGGACTGAGAGTATTGGTGAGATTGGGTGAGCAAATGCAGACCCTTTAAAGCAAAAATGCATGGCACCCATTCCATGGGTCCCAACTCTACAGGTTGAAGGGAATATTACTACAGCTATAACATGTACGGGAAACCTAGAGAATGGACACACTGTGAATACAAAAGGTTTCTAAAACTCAAGGAGTAGTCCCTCTCCTGGTGTTCCGGTTTGACTTTCCAACTGCTTTACTATCAATCTCCCAACTTGGAGAGAAAACCCCTTTAACCTCCTGGTTCACACAGGTTGCCAATTTGGCAGAGGATGGAAGGGAAGAGGGAGAACCAATGAGAGAGTAGCTGTTAGGCATTTGGACAGGCACATGTCACTTTAAATTCCCGGCAGGAAGAAGAATTAACCAGAGGCTCAGCCACCCACCGGTAACCAGTATAGGTCCTGAACCAAAATTTTGGACTTGCGTACAGCTCACAAAAAACGAGTTGAAAAATGGAGCTCAGGGGCACAGCAATTCAAAAACAGGCAGAGTAATAAAGGACAACTATCGTCCAAAAATCTGTTGAGGGAAGGCAACGAGGCGGACTTGAAAGCCAGGCAGTATAGCAGCAAACAGATTTCAAGAGGTACGTTGGAATCTCCTTTAAAGCACAGAAAGAGGGGAACAACTTCGACAATGACGCACTTGGCCAAAACGGGCGTATGCGTTTTCTCCTGAATATATTCAGGAGAAAACGCATACGCCCGTTTTGGCCAAGCAAGCAAGCGGGCAATTCAAATCTGCACTACAAAGAAGTATCACTTCCCACCGGTCAAAAGGGACATCCACAAAATGTGTAAAAACCAGAAAGGCAAGACAGGCGCTGGAGAACAGGGAGCCTTGTTATGCTGATGGGCCGGATGTAAATTGCCAACTGCCTCACTGGAGGAGTGCATTGCGTTCCCTAAAACAAGTAAATAACAGAGCTACAGAGCCAAGGGCACTTCCAGTCTAGGGAACATACCTTGGGAAAACTGAAAATCAATAAGAGAGAGCCACCCCCAAATTTAGGGCTGCACTGCTTACAAGAACCTCAACTTGGGTACACCTTAAATATCCCAGGAAATATAAAAATGGTTCAAAAAACTGTGGTATTTTTGTACGATGGAATATCCCTCAGCCATGAAATCAATGTCATAAGACCAGGAGCAGCAAAGTGAGTGGATTCAAGTACGATGATTCTAAGTGAAATAAGTCACACAGAAAAAGAAACTTATCATACGATATCACTTATGAAGATCCTGTAAACATGGCTACACATGAACTGAGTTAGGAAAGAGAACAGAGTCTCACATTTAGAAAACACTCTTATGTCTGCTTAAGGGGAAAGGAGAGGTGGGGTGATGCATAAAACCAGAGTTTTATATAAGCACAGGTACCACTTCTAAAACCAACTGTGGAATAGACAAGACCTACACCTTCCTCAGTGAAAGGGACTCAAAACCCCATATTTCCCGCAGAGGAATAGATCTGACTAGTAAGAATCTTAAAACCTATGTATTGATATGTCTCTGTAAGGGAATCAAGTGTGTCTAGACTGGCATAAACATGGCAGCGAGAATCAGCTCAAACCCACTATAAAAAGGAATTTCAAAAGCAAAACCACAAAACAGGGAAATTCTTTACATTTCCTTCAGGGTCTCTGATGAAACCTGGAATGACCCTATCTACAATGACAGCTCGATGTGGCATAAGGCTGGACACTTGGGACTGAGAGGATTGGTGAGATTGGGTGAGCAAATGCAGACCCTTTAAAGCAAAAATGCATGGCCCCCATTCCATGGGTCCCCACTCTCCAGGTTGAAGGGAATATTACTACAGCTATAACATGTACGGGAAACCTAGAGAATGGACACACTGTGAATACAAATGATTTCTAAAACTCAACGAGTAGTCCCTCTCCTGGTGCTCCGGTTTGACTTTCCAACTGCTTTACTATCAATCTCCCAACTTGGATAGACAAACCCTTTAACCTCCTGGTTCACACAGGTTGCCAATTTGGTAGAGGATGGAAGGGAAGAGGGAGAACCAATGAGAGAGTAGCTGTTAGGCATTTGGACGGGCACATGTCACTCTAATTTCCCGGCAGGAAGAAGAATTAACCAGAGTCTCAGCCACCCACCGGGAACCAGTATAGGTCCTGAACCAAAAGTTTGGACTTGCGTACAGCTCACAAAAAACGAGTTGACAAATGGATCTCAGGGGCACAGCAATTCAAAAACTGGCAGAGTAATAAAGGACGAATATCGTCCAAAAATCTGTTAAGGGAAGGCAACAAGGCGGACTTGAATGCAAGGCAGAAGAGCAGGAAACAGATTTCAAGAGGTACGTTGTAATCGCCTTTAAAGCATAGGAAGAGGGACACAACTTCGACAATGACGAACTTGGCCAAAAAGGGAGTATGCGTTTTCTCCTGAATATATTCAGGAGAAAACGCATACGCCCTTTTTGCCCAAGCAAGCAAGCGGGCAATGCAAATCTGCACTACAAAGAAGTATCACTTCCCACCGGTCAAAAGGGACATCCACAAAATGTGTATAAACCAGAAAGGCAAGACAGGCCCTGGAGAAGAGGGAGCCTTTTTATGCTGATGGGCGGGATGTAAATTGCCAACTGCCTCACTGGAGGAGTGCATTGCGTTATCTAAAACAAGTAAACAACAGAGCTACAGAGCCAAGGGCACTTCCAGTCTAGGGAATATACCTTGGGAAACCTGAAAATCAATAAGACAGAGCCACCCCTAAATTTAGGGCTGCACTGCTTACAAGAACCTCAACTTGGGTAAACCTTAAATATCCCAGGAAATATAAAAATGGTTCAAAAAACTGTGGTATTTATGTACGATGGAATATCCCTCAGCCATGAAGTCAATGTCATAAGGCTGGAGCAGCAAAGTGAGTGGATTCAGCTACGATGATTCTAAGTGAAATAAGTCACACAGAAAAAGAAACTTATCATAAGATATCACTTATGAAGACCCTGTAAACATGGCTACACATGAACTGAGTTAGGAAATAGAACAGAGTCTCACATTTAGAAAACACTCTTATGCCTGCTTAAGGGGAATGGAGAGGTGGCGTGATGCATAAAACCAGAGTTTGATATAAGCACAGGTACCATTTCTAAAAGCAACTGTGGAATAGACAAGACCTACACCTTCCTCAGTGAAAGGGACTCAAAACCCCATATTTCCCGCAGAGGAATAGATCTGACTAGTAAGAATCTTAAAACCTATGTATTGATATGTCTCTGTAAGGGAATCAAGTGTGTCTAGACTGGCATAAACATGGCAGCGAGAATCAGCTCAAACCAACTATAAAAAGGAATTTCAAAAACAAAACCACAAAACAGGTATATTCTTTACATTTCCTTCAGGGTCTCTGATGAAACCTGGAATGACCCTATCTACAATGACAGCTGGATGTGGCATAAGGCTGGACACTTGGGACTGAGAGGATTGGTGAGATTGGGTGAGCAAATGCAGACCCTTTAAAGCAAAAATGCAAGGCCCCCATTCCATGGGTCCCAACTCTCCAGGTTGAAGGGAATATTACTACAGCTATAACATGTGCGGGAAACCTAGAGAATGGACACACTGTGAATACAAAAGGTTTCTAAAACTCAAGGAGTAGTCCCTCTCCTGGTGTTCCGGTTTGACTTTCCAACTGCTTTACTATCAATCTCCCAACTTGGAGAGACAACCCCTTTAACCTCCTGGTTCGCACAGGTTGCCAATTTGGCAGAGGATGGAAGTGAAGAGGGAGAACCAATGAGAGAGTAGCTGTTAGGCATTTGGACGGGCACATGACACTCTAATTTCCCGGCAGGAAGAAGAATTAACCAGAGTCTCAGCCACCCACCGGGAACCAGTATAGGTCCTGAACCAAAATTTTGGACTTGCGTACACCTCACAAAAAATGAGTTGAAAAATGGAGCTCAGGGGCACAGCAATTCACAAACTGGCAGAGTAATAAAGGACAACTATCGTCCAAAAATCTGTTGAGGGAAGGCAACGAGACGCACTTGAAAGCGAGGCAGAAGAGCAGGAAACAGATTTCAAGAGGTACGTTGGAATCGCCTTTAAAGCACAGGAAGAGGGGCACAACTTCGACAATGACGCACTTGGCCAAAAAGGGCGTATGCGTTTTCTCAGGAGAAAACGCATACGCCCTTTTTGGCCAAGCAAGCAAGCGGGCAATGCAAATCTGCACTACAAAGAAGTATCACTTCCCACCGGTCAAAAGGGACATCCACAAAATGTGTATAAACCAGAAAGGCAAGACAGGCCCTGGAGAAGAGGGAGCCCTGATATGCTGATGGGCGGGATGTAAATTGCCAACTGCCTCACTGGAGGAGTGCATTGCGTTCCCTAAAACAAGTAAACAACAGAGCTACTGAGCCAAGGGCACTTCCAGTCTAGGGAATATACCTTGGGAAAACTGAAAATCAATAAGACAGAGCCACCCCCAAATGTAGGGCTGCACTGCTTACAAGAACCTCAACTTGGGTACACCTTAAATATCCCAGGAAATATAAAAATGGTTCAAAAAACTGTGGTATTTATGTACGATGGAATATCCCTCAGCCATGAAATCAATGTCATAAGACCAGGAGCAGCAAATTGAGTGTATTCAGGTACGATGATTCTAAGTGAAATAAGTCACACAGAAAAAGAAACTTATCATAAGATATCACTTATGAAGATCCTGTAAACATGGCTATACATGCACTGAGTTAGGAAAGAGAACTGAGTCTCACATTTAGAAAACACTCTTATGTCTGCTTAAGGGGAAAGGAGAGGTGGGGTGATGCATAAACCCAGAGTTTGATATAAGCACAGGTACCACTTCTAAAACCCACTGTGGAATAGACAAGACCTACACCTTCCTCAGTGAAAGGGACTCAAAACCCCATATTTCCCGCAGAGGAATAGATCTGACTAGTAAGAATCTTAAAACCTATGTATTGATATGTCTCTGTAAGGGAATCAAGTGTGTCTAGACTGGCATAAACATGGCAGCGAGAATCAGCTCAAACCCACTATAAAAAGGAATTTCAAAAACAAAACCACAAAACAGGTAAATTCTTTACATTTCCTTCAGGGTCTCTGATGAAACCTGGAATGACCCTATCTACAATGACAGCTGGATGTGGCATAAGGCTGGACACTTGGGACTGAGAGGATTGGTGAGATTGGGTGAGCAAATGCAGACCCTTTAAAGCAAAAATGCAAGGCCCCCATTCCATGGGTCCCAACTCTCCAGGTTGAAGGGAATATTACTACAGCTATAACATGTACGGGAAACCTAGAGAATGGACACACTGTGAATACAAAAGGTTTCTAAAACTCAACGAGTAGTCCCTCTCCTGGTGTTCCGGTTTGACTTTCCAACTGCTTTACTATCAATCTCCAAACGTGGAGAGAAAACCCCTTTAACCTCCTGGTTCACACAGGTTGCCAATTTAGCAGAGGATGGAAGGGAAGAGGGAGAACCAATGAGAGAGTAGCTGTTAGGCATTTGGACGGGCACATGTCACTCTAATTTCCCAGCAGGAAGAAGAATTAACCAGAGGCTCAGCCACCCACAGGGAACCAGTATAGGTCCTGAACCAAAATTTTGGACTTGCGTACAGCTCACAAAAAACGAGTTGAAAAATGGAGCTCAGGGTCACAGCAATTCAAAAACAGGCAGAGTAATAAAGGACAACTATCGTCCAAAAATCTGTTGAGGGAAGGCAACGAGGCGGACTTGAAAGCCAGGCAGTATAGCAGCAAACAGATTTCAAGAGGTACGTTGGAATCGCCTTTAAAGCACAGGAAGAGGGGCACAACTTCGACAATGACGCACTTGGCCAAAACGGGCGTATGCGTTTTCTCAGGAAAAAACGCATACGCCCTTTTTGGCCAAGCAAGCAAGCGGGCAATGCAAATCTGCACTACAAAGAAGTATCACTTCCCACCGGTCAAAAGGGACCTCCACAAAATGTGTATAAACCAGAAAGGCAAGACAGGCCCTGGAGAAGAGGGAGCCTTGATATGCTGATGGGCGGGATGTAAATTGCCAACTGCCTCACTGGAGGAGTGCATTGCGTTCCCTAAAACAAGTAAACAACAGAGCTACTGAGCCAAGGGCACTTCCAGTCTAGGGAATATACCTTGGGAAAACTGAAAATCAATAAGACAGAGCCACCCCCAAATTTAGGGCTGCACTGCTTACAAGAACCTCAACTTGGGTACACCTTAAATATCCCAGGAAATATAAAAATGGTTCAAAAAACTGTGGTATTTATGTACGATGGAATATCCCTCAGCCATGAAATCAATGTCATAAGACCAGGAGCAGCAAATTGAGTGTATTCAGGTACGATGATTCTAAGTGAAATAAGTCACACAGAAAAAGAAACTTATCATAAGATATCACTTATGAAGATCCTGTAAACATGGCTATACATGCACTGAGTTAGGAAAGAGAACTGAGTCTCACATTTAGAAAACACTCTTATGTCTGCTTAAGGGGAAAGGAGAGGTGGGGTGATGCATAAACCCAGAGTTTGATATAAGCACAGGTACCACTTCTAAAACCCACTGTGGAATAGACAAGACCTACACCTTCCTCAGTGAAAGGGACTCAAAACCCCATATTTCCCGCAGAGGAATAGATCTGACTAGTAAGAATCTTAAAACCTATGTATTGATATGTCTCTGTAAGGGAATCAAGTGTGTCTAGACTGGCATAAACATGGCAGCGAGAATCAGCTCAAACCCACTATAAAAAGGAATTTCAAAAACAAAACCACAAAACAGGTAAATTCTTTACATTTCCTTCAGGGTCTCTGATGAAACCTGGAATGACCCTATCTACAATGACAGCTGGATGTGGCATAAGGCTGGACACTTGGGACTGAGAGGATTGGTGAGATTGGGTGAGCAAATGCAGACCCTTTAAAGCAAAAATGCAAGGCCCCCATTCCATGGGTCCCAACTCTCCAGGTTGAAGGGAATATTACTACAGCTATAACATGTACGGGAAACCTAGAGAATGGACACACTGTGAATACAAAAGGTTTCTAAAACTCAAGGAGTAGTCCCTCTCCTGGTGTTCCGGTTTGACTTTCCAACTGCTTTACTATCAATCTCCCAACTTGGAGAGACAACCCCTTTAACCTCCTGGTTCACACAGGTTGCCAATTTAGCAGAGGATGGAAGGGAAGAGGGAGAACCAATGAGAGAGTAGCTGTTAGGCATTTGGACGGGCACATGTCACTCTAATTTCCCAGCAGGAAGAAGAATTAACCAGAGGCTCAGCCACCCACCGGGAACCAGTATAGGTCCTGAACCAAAATTTTGGACTTGCGTACAGCTCACAAAAAACGAGTTGAAAAATGGAGCTCAGGGGCACAGCAATTCACAAACTGGCAGAGTAATAAAGGACAACTATCGTCCAAAAATCTGTTGAGGGAAGGCAACGAGACGCACTTGAAAGCGAGGCAGAAGAGCAGGAAACAGATTTCAAGAGGTACGTTGGAATCGCCTTTAAAGCACAGGAAGAGGGGCACAACTTCGACAATGACGCACTTGGCCAAAAAGGGCGTATGCGTTTTCTCAGGAAAAAACGCATACGCCCTTTTTGGCCAAGCAAGCAAGCGGGCAATGCAAATCTGCACTACAAAGAAGTATCACTTCCCACCGGTCAAAAGGGACCTCCACAAAATGTGTATAAACCAGAAAGGCAAGACAGGCCCTGGAGAAGAGGGAGCCTTGATATGCTGATGGGCGGGATGTAAATTGCCAACTGCCTCACTGGAGGAGTGCATTGCGTTCCCTAAAACAAGTAAACAACAGAGCTACTGAGCCAAGGGCACTTCCAGTCTAGGGAATATACCTTGGGAAAACTGAAAATCAAGAAGACAGAGCCACCCCCAAATTTAGGGCTGCACTGATTACAAGAACCTCAACTTGGGTACACCTTAAATATCCCAGGAAATATAAAAATGGTTCAAAAAACTGTGGTATTTATGTACGATGGAATATCCCTCAGCCATGAAATCAATGTCATAAGACCAGGAGCAGCAAATTGAGTGTATTCAGGTACGATGATTCTAAGTGAAATAAGTCACACAGAAAAAGAAACTTATCATAAGATATCACTTATGAAGATCCTGTAAACATGGCTATACATGCACTGAGTTAGGAAAGAGAACTGAGTCTCACATTTAGAAAACACTCTTATGTCTGCTTAAGGGGAAAGGAGAGGTGGGGTGATGCATAAACCCAGAGTTTGATATAAGCACAGGTACCACTTCTAAAACCCACTGTGGAATAGACAAGACCTACACCTTCCTCAGTGAAAGGGACTCAAAACCCCATATTTCCCGCAGAGGAATAGATCTGACTAGTAAGAATCTTAAAACCTATGTATTGATATGTCTCTGTAAGGGAATCAAGTGTGTCTAGACTGGCATAAACATGGCAGCGAGAATCAGCTCAAACCCACTATAAAAAGGAATTTCAAAAACAAAACCACAAAACAGGTAAATTCTTTACATTTCCTTCAGGGTTTCTGATGAAACCTGGAATGACCCTATCTACAATGACAGCTGGATGTGGCATAAGGCTGGACACTTGGGACTGAGAGGATTGGTGAGATTGGGTGAGCAAATGCAGACCCTTTAAAGCAAAAATGCAAGGCCCCCATTCCATGGGTCCCAACTCTCCAGGTTGAAGGGAATATTACTACAGCTATAACATGTACGGGAAACCTAGAGAATGGACACACTGTGAATACAAAAGGTTTCTAAAACTCAAGGAGTAGTCCCTCTCCTGGTGTTCCGGTTTGACTTTCCAACTGCTTTACTATCAATCTCCAAACGTGGAGAGAAAACCCCTTTAACCTCCTGGTTCACACAGGTTGCCAATTTAGCAGAGGATGGAAGGGAAGAGGGAGAACCAATGAGAGAGTAGCTGTTAGGCATTTGGACGGGCACATGTCACTCTAATTTCCCAGCAGGAAGAAGAATTAACCAGAGGCTCAGCCACCCACCGGGAACCAGTATAGGTCCTGAACCAAAATTTTGGACTTGCGTACAGCTCACAAAAAACGAGTTGAAAAATGGAGCTCAGGGTCACAGCAATTCAAAAACAGGCAGAGTAATAAAGGACAACTATCGTCCAAAAATCTGTTGAGGGAAGGCAACGAGGCGGACTTGAAAGCCAGGCAGTATAGCAGCAAACAGATTTCAAGAGGTACGTTGGAATCGCCTTTAAAGCACAGGAAGAGGGGCACAACTTCGACAATGACGCACTTGGCCAAAACGGGCGTATGCGTTTTCTCCTGAATATATTCAGGAGAAAACGCATACGCCCTTTTTGGCCAAGCAAGCAAGCGGGCAATGCGAATCTGCACTACAAAGAAGTATCACTTCCCACCGGTCAAAAGGGACATCCACAAAATTTGTAAAAACCAGAAAGGCAAGACAGGCCCTGGAGAACAGGGAGCCTTGTTATGCTGATGGGCCGGATGTAAATTGCCAACTGCCTCACTGGAGGAGTGCATTGCGTTCCCTGAAACAAGTAAATAACAGAGCTACAGAGCCAAGGGCACTTCCAGTCTAGGGAACATACCTTGGGAAAACTGAAAATCAATAAGACAGAGCCACACACAAATTTAGGGCTGCACTGCTTACAAGAACCTCAACTTGGGTAAACCTTAAATATCCCAGGAAATATAAAAATGGTTCAAAAAACTGTGGTATTGGGCTTCCCTGGTGGCGCAGTGGTTGAGAGTCCGCCTGCCGATGCAGGGGACACGGGTTCGTGCCCCGGTCTGGGAAGATCCCACATGCCGCAGAGCGGCTAGGCCCGTGAGCCATGGCTGCTGAGCCTGCGCATCCGGAGCCTGTGCTCTGCAAGGGGAGAGGCCACAACAGTGAGAGGCCCGCCTACCGCAAAAAAAAAAAAAAAAAAAAAAAAAAAAAAAAAAAAAAAAAAAAAAAAAAAAAACTGTGGTATTTATGTACGATGGAATATCCCTCAGCCATGAAATCAATGTCATAAGACCAGGAGCATCAAAGTGAGTGGATTCAGGTACGATGATTCTAAGTGAAATAAGTCACACAGAAAAAGAAACTTATCATAAGATATCACTTATGAAGATCCTGTAAACATGGCTATACATGAACTGAGTTAGGAAAGAGAACAGAGTCTCACATTTAGAAAACACTCTTATGTCTGCTTAAGGGGAAAGGAGAGGTGGGGTGATGCATAAAACCAGAGTTTGATATAAGCACAGGTACCACTTCTAAAACCAACTGTGGAATAGACAAGACCTACACCTTCCTCAGTGAAAGGGACTCAAAACCCCATATTTCCTGAAGAGGAATAGATCTGAGTAGTAAGAATCTTAAAACCTATGTATTGATATGTCTCTGTAAGGGAATCAAGTGTGTCTAGACTGGCATAAACATGGCAGCGAGAATCAGCTCAAACCCACTATAAAAAGGAATTTCAAAAACAAAACCAAAAAACAGGGAAATTCTTTACATTTCCTTCAGGGTCTCTGATGAAACGTGGAATGACATTATCTACAATGACAGCTGGATGTGGCATAACGCTGGACACTTGGGACTGAGAGGATTGGTGAGATTGAGTGAGCAAATGCAGACCCTTTAAAGCAAAAATGCATGGCCCCCATTCCATGGGTCCCAACTCTCCATGTTGAAGGGAATATTACTACAGCTATAACATGTACGGGAAATCTAGAGAATGGACACACTGTGAATACAAAAGGTTTCTAAAACTCAACGAGTAGTCCCTCTCCTGGTGCTCCGGTTTGACTTTCCAACTGCTTTACTATCAGTCTCCCAACTTGGAGAGACAACCCCTTTAACCTCCTGGTTCACACAGGTTGCCAATTTGGCAGAGGATGAAAGTGAAGAGGGAGAACCAATGAGAGAGTAGCTGTTAGGCATTTGGACGGGCACATGTCACTCTAATTTCCCGGCAGGAAGAAGAATTAACCAGAGTCTCAGCCACCCACCGGGAACCAGTATAGGTCCTGAACCAAAATTTTGGACTTGCGTACAGCTCACAAAAAACGAGTTGAAAATGGAGCTCAGGGGCACAGCAATTCACAAACTGGCAGAGTAATAAAGGACAACTATCGGCCAAAAATCTGTTGAGGGAAGGCAACGAGACGCACTTGAAAGCGAGGCAGAAGAGCAGGAAACAGATTTCAAGAGGTACGTTGGAATCGCCTTTAAAGCACAGGAAGAGGGGCACAACTTCGACAATGACGCACTTGGCCAAAAAGGGCGTATGCGTTTTCTCAGGAAAAAATGCATACGCCCTTTTTGGCCAAGCAAGCAAGCGGGCAATGCAAATCTGCACTACAAAGAAGTATCACTTCCCACCGGTCAAAAGGGACCTCCACAAAATGTGTATAAACCAGAAAGGCAAGACAGGCCCTGGAGAAGAGGGAGCCTTGATATGCTGATGGGCGGGATGTAAATTGCCAACTGCCTCACTGGAGGAGTGCATTGCGTTCCCTAAAACAAGTAAACAACAGAGCTACTGAGCCAAGGGCACTTCCAGTCTAGGGAATATACCTTGGGAAAACTGAAAATCAATAAGACAGAGCCACCCCCAAATTTAGGGCTGCACTGCTTACAAGAACCTCAACTTGGGTACACCTTAAATACCCCAGGAAATATAAAAATGGTTCAAAAAACTGTGGTATTTATGTACGATGGAATATCCCTCAGCCATGAAATCAATGTCATAAGACCAGGAGCAGCAAATTGAGTGTATTCAGGTACGATGATTCTAAGTGAAATAAGTCACACAGAAAAAGAAACTTATCATAAGATATCACTTATGAAGATCCTGTAAACATGGCTATACATGCACTGAGTTAGGAAAGAGAACTGAGTCTCACATTTAGAAAACACTCTTATGTCTGCTTAAGGGGAAAGGAGAGGTGGTGTGATGCATAAACCCAGAGTTTGATATAAGCACAGGTACCACTTCTAAAACCCACTGTGGAATAGACAAGACCTACACCTTCCTCAGTGAAAGGGACTCAAAACCCCATATTTCCCGCAGAGGAATAGATCTGACTAGTAAGAATCTTAAAACCTATGTATTGATATGTCTCTGTAAGGGAATCAAGTGTGTCTAGACTGGCATAAACATGGCAGCGAGAATCAGCTCAAACCCACTATAAAAAGGAATTTCAAAAACAAAACCAAAAAACAGGGAAATTCTTTACATTTCCTTCAGGGTCTCTGATGAAACCTGGAATGACCCTATCTACAATGACAGCTGGATGTGGCATAAGGCTGGACACTTGGGACTGAGAGGATTTGTAAGATTGGGTGAGCAAATGCAGACCCTTTAAAGCAAAAATGCATGGCCCCCATTCCATGGGTCCCACCTCTCCAGGTTGAAGGGAATATTACTACAGCTATAACATGTACGGGAAACCTAGAGAATGGACACACTGTGAATACAAAAGGTTTCTAAAACTCAACGAGTAGTCCCTCTCCTGGTGCTCCGGTTTGACTTTCCAACTGCTTTACTATCAATCTCCCAACTTGGAGAGAAAGCCCCTTTAACCTCCTGGTTCGCACATGTTGCCAATTTGGCAGAGGTTGGAAGGGAAGAGGGAGAACCAATGAGAGAGTAGGAGTTAGGCATTTGGACGGGCACATGTCACTCTAATTTCCCGGCAGGAAGAAGAATTAATCAGAGTCTCAGCCTCCCACCGGGAAACAGTATAGGTCCTGAACCAAAATTTTGGACTTGCGTACAGCTCACAAAAAACGAGTTGAAAAATGGAGCTCAGGTGCACAGCAATTCACAAACTGGCAGAGTAATAAAGGACAACTATCGGCCAAAAATCTGTTGAGGGAAGGCAACGAGACGCACTTAAAAGCGAGGCAGAAGAGCAGGAAACAGATTTCAAGAGGTACTTTGGAATCGCCTTTAAAGCACAGGAAGAGGGGCACAACTTCGACAATGACGCACTTGGCCAAAAGGGCGTATGCGTTTTCTCCTGAATATATTCAGGAGAAAACGCATACGCCCTTTTTGGCCAAGCAAGCAAGCGGGCAATGCAAATCTGCACTACAAAGAAGTATCACTTCCCACCGGTCAAAGGGACATCCACAAAATGTGTAAAAACCATAAAGGCAAGACAGACCCTGGAGAACAGGGAGCCTTGTTATGCTGATGGGCGGGAGGTAAATTGCCAACTGCCTCACTGGAGGAGTGCATTGCGTTCCCTAAAACAAGTAAACAACAGAGCTACAGAGCCAAGGGCACTTCCAGTCTAGGGAATATACCTTGGGAAAACTGAAAATCAAAAAGACAGTGCCACCCCCAAATTTAGGGCTGCACTGCTTACAAGAACCTCAACTTGGGTACACCTTAAATATCCCAGGAAATATAAAAATGGTTCCAAAAACTGTGGTGTTTATGTACGATGGAATATCCCTCAGCCATGAAATCAATGTCATAAGACCAGGAGCAGCAAAGTGAGTGGATTCAGGTACGATGATTCTAAGTGAAAAAAGTCACACAGAAAAAGAAACTTATCATAAGATATCACTTATGAAGATCCTGTAAACATGGCTACACAAGAACTGAGTGAGGAAAGAGAACAGAGTCTCACATTTAGAAAACACTCTTATGCCTGCTTAAGGGGAAAGGGGAGGTGGGGTGATGCATAAAACCAGAGTTTGATATAAGCACAGGTATCATTTCTAAAACCAACTGTGGAATAGACAAGACCTACACCTTCCTCAGTGAAAGGGACTCAAAACCCCATATTTCCCGCAGAGGAATAGATCTGACTAGTAAGAATCTTATAACCTATGTATTGATATGTCTCTGTAAGGGAATCAAGTGTGTCTAGACTGGCATAAACATGGCAGCGAGAATCAGCTCAAACCCACTATAAAAAGGAATTTCAAAAACAAAACCACAAAACAGGGAAATTCTTTACATTTCCTTCAGGGTCTCTGATGAAACCTGCAATGACCCTATCTACAATGACAGCTGGATGTGGCATAAGGCTGGACACTTGGGACTGAGAGGATTGGTGAGATTGGGTGAGCAAATGCAGACCCTTTAAAGCAAAAATGCATGGCCCCCAATCCATGGGTCCCAACTCTCCAGGTTGAAGGGAATATTACTACAGCTATAACATGTACGGGAAACCTAGAGAATGGACACACTGTGAATACAAAAGGTTTCTAAAACTCAACGAGTAGTGCCTCTCCTGGTGCTCCAGTTTGACTTTCCAACTGCTTTACTATCAATCTCCCAACTTGGAGAGACAACCCCTTTAACCTCCTGGTTCACACAGGTTGCCAATTTGGCAGAGGATGAAAGGGAAGAGGGAGAACCAATGAGAGAGTAGCTGTTAGGCACTTGGACGGGCACATGTCACTCTAATTTCCCGGCAGGAAGAAGAATTAACCAGAGTCTCAGCCACCCCCCGGGAACCAGTATAGGTCCTGAACCAAAATTTTGGACGTGCGTTCAGCTCACAAAAAACGAGTTGAAAAATGGATCTCAGGGGCACAGCAATTCAAAAACTGGCAGAGTAATAAAGGACAACTATCGTCCAAAAATCTGTTGAGGGAAGGCAACGAGACGCACTTGAATGCGAGGCAGAAGAGCAGGAAACAGATTTCAAGAGGTACGTTGGAATCGCCTTTAAAGCACAGGAAGAGGGGCACAACTTCGACAATGACGCACTTGGCCAAAAAGGGCGTATGCGTTTTCTCCTGAATATATTCAGGAGAAAACGCATACGCCCTTTTTGGCCAAGCAAGCAAGCGGGCAATGCAAATCTGCACTACAAAGAAGTATCACTTCCACCGGTCAAAAGGGACATCCACAAAATGTGTATAAACCAGAAAGGCAAGACAGGCCCTGGAGAAGAGGGAGCCTTGATATGCTGATGGGCGGGATGTAAATTGCCAACTGCCTCACTGGAGGAGTGCATTGCGTTCCCTAAAACAAGTAAACAACAGAGCTACTGAGCCAAGGGCACTTCCAGTCTAGGGAATATACCTTGGGAAAACTGAAAATCAATAAGACAGAGCCACCCGCAAATTTAGGGCTGCACTGCTTACAAGAACCTCAACTTGGGTACACCTTAAATATCCCAGGAAATATAAAAATGGTTCAAAAAACTGTGGTATTTATGTACGATGGAATATCCCTCAGCCATGAAATCAATGTCATAAGACCAGGAGCAGCAAAGTGAGTGTATTCAGGTACGATGATTCTAAGTGAAATAAGTCACACAGAAAAAGAAACTTATCATAAGATATCACTTATGAATATCCTGTAAACATGGCTATACATGAACTGAGTTAGGAAAGAGAACAGAGTCTCACATTTAGAAAACACTCTTATGTCTGCTTAAGGGGAAAGGAGAGGTGGGGTGATGCATAAACCCAGAGTTTGATATAAGCACAGGTACCACTTCTAAAACCAACTGTGGAATAGACAAGACCTACACCTTCCTCAGTGAAAGGGACTCAAAACCCCATATTTCCCGCAGAGGAATAGATCTGACTAGTAAGAATCTTAAAACCTATGTATTGATATGTCTCTGTAAGGGAATCAAGTGTGTCTAGACTGGCAAAAACATGGCAGCGAGAATCAGCTCAAACCCACTATAAAAAGGAATTTCAAAAACAAAACCACAAAACAGGGAAATTCTTTACATTTCCTTCAGGGTCTCTGATGAAACCTGGAATGACCCTATCTACAATGACAGCTTGACGTGGCATAAGCCTGGACACTTGGGACTGAGAGGATTGGTAAGATTGGGTGAGCAAATGCAGACCCTTTAAAGCAAAAATGCATGGCCCCCATTCCATGGGTCCCAACTCTCCAGGTTGAAGGGAATATTACTACAGCTATAACATGTACGGGAAACCTAGAGAATGGACACACTGTGAATACAAAAGGTTTCTAAAACTCAACGAGTAGTCCCTCTCCTGGTGCTCCAGTTTGACTTTCCAACTGCTTTACTATCAATCTCCCAACTTGGAGAGACAGCCCCTTTAACCTCCTGGTTCGCACAGGTTGCCAATTTGGCAGAGGATGGAAGGGAAGAGGGAGAACCAATGAGAGAGTAGCTGTTAGGCATTTGGACGGGCACATGTCACTCTAATTTCCCGGCAGGAAGAAGAATTAACCAGAGTCTCAGCCACCCACCGGGAAACAGTATAGGTCCTGAACCAAAATTTTGGACTTGCGTACAGCTCACAAAAAACGAGTTGAAAAATGGAGCTCAGGGGCACAGCAATTCACAAACTGGCAGAGTAATAAAGGACAACTATCGGCCAAAAATCTGTTGAGGGAAGGCAACGAGGCGGACTTGAACGCGAGGCCGAAGAGCAGGAAACAGATTTCAAGAGGTACGTTGGAATCGCCTTTAAAGCACAGGAAGAGGGGCACAACTTCGACAATGACGCACTTGGCCAAAAGGGCGTATGCGTTTTCTCCTGAATATATTCAGGAGGAAACACATACGCCCTTTTTGGCCAAGCAAGCAAGCGGGCAATGCAAATCTGCACTACAAAGAAGTATCACTTCCCACCGGTCAAAAGGGACATCCACAAAATGTGTAAAAACCAGAAAGGCAAGACAGGCCCTGGAGAACAGGGAGCCTTGTTATGCTGCTGGGCGGGATGTAAATTGCCAACTGCCTCAGTGGAGGAGTGCATTGCGTTCCCTAAAAGAAGTAAACAACAGAGCTACAGAGCCAAGGGCACTTCCAGTCTAGGGAATATACCTTGGGAAAACTGAAAATAAATAAGACAGAGCCACCCCCAAATTTAGGGCTGCACTGCTTACAAGAACCTCAACTTGGGTACACCTTAAATACCCCAGGAAATATAAAAATGGTTCAAAAAACTGTGGTATTTATGTACGATGGAATATCCCTCAGCCATGTAATCAATGTCTTAAGACCAGGAGCAGCAAAGTGAGTGGATTCAGGTACGATGATTCTAAGTGAAAAAAGTCACACAGAAAAAGAAACTTATCATAAGATATCAATTATGAAGATCCTGTAAACATGGCTACACATGAACTGAGTGAGGAAAGAGAACAGAGTCTCACATTTAGAAAACACTCTTATGCCTGCTTAAGGGGAAAGGAGAGGTGGGGTGATGCATAAAACCAGAGTTTGATATAAGCACAGGTATCATTTCTAAAACCAACTGTGGAATAGACAAGACCTACACCTTCCTCAGTGAAAGGGACTCAAAACCCCATATTTCCCGCAGAGGAATAGATCTGACTAGTAAGAATCTTAAAACCTATGTATTGATATGTCTCTGTAAGGGAATCAAGTGTGTCTAGACTGGCATAAACATGGCAGCGAGAATCAGCTCAAACCCACTATAAAAAGGAATTTCAAAAACAAAACCACAAAACAGGTAAATTCTTTACATTTCCTTCAGTGTCTCTGATGAAACCTGGAATGACCCTATCTACAATGACAGCTGGATGTGGCATAAGGCTGGACACTTGGGACTGAGAGGATTGGTGAGATTGGGTGAGCAAATGCAGACCCTTTAAAGCAAAAATGCATGGCCCCCATTCCATGGGTCCCAACTCTCCAGGTTGAAGGGAATATTACTACAGCTATAACATGTACGGGAAACCTAGAGAATGGACACACTGTGAATAGAAAAGTTTTCTAAAACTCAACGAGTAGTGCCTCTCCTGGTGCTCCAGGTTGACTTTCCAACTGCTTTACTATCAATCTCCCAACTGGGAGAGACAACCCCTTTAACGTCCTGGTTCACACAGGTTGCCAATTTGGCAGAGGATGGAAGGGAAGAGGGAGAACAAATGAGAGAGTAGCTGTTAGGCATTTGGACGGGCACATGTCACTCTAATTTCCCGGCAGGAAGAAGAATTACCCAGAGTCTCAGCCACCCACCGGGAACCAGTATAGGTCCTGAACCAAAATTTTGGACTTGCGTACAGCTCACAAAAAACGAGTTGAAAAATGGAGCTCAGGTGCACAGCAATTCACAAACTGGCAGAGTAATAAAGGACAACTATCGGCCAAAAATCTGTTGAGGGAAGGCAACGAGGCGGACTTGAAAGCGAGGCAGAAGAGCAGGAAACAGATTTCAAGAGGTACTTTGGAATCGCCTTTAAAGCACAGGAAGAGGGGCACAACTTCGACAATGACGCACTTGGCCAAAAGGGCGTATGCGTTTTCTCCTGAATATATTCAGGAGAAAACGCATACGCCCTTTTTGGCCAAGCAAGCAAGCGGGCAATGCAAATCTGCACTACAAAGAAGTATCACTTCCCACCGGTCAAAAGGGACATCCACAAAATGTGTAAAAACCATAAAGGCAAGACAGACCCTGGAGAACAGGGAGCCTTGTTATGCTGATGGGCGGGATGTAAATTGCCAACTGCCTCATTGGAGGAGTGCATTGCATTCCCTAAAACAAGTAAACAACAGAGCTACAGAGCCAAGGGCACTTCCAGTCTATGGAATATACCTTGGGAAAACTGAAAATCAAATAGACAGTGCCACCCCCAAATTTAGGGCTGCACTGCTTACAAGAACCTCAACTTGGGTACACCTTAAATATCCCAGGAAATATAAAAATGGTTCCAAAAACTGTGGTATTTATGTACGATGGAATATCCCTCAGCCATGAAATCAGTGTCATAAGACCAGGAGCAGCAAAGTGAGTGGATTCAGGTACGATGATTCTATGTGAAAAAAGTCACACAGAAAAAGAAACTTCTCATAAGATATCACTTATGAAGATCCTGTAAACATGGCTACACATGAACTGAGTGAGGAAAGAGAACAGAGTCTCACATTTAGAAAACACTCTTATGCCTGCTTAAGGGGAAAGGAGAGGTGGGGTGATGCATAAAACCAGAGTTTGATATAAGCACAGGTACCACTTCTAAAACCAACTGTGGAATAGACAAGACCTACACCTTCCTCAGTGAAAGGGACTCAAAACCCCATATTTCCCGCAGAGGAATAGATCTGACTAGTAAGAATCTTAAAACCTATGTATTGATATGTCTCTGTAAGGGAATCAAGTGTGTCTAGAGTGGCAAAAACATGGCAGCGAGAATCAGCTCAAACCCACTATAAAAAGGAATTTCAAAAACAAAACCACAAAACAGGGAAATTCTTTACATTTCCTTCAGGGTCTCTGATGAAACCTGGAATGACCCTATCTACAATGACAGCTGGATGTGGCATAAGCCTGGACACTTGGGACTGAGAGGATTGGTAAGATTGGGTGAGCAAATGCAGACCCTTTAAAGCAAAAATGCATGGCCCCCATTCCATGGGTCCCAACTCTCCAGGTTGAAGGGAATATTACTACAGCTATAACATGTACGGGAAACCTAGAGAATGGACACACTGTGAATACAAAATGTTTCTAAAACTCAACGAGTAGTCCCTCTCCTGGTGCTCCGGTTTGACTTTCCAACTGCTTTACTATCAATCTCCCAACTTGGAGAGACAACCCCTTTAACCTCCTGGTTCACACAGGTTGCCAATTTGGCAGAGGATGAAAGTGAAGAGGGAGAACCAATGAGAGAGTAGCTGTTAGGCATTTGGACGGGCACATGTCACTCTAATTTCCCGGCAGGAAGAAGAATTAACCAGAGTCTCAGCCACCCACCGGGAACCAGTATAGGTCCTGAACCAAAATTTTGGACTTGCGTACAGCTCACAAAAAACGAGTTGAAAAATGGAGCTCAGGGGCACAGCAATTCACAAACTGGCAGAGTAATAAAGGACAACTATCGTCCAAAAATCTGTTGAGGGAAGGCAACGAGACGCACTTGAAAGCGAGGCAGAAGAGCAGGAAACAGATTTCAAGAGGTACGTTGGAATCTCCTTTAAAGCACAGGAAGAGGGGCACAACTTCGACAATGACGCACTTGGCCAAAAAGGGCGTATGCGTTTTCTCAGGAAAAAATGCATACGCCCTTTTTGGCCAAGCAAGCAAGCGGGCAATGCAAATCTGCACTACAAAGAAGTATCACTTCCCACCGGTCAAAAGGGACCTCCACAAAATGTGTATAAACCAGAAAGGTAAGACAGGCCCTGGAGAAGAGGGAGCCTTGATATGCTGATGGGCGGGATGTAAATTGCCAACTGCCTCACTGGAGGAGTGCATTGCGTTCCCTAAAACAAGTAAACAACAGAGCTACTGAGCCAAGGGCACTTCCAGTCTAGGGAATATACCTTGGGAAAACTGAAAATCAATAAGACAGAGCCACCCCCAAATTTAGGGCTGCACTGCTTACAAGAACCTCAACTTGGGTACACCTTAAATATCCCAGGAAATATAAAAATGGTTCAAAAACTGTGGTATTTATGTACGATGGAATATCCCTCAGCCATGAAATCAATGTCATAAGACCAGGAGCAGCAAATTGAGTGTATTCAGGTACGATGATTCTAAGTGAAATAAGTCACACAGAAAAAGAAACTTATCATAAGATATCACTTATGAAGATCCTGTAAACATGGCTATACATGCACTGAGTTAGGAAAGAGAACTGAGTCTCACATTTAGAAAACACTCTTATGTCTGCTTAAGGGGAAAGGAGAGGTGGGGTGATGCATAAACCCAGAGTTTGATATAAGCACAGGTACCACTTCTAAAACCCACTGTGGAATAGACAAGACCTACACCTTCCTCAGTGAAAGGGACTCAAAACCCCATATTTCCCGCAGAGGAATAGATCTGACTAGTAAGAATCTTAAAACCTATGTATTGATATGTCTCTGTAAGGGAATCAAGTGTGTCTAGACTGGCATAAACATGGCAGCGAGAATCAGCTCAAACCCACTATAAAAAGGAATTTCAAAAACAAAACCACAAAACAGGTAAATTCTTTACATTTCCTTCAGGGTCTCTGATGAAACCTGGAATGACCCTATCTACAATGACAGCTGGATGTGGCATAAGGCTGGACACTTGGGACTGAGAGGATTTGTAAGATTGGGTGAGCAAATGCAGACCCTTTAAAGCAAAAATGCATGGCCCCCATTCCATGGGTCCCACCTCTCCAGGTTGAAGGGAATATTACTACAGCTATAACATGTACGGGAAACCTAGAGAATGGACACACTGTGAATACAAAAGGTTTCTAAAACTCAACGAGTAGTCCCTCTCCTGGTGCTCCGGTTTGACTTTCCAACTGCTTTACTATCAATCTCCCAACTTGGAGAGAAAGCCCCTTTAACCTCCTGGTTCGCACATGTTGCCAATTTGGCAGAGGTTGGAAGGGAAGAGGGAGAACCAATGAGAGAGAAGGAGTTAGGCATTTGGACGGGCACATGTCACTCTAATTTCCCGGCAGGAAGAAGAATTAATCAGAGTCTCAGCCTCCCACCGGGAAACAGTATAGGTCCTGAACCAAAATTTTGGACTTGCGTACAGCTCACAAAAAACGAGTTGAAAAATGGAGCTCAGGTGCACAGCAATTCACAAACTGGCAGAGTAATAAAGGACAACTATCGGCCAAAAATCTGTTGAGGGAAGGCAACGAGATGCACTTGAAATCGAGGCAGAAGAGCAGGAAACAGATTTCAAGAGGTACTTTGGAATCGCCTTTAAAGCACAGGAAGAGGGGCACAACTTCGACAATGATGCACTTGGCCAAAAGGGCGTATGCGTTTTCTCCTGAATATATTCAGGAGAAAACGCATACGCCCTTTTTGGCCAAGCAAGCAAGCGGGCAATGCAAATCTGCACTACAAAGAAGTATCACTTCCCACCGGTCAAAAGGGACATCCACAAAATGTGTAAAAACCATAAAGGCAAGACAGACCCTGGAGAACAGGGAGCCTTGTTATGCTGATGGGCGGGAGGTAAATTGCCAACTGCCTCACTGGAGGAGTGCATTGCGTTCCCTAAAACAAGTAAACAACAGAGCTACAGAGCCAAGGGCACTTCCAGTCTAGGGAATATACCTTGGGAAAACTGAAAATCAAAAAGACAGTGCCACCCCCAAATTTAGGGCTGCACTGCTTACAAGAACCTCAACTTGGGTACACCTTAAATATCCCAGGAAATATAAAAATGGTTCAAAAAACTGTGGTATTTATGTACGATGGAATATCCCTCAGCCATGAAATCAATGTCATAAGACCAGGAGCAGCAAAGTGAGTGGATTCAGGTACGATGATTCTAAGTGAAAAAAGTCACACAGAAAAAGAAACTTATCATAAGATATCACTTATGAAGATCCTGTAAACATGGCTACACATGAACTGAGTGAGGAAAGAGAACAGAGTCTCACATTTAGAAAACACTCTTATGCCTGCTTAAGGGGAAAGGAGAGGTGTGGTGATGCATAAAACCAGAGTTTGATATAAGCACAGGTATCATTTCTAAAACCAACTGTGGAATAGACAAGACCTACACCTTCCTCAGTGAAAGGGACTCAAAACCCCATATTTCCCGCAGAGGAATAGATCTGACTAGTAAGAATCTTAAAACCTATGTATTGATATGTCTCTGTAAGGGAATCAAGTGTGTCTAGACTGGCATAAACATGGCAGCGAGAATCAGCTCAAACCCACTATAAAAAGGAATTTCAAAAACAAAACCACAAAACAGGGAAATTCTTTACATTTCCTTCAGGGTCTCTGATGAAACCTGGAATGACCCTATCTACAATGACAGCTGGATGTGGCATAAGGCTGGACACTTGGGACTGAGAGGATTGGTGAGATTGGGTGAGCAAATGCAGACCCTTTAAAGCAAAAATGCATGGCCCCCATTCCATGGGTCCCAACTCTCCAGGTTGAAGGGAATATTACTACAGCTATAACATGTACGGGAAACCTAGAGAATGGACACACTGTGAATACAAAAGGTTTCTAAAACTCAACGAGTAGTGCCTCTCCTGGTGCTCCAGTTTGACTTTCCAACTGCTTTACTATCAATCTCCCAACTTGGAGAGACAACACCTTTAACCTCCTGGTTCACACAGGTTGCCAATTTGGCAGAGGATGGAAGGGAAGAGGGAGAACCAATGAGAGAGTAGCTGTTAGGCATTTGGACGGGCACATGTCACTCTAATTTCCCGGCAGGAAGAAGAATTACCCAGAGTCTCAGCCACCTACCGGGAACCAGTATAGGTCCTGAACCAAAATTTTGGACTTGCGTACAGCTCACAAAAAACGAGTTGAAAAATGGAGCTCAGGTGCACAGCAATTCACAAACTGGCAGAGTAATAAAGGACAACTATCGGCCAAAAATCTGTTGAGGGAAGGCAACGAGGCGGACTTAAAAGCGAGGCAGAAGAGCAGGAAACAGATTTCAAGAGGTACTTTGGAATCGCCTTTAAGCACAGGAAGAGGGGCACAACTTCGACAATGACGCACTTGGCCAAAAGGGCGTATGCGTTTTCTCCTGAATATATTCAGGAGAAAACGCATACGCCCTTTTGGCCAAGCAAGCAAGCGGGCAATGCAAATCTGCACTACAAAGAAGTATCACTTCCCACCGGTCAAAAGGGACATCCACAAAATGTGTAAAAACCATAAAGGCAAGACAGACCCTGGAGAAAAGGGAGCCTTGTTATGCTGATGGGCGGGATGTAAATTGCCAACTGCCTCACTGGAGGAGTGCATTGCATTCCCTAAAACAAGTAAACAACAGAGCTACAGAGCCAAGGGCACTTCCAGTCTATGGAATATACCTTGGGAAAGCTGAAAATCAAAAAGACAGTGCCACCCCCAAATTAAGGGCTGCACTGCTTACAAGAACCTCAACTTGGGTACACCTTAAATATCCCAGGAAATATAAAAATGGTTCCAAAAACTGTGGTATTTATGTACGATGGAATATCCCTCAGCCATGAAATCAATGTCATAAGACCAGGAGCAGCAAAGTGAGTGGATTCAGGTACGATGATTCTATGTGAAAAAAGTCACACAGAAAAAGAAACTTCTCATAAGATATCACTTATGAAGATCCTGTAAACATGGCTACACATGAACTGAGTGAGGAAAGAGAACAGAGTCTCACATTTAGAAAACACTCTTATGCCTGCTTAAGGGGAAAAGAGAGGTGGGGTGATGCATAAAACCAGAGTTTGATATAAGCACAGGTATCATTTCTAAAACCAACTGTGGAATAGACAAGACCTACACCTTCCTCAGTGAAAGGGACTCAAAACCCCATATTTCCCGCAGAGGAATAGATCTGACTAGTAAGAATCTTAAAACCTATGTATTGATATGTCTCTGTAAGGGAATCAAGTGTGTCTAGACTGGCATAAACATGGCAGCGAGAATCAGCTCAAACCCACTATAAAAAGGAATTTCAAAAACAAAACCACAAAACAGGGAAATTCTTTACATTTCCTTCAGGGTCTCTGATGAAACCTGCAATGACCCTATCTACAATGACAGCTGGATGTGGCATAAGGCTGGACACTTGGGACTGAGAGGATTGGTGAGATTGGGTGAGCAAATGCAGACCCTTTAAAGCAAAAATGCATGGTCCCCATTCCATGGGTCCCAACTCTCCAGGTTGAAGGGAATATTACTACAGCTATAACATGTACGGGAAACCTAGAGAATGGACACACTGTGAATACAAATGGTTTCTAAAACTCAACGAGTAGTGCCTCTCCTGGTGCTCCAGTTTGACTTTCCAACTGCTTTACTATCAATCTCCCAACTTGGAGAGACAACCCCTTTAACCTCCTGGTTCACACAGGTTGCCAAATTGGCAGAGGATGAAAGGGAAGAGGGAGAACCAATGAGAGAGTAGCTGTTAGGCATTTGGACGGGCACATGTCACTCTAATTTCCCGGCAGGAAGAAGAATTAACCAGAGTCTCAGCCACCCACCGGGAACCAGTATAGGTCCTGAACCAAAATTTTGGACTTGCGTTCAGCTCACAAAAAACGAGTTGAAAAATGGATCTCAGGAGCACAGCAATTCAAAAACTGGCAGAGTAATAAAGGACAACTATCGTCCAAAAATCTGTTGAGGGAAGGCAACGAGACGCACTTGAAAGCGAGGCAGAAGAGCAGGAAACAGATTTCAAGAGGTACTTTGGAATCGCCTTTAAAGCACAGGAAGAGGGGCACAACTTCGACAATGACGCACTTGGCCAAAAAGGGCGTATGCGTTTTCTCCTGAATATATTCAGGAGAAAACGCATACGCCCTTTTTGGCCAAGCAAGCAAGCGGGCAATGCAAATCTGCACTACAAAGAAGTATCACTTCCCACCGGTCAAAAGGGACATCCACAAAATGTGTATAAACCAGAAAGGCAAGACAGGCCCTGGAGAAGAGGGAGCCTTGATATACTGATGGGCGGGATGTAAATTGCCAACTGCCTCACTGGAGGAGTGCATTGCGTTCCCTAAAACAAGTAAACAACAGAGCTACTGAGCCAAGGGCACTTCCAGTCTAGGGAATATACCTTGGGAAAACTGAAAATCAATAAGACAGAGCCACCCCCAAATTTAGGGCTGCACTGCTTACAAGAACCTCAACTTGGGTACACCTTACATATGCCACGGAATATAAAAATGGTTCAAAAAACTGTGGTATTTATGTACGATGGAATATCCCGCAGCCATTAAATCAATGTCAAAAGACCAGGAGCAGCAAAGTGAGTGGATTCAGGTACGATGATTCTAAGTGAAATAAGTCACACAGAAAAAGAAACATATCATAATATATCACTTATGAAGATCCTGTAAACATGGCTACACATGAACTGAGTTAGGAAAGAGAAAAGAGTCTCACATTTAGAAAACACTCTTATGCCTGCTTAAGGGGAAAGGAGAGGTGGGGTGATGCATAAAACCAGAGTTTGATATAAGCACAGGTACCATTTCTAAAACCAACTGTGGAATAGACAAGACCTACACCTTCCTCAGTGAAAGGGACTCAAAACCCCATATTTCCCGCAGAGGAATAGATCTGACTAGTAAGAATCTTAAAACCTATGTATTGATATGTCTCTGTAAGTGAATCAAGTGTGTCTAGACTGGCATAAACATGGCAGCGAGAATCAGCTCAAACCCACTATAAAAAGGAATTTCAAAAACAAAACCAAAAAACAGGGAAATTCTTTACATTTCCTTCAGGGTTTCTGATGTAACCTGGAATGACTATATTTACAATGACAGCTGCATGTGGCATAAGGCTGGACACTTGGGACTGAGAGGATTGGTGAGATTGGGTGAGCAAATGCAGACCCTTTAAAGCAAAAATGCATGGCCCCCATTCCATGGGTCCCAACTCTCCATTTTGAAGGGAATATTACTACAGCTATAATATGTACTGGAAACATAGAGAATGGACACACTGTGAATACAAAAGGTTTCTAAAACTCAACGAAGAGTCCCTCTCCTGGTGCTCCTGTTTGACATTCCAACTGCTTTACTATCAATCTCCCAACTTGGAGAGACAACCCCTTTAACCTCCTGGTTCGCACAGGTTGCCAATTTGGCAGAGGATGGAAGGGAAGAGGGAGAACCAATGAGAGAGTAGCTGTTAGGCATTTGGACGGGCACATGTCACTCTAGTTTCCCGGCAGGAAGAAGAATTAACCAGAGTCTCAGCCACCCACCGGGAACCAGTATTGGTCCTGAACCAAAATTTTGGACTTGCGTACAGCTCACAAAAAACGAGTTGAAAAATGGAGCTCAGGGGCACAGTAATTCACAAACAGGCAGAGTAATAAAGGACAACTATCGTCCAAAAATCTGTTGAGGGAAGGCAACGAGGCGGACTTGAAAGGAAGGCAGAATAGCAGCAAACAGATTTCAAGAGGTACGTTGGAATCGCCTTTAAAGCACAGGAAGCGGGGCACAACTTCGACAATGACGCACTTGGCCAAAACGGGCGTATGCATTTTCTCCTGAATATATTCAGGAGAAAACGCATATGCCCTTTTTGGCCAAGCAAGCAAGCGGGCAATGCAAATCTGCACTACAAAGAAGTATCACTTCCCACCGGTCAAAAGGGACATCCACAAAATGTTTAAAAACCAGAAAGGCAAAACAGGCCCTGGAGAACAGGGAGCCTTGTTATGCTGATGGGCGGGATGTAAATTGCCAACTGCCTCACTGGAGGAGTGCAATGCGTTCCCTAAAACAAGTAAACAACAGAGCTACAGAGCCAAGGGCACTTCCAATCTAGGGAATATACCCTGGGAAAACTGAAAATCAATAAGACAGAGCCACCCCCAAATTTAGGGCTGCACTGCTTACAAGAACCTCAACTTGGGTACACCTTAAATATCCCAGGAAATAGAAAAAATGGTTCAAAAAACTGTGGTATTTATGTACGATGGAATATCCCTCAGCCATGAAATCAATGTCATAAGACCAGGAGCAGCAAAGTGAGTGGATTCAGGTACGATGATTCTAAGTGAAATAAGTCACACAGAAAAAGAAACTTATCATAAGATATCTCTTATGAAGATCCTGTAAACATGGCTACACATGAACTGAGTTAGGAAAGAGAACAGAGTCTCACATTTAGAAAACACTCTTATGCCTGCTTAAGGGGAAAGGAGAGGTGGGGTGATGCATAAAACCAGAGTTTGATATAAGCACAGGTATCATTTCTAAAACCAACTGTGGAATAGACAAGACCTACACCTTCCTCAGTGAAAGGGACTCAAAACCCCATATTTCCCGCAGAGGAATAGATCTGACTAGTGAGAATCTTAAAACCTATGTATGGATATGTCTCTGTAAGGGAATCAAGTGTGTCTAGACTGGCATAAACATGGCAGCGAGAATCAGCTCAAACCCACTATAAAAAGGAATTTCAAAAACAAAACCCCAAAACAGGGAAATTCTTTACATTTCCTTCAGGGTTTCTGATGAAACCTGGAATGACCCTATCTACAATGACAGCTGGATGTGGCATAAGGCTGGACACTTGGGACTGAGAGGATTGGTGAGATTGGGTGAGCAAATGCAGACCCTTTAAAGCAAAAATGCATGGCCCCCATTCCATGGGTCCCAACTCTCCATGTTGAAGGGAATATTACTACAGCTATAACATGTACGGGAAACCTAGAGAATGGACACACTGTGAACACAAAAGGTTTCTAAAACTCAACGCGTAGTGCCTCTCCTGGTGCTCCAGTTTGACTTTCCAACTGCTTTACTATCAATCTCCCAACTTGGAGAGACAACCCCTTTAACCTCCTGGTTCACACAGGTTGCCAATTTGGCAGAGGATGGAAGGGAAGAGGGAGAACCAATGAGAGAGTAGCTGTTAGGCATTTGGACGGGCACATGTCACTATAATTTCCGGGCAGGAAGAAGAATTAACCAGAGTCTCAGCTACCCACCGAGAACCAGTATAGGTCCTGAACCAAAATTTTGGACTTGCGTACAGCTCACAAAAAACGAGTTGAAAAATGGAGCTCAGGGGCACAGTAATTCACAAACAGGCAGAGTAATAAAGGACAACTATCGTCCAAAAATCTGTTGAGGGAAGGCAACGAGGCGGACTTGAAAGGAAGGCAGAATAGCAGCAAACAGATTTCAAGAGGTACGTTGGAATCGCCTTTAAAGCACAGGAAGCGGGGCACAACTTCGACAATGACGCACTTGGCCAAAACGGGCGTATGCGTTTTCTCCTGAATATATTCAGGAGAAAACGCATATGCCCTTTTTGGCCAAGCAAGCAAGCGGGCAATGCAAATCTGCACTACAAAGAAGTATCACTTCCCACCGGTCAAAAGGGACATCCACAAAATGTTTAAAAACCAGAAAGGCAAAACAGGCCCTGGAGAACAGGGAGCCTTGTTATGCTGATGGGCGGGATGTAAATTGCCAACTGCCTCACTGGAGGAGTGCAATGCGTTCCCTAAAACAAGTAAACAACAGAGCTACAGAGCCAAGGGCACTTCCAATCTAGGGAATATACCCTGGGAAAACTGAAAATCAATAAGACAGAGCCACCCCCAAATTTAGGGCTGCACTGCTTACAAGAACCTCAACTTGGGTACACCTTAAATATCCCAGGAAATATAAAAATGGTTCAAAAAACTGTCGTATTTATGTACGATGGAATATCCCTCAGCCATGAAATCACTGTCAAAAAAACAGGAGCAGCAAAGTGAGTGGATTCAGGTACGATGATTCTAAGTGAAATAAGTCACACAGAAAAAGAAACTTATCATAAGATATCACTTATGAAGATCCTGTAAACATCGCTACACATGAACTGAGTTAGGAAAGAGAACAGAGTCTCACATTTAGAAAACACTCTTATGCCTGCTTAAGGGGAAAGGAGAGGTGGGGTGATGCATAAAACCAGAGTTTGATATAAGCACAGGTATCGTTTCTAAAACCAACTGTGGAAAAGACAAGACCTACACCTTCCTCAGTGAAAGGGACTCAAAACCCCATATTTCCCGCAGAGGAATAGATCTGACTAGTAAGAATCTTAAAACCTATGTATTGATATGTCTCTGTAAGTGAATCAAGTGTGTCTAGACTGGCATAAACATGGCAGCGAGAATCAGCTCAAACCCACTATAAAAAGGAATTTCAAAAACAAAACCACAAAACAGGGAAATTCTTTACATTTCCTTCAGGGTCTCTGATGAAACCTGGAATGACCCTATCTACAATGACAGCTGGATGTGGCATAAGGCTGGACACTTGGGACTGAGAGGATTGGTGTGATTGGGTGAGCAAATGCAGACCCTTTAAAGCAAAAATGCATGGCCCCCATTCCATGGGTCCCAACTCTCCAGGTTGAAGGGAATATTACTACAGCTATAACATGTACGGGAAACCTAGAGAATGGACACACTGTGAATACAAAAGGTTTCTAAAACTCAACGCGTAGTGCCTCTCCTGGTGCTCCAGTTTGACTTTCCAACTGCTTTACTATCAATCTCCCAACTTGGACAGACATCCCCTTTAACCTCCTGGTTCGCACAGGGTGCCAATTTGGCAGAGGATGGAAGGGAAGAGGGAGAACCAATGAGAGAGTAGCTGTTAGGCATTTGGACGGGCACATGTCACTCTAATTTCCCGGCAGGAAGAAGAATTAACCAGAGTCTCAGCCACCCACCGGGAACCAGTATAGGTCCTGAATCAAAATTTTGGACTTGCGTACAGCTCACAAAAAACGAGTTGAAAAATGGAGCTCAGGGGCACAGCAATTCACAAACAGGCAGAGTAATAAAGGACAACTATCGTCCAAAAATCTGTTAAGGGAAGGCAACGAGGCGGACTTGAAAGCCAGGCAGAATAGCAGCAAACAGATTTCAAGAGGTACGTTGGAATCGCCTTTAAAGCACAGGAAGAGGGGCACAACTTCGACAATGACGCACTTGGCCAAAAAGGGCGTATGCGTTTTCTCCTGATTATATTCAGGAGAAAACGCAGATGCCCTTTTTGGCCAAGCAAGCAAGCGGGCAATGCAAATCTGCACTACAAAGAAGTATCATATCCGACCAGTCAAAAGGGACATCCACAAAATGTTTAAAAACCAGAAAGGCAAGACAGGACCTGGAGAACAGGAAGCCTTGTTATGCTGATTGGCGGGATGTAAATTGCCAACTGCCTCACTGGAGGAGTGCATTGCGTTCCCTAAAACAAGTAAACAACAGAGCTACAGAGCCAAGGGCACTTCCAATCTAGGGAATATACCTTGGGAAAACTGAAAATCAATAAGTCAGAGCCACCCCCAAATTTAGGGCTGCACTGCTTACAAGAACCTCAACTTGGGTACACCTTAAATATCCCAGGAAATATAAAAATGGTTCAAAAAACTGTGGTATTTATGTACGATGCAATATCCCTCAGCCATGAAATCACTGTCAAAAGACAAGGAGCAGCAAAGTGAGTGGATTCAGGTACGATGATTCTAAGTGAAATAAGTCACACAGAAAAAGAAACTTATCATAAGATATCACTTATGAAGATCCTGTAAACATGGCTACATAGGAACTGAGTTAGGAAAGAGAACAGAGTCTCACATTTAGAAAACACCCTTATGCCTCCTCAAGGGAAAAGGAGAGGTGGGGTGATGCATAAAACCAGAGTTTGATATAAGCACAGGTACCATTTCTAACACCAACTGTGGAATAGACAAGACCTACACCTTCCTCAGTGAAAGGGACTCAAAACCCCATATTTCCCACAGAGGAATAGATCTGACTAGTAAGAATCTTAAAACCTATGTATTGATATGTCTCTGAAAGGGAATCAAGTGTGTCTAGACTGGCATAAACATGGCAGCGAGAATCAGCTCAAACCCACTATAAAAAGGAATTTCAAAAACGAAACCAAAAAACTGGGAAATTCTTTACATTACCTTCAGGGTCTCTGATGAAACCTGGAATGACCCTATCTACAATGACAGCTGGATGTGGCATAAGGCTGGACACTTGGGACTGAGAGGATTGGTGAGATTGGGTGAGCAAATGCAGACCCTTTAAAGCAAAAATGCATGGCCCCCATTCCATGCGTCCCAACTCTCCAGGTTGAAGGGAATATTACTACAGCTATAACATGTACGGGAAACCTAGAAAATGGACACACTGTGAATACAAAAAGTTTCTAAAACTCAACGAGTAGTTCCTCTCCTGGTGCTCCAGTTTGACTTTCCAACTGCTTTACTATCAATCTCCCAACTTGGAGAGACAACTCCTTTAACCTCCTGGTCCACACAGGTTGCCAATTTGGCAGAGGATGGAAGGGAAGAGGGAGAACCAATGAGAGAGTAGCTGTTAGGCATTTGGACGGGCACATGTCACTCTAATTTCCCGGCAGGAAGAAGAATTAACCAGAGTCTCAGCCACCCACCGGGAACCAGTATAGGTCCTGAACCAAAATTTTGGACTTGCGTACAGCTCACAAATAACGAGTTGAAAAATGGAGCTCACGGGCACAGCAATTCACAAACTGGCAGAGTAATAAAGGACAACTATCGTCCAAAAATCTGTTGAGGGAACGCAACGAGGCGGACTTGAAAGCGAGGCAGAAGAGCAGGAAACAGATTTCGAGAGGTACGTTGGAATCACCTTTAAAGCACAGGAAGAGGGGCACAACTTCGACAATGACGCACTTGGCCAAAAAGGGCGTATGCGTTTTCTCCTGAATATAATCAGGAGAAAACGCATACGCCCTTTTTGGCCAAGCAAGCAAGCGGGCAATGCAAATCTGCACTACAAATAAGTATCACTTCCCACCGGTCAAAAGGGACATCCACAAAATGTGCAAAAACCTGAAAGGCAAGACAGGCCCTGGAGAACAGGGAGCCTTGTTATGCTTATGGGCGGGATATAAATTGCCAACTGCCTCACTGGAGGAGTGCATTGCGTTCCCTAAAACAAGTAAACAACAGAGCTACAGAGCCAAGGGCATTTCCAGTCTAGGGAATATACATTGGGAAAACTGAAAATCAATACGATAGAGCCACCCCCAAATTTAGGGCTGCACTGCTTACAAGAACCTCAACTTGGGTACACCATAAATATCCCAGGAAATATAAAAATCGTTCAAAAACTGTGGTATATATGTACGATGGAATATCCCTCAGCCATAAAATCAATGTCATAAGACCAGGAGCAGCAAAGTGAGTGGATTCAGGTACGATGATTCTAAGTGAAATAAGTCACACAGAAAAAGAAACTTATCATAAGATATCACTTATGAAGATCCTGTAAACATGGCTACACATGAACTGAGTGAGGAAAGAGAATAGAGTCTCACATTTAGAAAACACTCTTATGCCTGATTAAGGGGAAAGGAGAGGTGGGGTGATGCATAAAACCAGAGTTTGATATAAGTACAGGTACCATTTCTAAAACCAACTTTGGAATAGACAAGACCTACACTTCCTCAGTGAAAGGGACTCAAAACCCCATATTTACCGCAGAGGATTAGATCTCACTAGTAAGAATCTTAAAACCTATGTATTGATATGTCTCTGTAAGGGAATCAAGTGTGTCTAGACTGGCATAAACATGGCAGCGAGAATCAGCTCAATCCCCCTATAAAAAGGAATTTCAAAAACAAAACCAAAAAACAGGGAAATTCTTTACATTTCCATCAGGGTCTCTGATGAAACCTGGAATGACCCTATCTACAATGACAGCTGGATTTGGCATAAGGCTGGACACTTGGGACTGAGAGGATTGGTGAGATTGTGTGAGCAAATGCAGACCCTTTAAAGCAAAATGCATGGCCCCCATTCCATGGGTCCCAGCTCTCCAGGTTGAAGGGAATATTACTACAGCTATAACATGTACGGGAAACCTAGAGAATGGACACACTGTGAATACAAAAAGTTTCTAAAACTCAACGAGTAGTTCCTCTCCTGGTGCTCCAGTTTGACTTTACAACTGCTTTACTATCAATCTCCCAACTTGGAGAGACAACCCCTTTAACCTCCTGGTTCGCACAGTTTGCCAATCTGGCAGAGGATGGAAGGGAAGAGGGAGAACCAATGAGAGAGTAGCTGTTAGGCATTTGGACGGGCACATGTCACTCTAATTTCCCGGCAGGAAGAAGAATTACCCAGAGTCTCAGCCACCCACCGAGAACCAGTATAGGTCCTGAACCAAAATTTTGGACTTGCGTACAGCTCAAAAAAAACGAGTTGAATAATGGAGCTCAGGGGCACAGCAATTCACAAACTGACAGAGTAATAAAGGACAACTATCCTCCAAAAATCTATTGAGGGATGGCAACGAGGCGGACTTGAAAGCCAGGCAGAATAGCAGGAAACAGATTTCAAGAGGTACGTTGGAATCGCCTTTAAAGCACAGGAAGAGGGGCACAACTTCGACAATGACGCACTTGGCCAAAACGGGCGTATGCGTTTTATCCTGAATATATTCAGGAGAAAACCCATACGCCCGTTTTGGCCAAGCAAGCAAGCGGGCAATGCAAATCTGCACTACAAAGAAGTATCACTTCCCACCGGTCAAAAGGGACATCCACAAAATGTGTAAAAACCAGAAAGGCAAGACAGGCCCTGGAGAACAGGGAGCCTTGTTATGCTGATGGGCGGGATGTAAATTGCCAACTGCCTCACTGGAGGAGTGCATTGCGTTCCCTAAAACAAGTAAACAACAGAGCTACAGAGCCAAGGGCACTTCCAGTCTAGGGAATATACCTTGGGAAAACTGAAAATCAATAAGACAGTGCCACCCCCAAATTTAGGGCTGCACTGCTTACAAGAACCTCAACTTGGGTACACCTTAAATATCCCAGGAAATATAAAAATGGTTCCAAAAACTGTGGTATTTATGTACGATGGAATATCCCTCAGCCATGAACTCAATGTCATAAGACCAGGAGCAGCAAAGTGAGTGGATTCAGGTACGATGATTCTAAGTGAAATAAGTCACACAGAAAAAGAAACTTATCATAAGATATCACATATGAAGATCCTGTAAACATGGCTACACATGAACTGAGTTAGGAAAGAGAACAGAGTCTCACATTTAGAAAACACTCTTATGCCTGCTTGAGGGGATAGGAGAGGAGGGGTGATGCATAAAACCAGAGTTTGATATAAGCACAGTTACCATTTCTGTAACCAACTGTGGAATAGACAATACCTACACCTTCCTCAGTGAAAGGGACTCAAAACCCCATATTTCCCGCAGAGGATTAGATCTGACTAGTAAGAATCTTAAAACATATGTATTGATATGTCTCTGTAAGGGAATCAAGTGTGTCTAGACTGGCATAAACATGGCAGCGAGAATCAGCTCAAACCCACTATAAAAAGGAATTTCAAAAACAAAACCAAAAAACAGGGAAATTCTTTACATTTCCTTCAGGGTCACTGATGAATCCTGGAATGACCCTATCTACAATGACAGCTGGATGTGACATAAGGCTGGACACTTGGGACTGAGAGGATTGGTGAGATTGGGTGAGCAAATGCAGACCCTTTAAAGCAAAAATGCTTGGCCCCCATTCCATGGGTTCCATCTCTCCATGATGAAGGGAATATTACTACAGCTATAACATGTACGGGAAACATAGAAAATGGACACACTGTGAATACAAAAGGTTTCTAAAACTCAACGAGTAGTCCCTCTCCTGGTGCTGCGGTTTGACCTTCCAACTGCTTTACTATCAATCTCCCAACTTGGAGAGACAACCCCTTTAACCTCCTGGTTCGCACAGGTTGCCAAACTGGCAGAGGATGGAAGGGAAGAGGGAGAACCAATGAGAGAGTAGCTGTTAGGCATTTGGACGGGCACATGTCACTCTAATATCCCGGCAGGAAGAAGAATTAACCAGAGTCTCAGCCACCCACCGGGAACCAGTATAGGTCCTGAACCAAAATTTTGGACTTGCGTACAGCTCACAAAAAACGAATTGGAAAATGGAGCTCAGGGCCACAGCAATTCACAAACTGGCAGGGTAATAAAGGACAACTATCGTCCAAAAATCTGTTGAGGGAAGGCAACGAGGCAGACTTGAAAGCCAGGCAGAATAGCAGGAAACAGATTTCAAGAGGTACATTGGAATCACCTTTAAAGCACAGGAAGAGGGGCACAACTTCGACAGTGACGCAGTTGGCCAAAAAGGGCGTATGCGTTTTCTCCTGAATATATTCAGGAGAAAACGCATACGCCCTTTTTGGCCAAACAAGCAAGCGGGCAATGCAAATCTGCACTACAAAGAAGTATCACTTCACACCGGTCAAAAGGGACATCCACAAAATGTGTAAAAACCAGAAAGGCTAGACAGGCCCTGGAGAACAGGGAGCCTTGTTATGCTGATGGGCGGGATGTAAATTGCCAACTGCCTCACCGGAGGAGTGAATTGCGTTCCCTAAAACATGTAAACAACAGAGCTACAGAGCCAAGGGCACTTCCAGTCTAGGGAATATACATTGGGAAAACTGAAAATCAATAAGACAGAGCCACCCCCAAATTTAGGGCTGCACTGCTTACAAGAACCTCAACTTGGGTACACCTTAAATATCCCAGGAAATATAAAAATGGTTCAAAAAACTGTGGTATTTATGTCCGATGGAATATCCCTCAGCCATGAAATCAATGTCATAAGACCAGGAGCAGCAAAGTGAGTGGATTCATGTACGATGATTCTAAGTGAAATAAGTCACACAGAAAAAGAAAATTATCATAAGATATCACTTATGAAGATCCTGTGAACATGGCTACACATGAACTGAGTTAGGAAAGAGAACAGAGTCTCACATTTAGAAAACACTCTTATGCCTGCTGAAGGGGAAAGGAGAGGTGGGGTGATGCATAAAACCAGAGTTTGATATAAGCACAGGTACCATTTGTAAAACCAAATGTGGAATAGACAAGACCTACACCTTCCTCAGTGAAAGGGACTCAAAACCCCATATTTCCCGCAGAGGAATAGATCTGACAAGTAAGAATCTTAAAACCTATGTATTGATATGTCTCTGTAAGGGAATCAAGTGTGTCTAGACTGGCATAAACATGGCAGAGAGAATCAGCTCAAACCCACTATAAAAAGGAATTTCAAAAACAAAACCAAAAAACAGGGAAATTCTTTATATTTCCTTCAGGGTCTCTGATGAAACCTGGAAAAACCCTGTCTACAATGACAGCTGGATGTGGCATAAGGCTGGACACTTGGGACTGAGAGGATTGGTGAGATTGGGTGAGCAAATGCAGACCCTTTAAAGCAAAAATGCATGGCCCCCATTCCATGGGTCCCAACTCTCCAGGTTGAAGGGAATATTACTACAGCTATAACATGTACGGGAAACCTAGAGAATGGACACACTGTGAATATAAAAGGTTTCTAAAACTCAACGAGTAGTCCCTCTCCTGGTGCTCCGGTTTGACTTTGCAACTGCTTTACTATCAATCTCCCAACTTGGAGAGACAGCCCCTTTAACCTCCTGGTTCGCACAGGTTGCCAAATTGGCAGAGGATGGAAGGGAAGAGGGAGAACCAATGAGAGAGTTACTGTTTGGCATTTGGACGGGCACATGTCACTCTAATTTCCCGGCAGGAAGAAGAATTAACCAGAGTCTCAGCCACCCACTGGGAACCAGTATAGGTCCTGAACCAAAATTTTGTACTTGCGTACAGCTCACAAAAAACGAGTTGGAATATCGAGCTCAGGGCCACAGCAATTCACAAACTGGCAGAGTAATAAAGGACAACTATCGTCCAAAAATCTGTTGAGGGAAGGCAACGAGGCAGACTTGAAAGCCAGGCAGAATAGCAGGAAACAGATTTCAAGAGGTACGTTGGAATCGCCTTTAAAGCACAGGAAGAGGGGCACAACTTCGACAATGACGCAGTTAGCCAAAAAGGGCGAATGCGTTTTCTCCTGAATATATTCAGGAGAAAACGCATACGCCCATTTTGGCCAAACAAGCAAGCGGGCAATGCAAATCTGCACTACAAAGAAGTATCACTTCCCACCGGTCAAAAGGGACATCCACAAAATGTGTAAAAACCAGAAAGGCAAGACAGGCCCTGTAGAACAGGGAGCCTTTTTATGCTGATGGGCGGGATGTAAATTGCCAACTGCCTCACTGGAGGAGTGCATTGCGTTCCCTAAAACAAGTAAACAACAGAGCTACAGAGCCAAGGGCACTTCCAGTCTAGGGAATATACATTGGGAAAACTGAAAATCAATAAGACAGAGCCACCCCCAAATTTAGGGCTGCACTGCTTACAAGAACCTCAACTTGGGTACCCCTTAAATATCCCAGGAAATATAAAAATGGTTCAAAAAACTGTGGTATTTATGTCCGATGGAATATCCCTCAGCCATGAAATCAATGTCATAAGACCAGGGGCAGCAAAGTGAGTGGATTCAGGTACGATGATTCTAAGTGAAATAAGTCACACAGAAAAAGAAACTTATCATAAGATATCACTTATGAAGATCCTGTAAACATGGCTACACATGAACTGAGTTAGGAAAGAGAACAGAGTCTCACATTTAGAAAACACTCTTATGCCTGCTGAAGGGGAAAGGAGAGGTGGGGTGATGCATAAAACCAGAGTTTGATATAAGCACAGGTACCATTTCCAAAACAATCTGTGTAATAGACAAGACCTACACCTTCCTCAGTGAAAGGGACTCAAAACCCCATATTTCCCGCAGAGGAATAGATCTGACTCTTAAGAATCTTAAAACCTATGTATTGATATGTCTCTGTAAGGGAATCAAGTGTGTCTAGACTGGCATAAACATGGCAGCGAGAATGAGCTCAAACCCACTATAAAAAGGAATTTCAAAAACAAAACCAAAAAACAGGGAAATTCTTTTCATTTCCTTCAGGGTCTCTGATGAAACCTGGAATGACCCTATCTACAATGACAGCTGGATGTGGCATAAGGCTGGACACTTGGGACTGAGAGGATTAGTGAGATTGGGTGAGCACATGCAGACCCTTTAAAGCAAAAATGCATGGCCCCCATTCCATGGGTCCCAACTCTCCAGGTTGAGGGGAATATTACTACAGCTATAACATGTACGGGAACCCTAGAGAATGGACACACTGTGAATACAAAAGGTTTCTAAAACTCAACGAGTAGTCCCTCTCCTGGTGCTCCGGTTTGACTTTCCAACTGCTTTACTATCAATCTCCCAACTTGGAGAGACAGCCCCTTTAACCTCCTGGTTCGCACAGGTTGCCAATTTGGCAGAGGATGGAAGGAAAGAGGGAGGACCAATGAGAGAGTTACTGTTAGGCATTTGGACGGGCACATGTCACTCTAATTTCCCCACAGGAAGAAGAATTAACCAGAGTCTCAGCCACCACCCGGGAACCAGTATAGGTCCTGAACCAAAATTTTGGACTTGCGTACAGCTCACAAAAAACGAGTTGGAAAATGGAGCTCAGGGCCACAGCAATTCACAAACTGGCAGAGTAAAAAAGGACAACTATCGTCCAAAAATCTGTTGAGGGAAGGCAACGAGGCAGACTTGAAAACCAGGCAGAATAGCAGGAAACAGATTTCAAGAGGTACGTTGGAATCGCCTTTAAAGCACAGGAAGAGGGGCACAACTTCGACAATGACGCAGTTGGCCAAAAAGGGCGTATGCGTTTTCTCCTGAATATATTCAGGAGAAAACGCATACGCCCTTTTTGGCAAAACAAGCAAGCGGGCAATGCAAATCTGCACTACAAAGAAGTATCACTTCCCACCGGTCAAAAGGGACATCCACAAAATGTGTAAAAACCAGAAAGGCAAGACAGGCCCTGGAGAACAGGGAGCCTTGTTATTTTGATGGGCGTGATGTAAATTGCCAACTGCCTCACTGGAGGAGTGCATTGCGTTCCCTAAAACAAGTAAACAACAGAGCTACAGAGCCAAGGGCACTTCCAGTCTAGGGAATATACATTGGGAAAACTGAAAATCAATAAGACAGAGCCACCCCCAAATTTAGGGCTGCACTGCTTACAAGAACCTCAACTTGGGTACACCTTAAATATCCCAGGAAATATAAAAATGGTTCAAAAAACTGTGGTATTTATGTCCGATGGAATATCCCTCAGCCATGAAATCAATGTCATAAGACCAGGAGCAGCAAAGTGAGTGGATTCAGGTACGATGATTCTAAGTGAAATAAGTCACACAGAAAAAGAAACTTATCATAAGATATCACTTATGAAGATCCTGTAAACATGGCTACACATGAACTGAGTTAGGAAAGAGAACAGAGTCTCACATTTAGAAAACACTCTTATGCCTGCTGAAGGGGAAAGGAGAGGTGGGGTGATGCATAAAACCAGAGTTTGATATAAGCACAGGTACCATTTCCAAAACCAACTGTGGAATAGACAAGACCTACACCTTCCTCAGTGAAAGGGACTCAAAACCCCATATTTCCCGCAGAGGAATAGATCTGACTCTTAAGAATCTTAAAACCTATGTATTGATATCTCTCTGTAAGGGAATCAAGTGTGTCTAGACTGGCATAAACATGTCAGAGAGAATCAGCTCAAACCCAGTATAAAAAGGAATTTCAAAAACAAAACCAAAAAACAGGGAAATTCTTTACATTTCCTTCAGGGTCTCTGATGAAACCTGGAAAAACCCTGTCTACAATGACAGCTGGATGTGGCATAAGGCTGGACACTTGGGACTGAGAGGATTGGTGAGATTGGGTGAGCAAATGCAGACCCTTTAAGCAAAAATGCATGGCCCCCATTCCATGGGTCCCAACTCTCCAGGTTTAAGGGAATATTACTACAGCTATAACATGTACGGGAAACCTAGAGAATGGACACACTGTGAATACAAAAGGTTTCTAAAACTCAACGAGTAGTCCCTATCCTGGTGCTCCGGTTTGACTTTCCAACTGCTTTACTATCAATCTCCCAACTTGGAGAGACAGCCCCTTTAACCTCCTGGTTCGCACAGGTTGCCAATTTGGCAGAGGATGGAAGGGAAGAGGGAGAACCAATGAGAGAGTTACTGTTAGGCATTTGGACGGGCACATGTCACTCTAATTTCCCGGCAGGAAGAAGAATTAACCAGAGTCTCAGCCACCCACCGGGAACCAGTATAGGTCCTGAACCAAAATTTTGGACTTGCGTACAGCTCACAAAAAACGAATTGGAAAATGGAGCTCAGGGCCACAGCAATTCACAAACTGGCAGAGTAATAAAGGACAACTATCGTCCAAAAATCTGTTGAGGGAAGGCAACGAGGCAGACTTGAAAACCAGGCAGAATAGCAGGAAACAGATTTCAAGAGGTACGTTGGAATCGCCTTTAAAGCACAGGAAGAGGGGCACAACTTCGACAATGACGCAGTTGGCCAAAAAGGGCGTATGCGTTTTCTCCTGAATATATTCAGGAGAAAACGCATACGGATTTTTTGGCCAAACAAGCAAGCGGGAATGCAAATCTGCACTACAAAGAAGTATCACTACCCACTGGTCAAAAGGGACATCCACAAAATGTGTAAAAACCAGAAAGGCAAGACAGGCCCTGGAGAACAGGGAGCCCTGTTATGCTGATGGGCGGGATGTAAATTGCCAACTGCCTCACTGGAGGAGTGCATTGCGTTCCCTAAAACAAGTAAACAACAGAGCTACAGAGCCAAGGGCACTTCCAGTCTAGGGAATATACATTGGGAAAACTGAAAATCAATAAGACAGAGCCACCCCCAAATTTAGGGCTGCACTGCTTACAAGAACCTCAACTTGGGTACACCTTAAATATCCCAGGAAATATAAAAATGGTTCAAAAAACTGTGGTATTTATGTCCGATGGAATATCCCTCAGCCATGAAATCAATGTCATAAGACCAGGAGCAGCAAAGTGAGTGGATTCAGGTACGATGATTCTAAGTGTAATAAGTCACACAGAAAAAGAAACTTATCATAAGATATCACTTAGGAAGATCCTGTAAACATGGCTACACATGAACTGAGTTAGGAAAGAGAACAGAGTCTCACATTTAGAAAACACTCTTATGCCTGCTGAAGGGGAAAGGAGAGGTGGGGTGATGCATAAAACCAGAGTTTGATATAAGCACAGGTACCATTTCCAAAACCAACTGTGGAATAGACAAGACCTACACCTTCCTCAGTGAAAGGGACTCAAAACCCCATATTTCCCGCAGAGGAATAGATCTGACTCTTAAGAATCTTAAAACCTATGTATTGATATGTCTCTGTAAGGGAATCAAGTGTGTCTAGACTGGCATAAACATGTCAGAGAGAATCAGCTCAAACCCACTATAAAAAGGAATTTCAAAAACAAAACCAAAAAACAGGGAAATTCTTTACATTTCCTTCAGGGTCTCTGATGAAACCTGGAAAAACCCTGTCTACAATGACAGCTGGATGTGGCATAAGGCTGGACACTTGGGACTGAGAGGATTGGTGAGATTGGGTGAGCAAATGCAGACCCTTTAAAGCAAAAATGCATGGCCCCCATTCCATGGGTCCCAACTCTCCAGGTTTAAGGGAATATTACTACAACTATAACATGTACGGGAAACCTAGAGAATGGACACACTGTGAATACAAAAGGTTTCTAAAACTCAACGAGTAGTCCCTCTCCTGGTGCTCCGGTTTGACTTTCCAACTGCTTTACTATCAATCTCCCAACTTGTAGAGACAGCCCCTTTAAGCTCCTGGTTCGCACAGGTTGCCAATTTGGCAGAGGATGGAAGGGAAGAGGGAGAACCAATGAGAGAGTTACTGTTAGGCATTTGGACGGGCACATATCACTCTAATTTCCCGGCAGGAAGAAGAATTAACCAGAGTCTCAGCCACCCACCGGGAACCAGTATAGGTCCTGAACCAAAATTTTGGACTTGCGTACAGCTCACAAAAAACGAATTGGAAAATGGAGCTCAGGGCCACAGCAATTCACAAACTGGCAGAGTAATAAAGGACAACTATCGTCCAAAAATCTGTTGAGGGAAGGCAACGAGGCAGACTTGAAAGCCAGGCAGAATAGCAGGAAACAGATTTCAAGAGGTACGTTGGAATCGCCTTTAAAGCACAGGAAGAGGGGCACAACTTCGACAATGACGCAGTTGGTCAAAAAGGGCGTATGCGTTTTCTCCTGAATATATTCAGGAGAAAACGCATACGGACTTTTTGGCCAAACAAGCAAGCGGGCAATGCAAATCTGCACTACAAAGAAGTATCACTTCCCACCGGTCAAAAGGGACATCCACAAAATGTGTAAAAACCAGAAAGGCAAGACAGGCCCTGGAGAACAGGGAGCCCTGTTATGCTGATGGGCGGGATGTAAATTGCCAACTGCCTCACTGGAGGAGTGCATTGCGTTCCCTAAAACAAGTAAACAACAGAGCTACAGAGCCAAGGGCACTTCCAGTCTAGGGAATATACATTGGGAAAACTGAAAATCAATAAGACAGAGCCACCCCCAAATTTAGGGCTGCACTGCTTACAAGAACCTCAACTTGGGTACACCATAAATATCCCAGGAAATATAAAAATGGTTCAAAAAACTGTGGTATTTATGTCCGATGTAATATCCCTCAGCCATGAAATCAATGTCATAAGACCAGGAGCAGCAAAGTGAGTGGATTCAGGTACGATGATTCTAAGTGAAATAAGTCACACAGAAAAAGAAACTTATCATAAGATATCACTTATGAAGATCCTGTAAACATGGCTACACATGAACTGAGTTAGGAAAGAGAACAGAGTCTCACATTTAGAAAACACTCTTATGCCTGCTGAAGGGGAAAGGAGAGGTGGGGTGATGCATAAAACCAGAGTTTGATATAAGCACAGGTACCATTTCCAAAACCAACTGTGGAATAGACAAGACCTACACCTTCCTCAGTGAAAGGGACTCAAAACCCCATATTTCCCGCAGAGGAATAGATCTGACTAGTAAGAATCTTAAAACCTATGTATTGATATGTCTCTGTAAGGGAATCAAGTGTGTCTAGACTGGCATAAACATGGCAGAGAGAATCAGCTCAAACCCACTATAAAAATGAATTTCAAAAACAAAACCAAAAAACAGGGAAATTCTTTACATTTCCTTCAGGGTCTCTGATGAAACCTGGAAAAACCCTGTCTACAATGACAGCTGGATGTGTCATAATGCTGGACACTTTAGACTGAGAGGATTGGTGAGATTGGGTGAGCAAATGCAGACCCTTTAAAGCAAAAATGCATGGTCCCCATTCCATGGGTCCCAACTCATCAGTTTGAAGGGAATATTACTACAGCTATAACATGTACGGGAAACCTAGTGAATGGACACACTGTGAATACAAAAGGTTTCTAAAACTCAACGAGTAGTCCCTCTCCTGGTGCTCCGGTTTGACTTTCCAACTGCTTTACTATCAATCTCCCAACTTGGAGAGACAGCCCCTTTAACCTCCTGGTTCGCACAGGTTGCCAATTTGGCAGAGGATGGAAGGGAAGAGGGAGAACCAATGAGAGAGTTACTGTTAGGCATTTGGACGGGCACATGTCACTCTAATTTCCCGGCAGGAAGAAGAATTAACCAGAGTCTCAGCCACCCAGCGGGAACCAGTATAGGTCCTGAACCAAAATTTTGGACTTGCGTACACCTCACAAAAAACGAGTTGGAAAATGGAGCTCAGGGCCACAGCAATTCACAAACTGGCAGAGTAATAAAGGACAACTATCGTCCAAAAATCTGTTGAGGGATGGCAACGAGGCAGACTTGAAAGCCAGGCAGAATAGCAGGAAACAGATTTCAAGAGGTACGTTGGAATCGCCTTTAAAGCACAGGAAGAGGGGCACAACTTCGACAATGACGCAGTTGGCCAAAAAGGGCGTATGCGTTTTCTGCTGAATATATTCAGGAGAAAACGCATACGCCCTTTTTGGCCAAACAAGCAAGCGGGCAATGCAAATCTGCACTACAAAGAAGTATCACTTCCCACCGGTCAAAAGGGACATCCACAAAATGTGTAAAAACCAGAAAGGCAAGACAGGCCCTGGAGAACAGGGAGCCTTGTAATGCTGATGGGCGGGATGTAAATTGCCAACTGCCTCACTGGAGGAGTGCATTGCGTTCCCTAAAACAAGTAAACAACAGAGCTACAGAGCCAAGGGCACTTCCAGTCTAGGGAATATACATTGGGAAAACTGAAAATCAATAAGACAGAGCCACCCCCAAATTTAGGGCTGCACTGCTTACAAGAACCTCAAATTGGGTACACCTTAAATACCCCAGGAAATATAAAAATGGTTCAAAAAAATGTGGTATTTATGTCCGATGGAATATCCCTCAGCCATGAAATCAAAATCATAAGACCAGGAGCAGCAAAGTGAGTGGATTCAGGTACGATGATTCTAAGTGAAATAAGTCACACAGAAAAAGAAACTTATCATAAGATATCACTTATGAAGATCCTGTAAACATGGCTACACATGAACTGATTTAGGAAAGAGAACAGAGTCTCACATTTAGAAAACAGTCTTATGCCTGCTTAAGGGGAAAGGAGAGGTGGGGTGATGCATAAAACCAGAGTTTGATATAAGCACAGGTACCATTTCCAAAACCAACTGTGGAATAGACAAGACCTATCCCTTCCTCAGTGAAATGGACTCAAAACCCCATATTTCACGCAGAGGAATAGATCTGACTAGTAAGAATCTTAAAACCTATGTATTGATATGTCTCTGTAAGGGAATCAAGTGTGTCTAGACTGGCATATACATGGCAGAGAGAATCAGCTCAAACCCACTATAAAAAGGAATTTCAAAAACAAAACCAAAAAACAGGGAAATTCTTTACATTTCCTTCAGGGTCTCTGATGAAACCTGGAAAAACCCTGTCTACAATGACAGCTGGATGTGGCATAAGACTGAACACTTGGGACTGAGAGGATTCGTGAGATTGGGTGAGCAAATGCAGACCCTTTAAAGCAAAAATGCATGGCCCCCATTCCATGGGTCCCAACTCTCCAGGTTTAAGGGAATATTACTACAGCTATAACATGTACGGGAAACCTAGAAAATGGACACACTGTGAATACAAAAGGTTTCTAAAACTCAACGAGTAGTCCCTCTCCTGGTGCTCCGGTTTGACTTTCCAACTGCTTTACTATCAATCTCCCAAATTGGAGAGACAGCCCCTTTAACCTCCTGGTTCGCACAGGTTGCCAATTTGGCAGAGGATGGAAGGGAAGAGGGAGAACCAATGAGAGAGTTACTGTTAGGCATTTGGACGGGCACATGTCACTCTAATTTCCCGGCAGGAAGAAGAATTAACCAGAGTCTCAGCCACCCAGCGGGAACCAGTATAGGTCCTGAACCAAAATTTTGGACTTGCGTACAGCTCACAAAAAACGAGTTGGAAAATGGAGCTCAGGGCCACAGCAATTCACAAACTGGCAGAGTAATAAAGGACAACTATCGTCCAAAAATCTGCTGAGGGAAGGCAACGAGGCAGACTTGAAAGCCAGGCAGAATAGCAGGAAACAGATTTCAAGAGGTACGTTGGAATCGCCTTTAAAGCACAGGAAGAGGGGCACAACTTCGACAATGACGCAGTTGGCCAAAAAGGGCGTATGCGTTTTCTCCTGAATATATTCAGGAGATAACGCATACGCCCTTTTTGGCCAAACAAGCAAGCGGGCAATGCAAATCTGCACTACAAAGAAGTATCACTTCCCACCGGTCAAAAGGGACATCCACAAAATGTGTAAAAACCAGAAAGGCAAGACAGGCCCTGGAGAACAGGGAACCTTGTTATGCTGATGGGCGGGATGTAAATTGCCAACTGCCTCACTGGAGAAGTGCATTGCGTTCCCTAAAACAAGTAAACAACAGAGCTACAGAGCCAAGGGCACTTCCAGTCTAGGCAATATACATTGGGAAAACTGAAAATCAAGAAGACAGAGCCACCCCCAAATTTAGGGCTGCACTGCTTACAAGAACCTCAACTTGGGTACACCTTAAATATCCCAGGAAATATAAAAATGGTTCAAAAAACTGTGGTATTTATGTCCGATGGAATATCCCTCAGCCATGAAATCAATGTCATAAGACCAGGAGCAGCAAAGTGAGTGGATTCAGGTACGATGATTCTAAGTGAAATAAGTCACACAGAAAAAGAAAGTTATCATAAGATATCACTTATGAAGATCTTGTAAACATGGCTACACATGAACTGAGTTAGGAAAGAGAACAGAGACTCTCATTTAGAAAACAGTCTTATGCCTGCTTAAGGGGAAAGGAGAGGTGGGGTGATGCATAAAACCAGAGTTTGATATAATCACAGGTACCATTTCCAAAACCAACTGTGGAATAGACAAGACCTACACCTTCCTCAGTGAAAGGGACTCAAAACCCCATATTTCCCGCAGAGGAATAGATCTGAGTAGTAAGAATCTTAAAACCTATGTATTGATATGTCTCTGTAAGGGAATCAAGTGTTTCTAGACTGGCATAAACATGTCAGAGAGAATCAGCTCAAACCCACTATAAAAAGGAATTTCAAAAACAAAACCAAAAAACAGGGAAATTCTTTACATTTCCTTCAGGGTCTCTGATGAAACCTGGAAAAACCCTGTCTACAATGACAGCTGGATGTGGCATAAGGCTGGACACTTGGGACTGAGAGGATTGGTGAGATTGGGTGAGCAAATGCAGACCCTTTAAAGCAAAAATGCATGGCCCCCATTCCATGGGTCCCAACTCTCCAGGTTTAAGGGAATATTACTACAGCTATAACATGTACGGGAAACCTAGAGAATGGACACACTGTGAATACAAAAGGTTTCTAAAACTCAACGAGTAGTCCCTCTCCTGGTGCTCCGGTTTGACTTTCCAACTGCTTTACTATCAATCTCCCAACTTGGAGAGACAGCCCCTTTAACCTCCTGGTTCGCACAGGTTGCCAATTTGGCAGAGGATGGAAGGGAAGAGGGAGAACCAATGAGAGAGTTACTGTTAGGCATTTGGTCGGGCACATGTCACTCTAATTTCCCGGCAGGAAGAAGAATTAACCAGAGTCTCAGCCACCCAGCGGGAACCAGTATAGGTCCTGAACCAAAATTTTGGACTTGCGTACAGCTCACAAAAAACGAGTTGGAAAATGGAGCTCAGGGCCACAGCAATTCACAAACTGGCAGAGTAATAAAGGACAACTATCGTCCAAAAATCTGTTGAGGGAAGGCAACGAGGCAGACTTGAAAGCCAGTCAGAATAGCAGGAAACAGATTTCAAGAGATACGTTGGAATCGCCTTTAAAGCACAGGAAGAGGGGCACAACTTCGACATTGACGCACTTGGCCAAAAAGGGCGTATGCGTTTTCTCCTGAATATATTCAGGAGAAAACGCATACGCCCTTTTTGGCCAAACAAGCAAGCGGGCAATGCAAATCTGCACTACAAAGAAGTATCACTTCCCACCGATCAAAAGGGACATCCACAAAATGTGTAAAAACCAGAAAGGCAAGACAGGCCCTGGAGAACAGGGAACCTTGTTATGCTGATGGGCGGGATGTAAATTGCCAACTGCCTCACTGGAGGAGTGCGTTGCGTTCCCTAAAACAAGTAAACAACAGAGCTACAGAGCCAAGGGCACTTCCAGTCTAGGGAATATACATTGGGAAAACTGAAAATCAATAAGACAGAGCCACCCCCAAATTTAGGGCTGCACTGCTTACAAGAACCTCAACTTGGGTACACCTTAAATACCCCAGGAAATATAAAAATGGTTCAAAAAACTGTGGTATTTATGTCCGATGGAATATCCCTCAGCCATGAAATCAATGTCATAAGAGCAGGAGCAGCAAAGTGAGTGGATTCAGGTACGATGATTCTAAGTGAAATAAGTCACACAGAAAAAGAAACTTATCATAAGATATCACTTATGAAGATCCTGTAAACATGGCTACACATGAACTGAGTTAGGAAAGAGAACAGAGTCTCACATTTAGAAAACACTCTTATGCCTGCTGAAGGGGAAAGGAGAGGTGGGGTGATGCATAAAACCAGAGTTTGATATAAGCACAGGTACCATTTCCAAAACCAACTTTGGAATAGACAATACCTACACCTTCCTCAGTGAAATGGACTCAAAACCCCATATTTCCCGCAGAGGAATAGATCTGACTAGTAAGAATCTTAAAACCTATGTATTGATATGTCTCTGTAAGGGAATCAAGTGTGTCTAGACTGGCATATACATGGCAGAGAGAATCAGCTCAAACCCAGTATAAAAAGGAATTTCAAAAACAAAACCAAAAAACAGGGAAATTATTTCCATTTCCTTCAGGGTCTCTGATGAAACCTGGAATGAGCCTATCTACAATGACAGCTTGATGAGGCATAACCTGGACACTTGGGACTGAGAGGATTGGTGAGATTGGGTGAGCACATGCAGACCCTTTAAAGCAAAAATGCATGGCCCCCATTCCATGGGTCCCAACTCTCCAGGTTGAAGGGAATATTACTACAGCTATAACATGTACGGGAACCCTAGAGAATGGACACACTGTGAATACAAAAGGTTTCTAAAACTCAACGAGTAGTCCCTCTCCTGGTGCTCCGGTTTGACTTTCCAACTGCTTTACTATCAATCTCCCAACTTGGAGAGACAGCCCCTTTAACCTCCTGGTTCGCAAGGGTTGCCTATTTGGCAGAGGATGGAAGGAAAGAGGGAGAACCAATGAGAGAGTTACTGTTAGGCATTTGGACGGGCACATGTCACTCTAATTTCCCGGCAGGAAGAAGAATTAACCAGAGTCTCAGCCATCCAGCGGGAACCAGTATAGGTCCTGAACCAAAATTTTGGACTTGCGTACAGCTCACAAAAAACGAGTTGGAAAATGGAGCTCAGGGCCACAGCAATTCACAAACTGGCAGAGTAATAAAGGACAAGTATCGTCCAAAAATCTGTTGAGGGAAGGCAACGAGGCAGACTTGAAAGCCAGGCAGAATAGCAGGAAACAGATTTCAAGAGGTACGTTGGAATCGCCTTTAAAGCACAGGAAGAGGGGCACAACTTCGACAATGATGCAGTTGGCCAAAAAGGGCGTATGCGTTTTCTCCTGAATATATTCAGGAGAAAACGCATACGCCCTTTTTGGCCAAACAAGCAAGCGGGCAATGCAAATCTGCACTACAAAGAAGTATCACTTCCCACCGGTCAAAAGGGACATCCACAAAATGTGTAAAAACCAGAAAGGCAAGACAGGCCCTGGAGAACAGGGAGCCTTGTTATGCTGATGGGCGGGATGTAAATTGCCAACTGCCTCACTGGAGGAGTGCATTGCATTCCCTAAAACAAATAAACAGCAGAGCTACAGAGCCAAGGGCACTTCCAGTCTAGGGAATATACATTGGGAAAACTGAAAATCAATAAGACAGAGCCACCCCCATATTTAGGGCTGCACTGCTTACAAGAACCTCAACTTGGGTACACCTTAAATATCCCAGGAAATATAAAAATGGTTCAAAAAACTGTGGTATTTATGTCCGATGGAATATCCCTCAGCGATGAAATCAATGTCATAAGACCAGGAGCAGCAAAGTGAGTGGATTCAGGTACGATGATTCTAAGTGAAATAAGTCACACAGAAAAAGAAACTTATCATAAGATATCACTTAGGAAGATCCTGTAAACATGGCTACACATGAACTGAGTTAGGAAAGAGAACAGAGTCTCACATTTAGAAAACACTCTTATGCCTGCTGAAGGGGAAAGGAGAGGTGGGGTGATGCATAAAACCAGAGTTTGATATAAGCACAGGTACCATTTCCAAAACCAACTGTGGAATAGAAAAGACCTACACCTTCCTCAGTGAAAGGGACTCAAAACCCCATATTTCCCGCAGAGGAATAGATCTGACTAGTAAGAATCTTAAAACCTATGTATTGATATGTCTCTGTAAGGGAATCAAGTGTGTCTAGACTGGCATAAACATGTCAGAGAGAATCAGCTCAAACCCAGTATAAAAAGGAATTTCAAAAACAAAACCAAAAAACAAGGAAATTCTTTACATTTCCTTCAGGGTCTCTGATGAAACCTGGAATGACCCTATCTACAATGACAGCTGGATGTGGCATAAGGCTGGATACTTGGGACTGAGAGGATTGGTGAGATTGGGTGAGCACATGCAGACCCTTTAAAGCAAAAATGCATGGCCCCCATTCCATGGGTCCCAACTCTCCAGGTTGAAGGGAATATTACTACAGCTATAACATGTACGGGAACCCTAGAGAATGGACACACTGTGAATACAAAAGGTTTCTAAAACTCAACGAGTAGTCCCTCTCCTGGTGCTCCGGTTTGACTTTCCAACTGCTTTACTATCAATCTCCCAACTTGGAGAGACAGCCCCTTTAACCTCCTGGTTCGCACAGGTTGCCAATTTGGCAGAGGATGGAAGGAAAGAGGGAGAACCAATGAGAGAGTTACTGTTAGGCATTTGGACGGGCACATGTCACTCTAATTTCCCGGCAGGAAGAAGAATTAACCAGAGTCTCAGCCAACCACCGGGAAACAGTATAGGTCCTGAACCAAAATTTTGGACTTGCATACAGCTCACAAAAAACGAGTTGGTAATGGAGCTCAGGGCCACAGCAATTCACAAACTGGCAGAGTAATAAAGGACAACTATCGTCCAAAAATCTGTTGAGGGAAGGCAACGAGGCAGACTTGAAAGCCAGGCAGAATAGCAGGAAACAGATTTCAAGAGGTACGTTGGAATCGCCTTTAAAGCACAGGAAGAGGGGCACAACTTCGACAATGACGCAGTTGTCCAAAAAGGGCGTATGCGTTTTCTCCTGAATATATTCAGGAGAAAACGCATACGCCCTTTTTGGCCAAACAAGCAAGCGGGCAATGCAAATCTGCACTACAAAGAAGTATCACTTCCCACCGGTCAAAAGGGACATCCACAAAATGTGTAAAAACCAGAAAGGCAAGACAGGCCCTGGAGAACAGGGAGCCTTGTTATGCTGATGGGCGGGATGTAAATTGCCAACTGCCTCACTGGAGGAGTGCATTGCGTTCCCTAAAACAAGTAAACAACAGAGCTACAGAGCCAAGGGCACTTCCAGTCTAGGGAATATACATTGGGAAAACTGAAAATCAATAAGACAGAGCCACCCCCAAATTTAGGGCTGCACTGCTTACAAGAACCTCAACTTGGGTACACCTTAAATATCCCAGGAAATATAAAAATGGTTCAAAAAACCGAGGTACTTATGTCCGATGGAATATCCCTCAGCCATGAAATCAATGTCATAAGACCAGGAGCAGCAAAGTGAGTGGATTCAGGTACGATGATTCTAAGTGAAATAAGTCACACAGAAAAAGAAACTTATCATAAGATATCACTTAGGAAGATCCTGTAAACATGGCTACACATGAACTGAGTTAGGAAAGAGAACAGAGTCTCACATTTAGAAAACAGTCTTATGCCTGCTGAAGGGGAAAGGAGAGGTGGGGTGATGCATAAAACCAGAGTTTGATATAAGCACAGGTACCATTTCCAAAACCAACTGTGGAATAGACAAGACCTACATCTTCCTCAGTGAAAGGGACTCAAAACCCCATATTTCCCGCAGAGGAATAGATCTGACTCTTAAGAATCTTAAAACCTATGTATTGATATGTCTCTGTAAGGGAAGCAAGTGTGTCTAGACTGGCATAAACATGGCAGCGAGAATGAGATCAAACCCACTATAAAAAGGAATTTCAAAAACAAAACCAAAAAACAGGGAAATTCTTTTCATTTCCTTCAGGGTCTCTGATGAAACCTGGAATGACCCTATCTACAATGACAGCTGGATGTGGCATAAGGCTGGACACTTGGGACTGAGAGGATTGGTGAGATTGGGTGAGCACATGCAGACCCTTTAAAGCAAAAATGCATGGCCCCCATTCCAAGGGTCCCAACTCTCCAGGTTGAAGGGAATATTACTACAGCTATAACATGTACGGGAACCCTAGAGAATGGACACACTGTGAATACAAAAGGTTTCTAAAACTCAACGAGTAGTCCCTCTCCTGATGCTCCGGTTTGACTTTCCAACTGCTTTACTATCAATCTCCCAACTTGGAGAGACAGCCCCTTTAACCTCCTGGTTCGCACAGGTTGCCAATTTGGCAGAGGATGGAAGGGAAGAGGGAGAACCAATGAGAGAGTAGCTGTTAGGCATTTGGACGGGCACATGTCACTCTAATTTCCCGGCAGGAAGAAGAATTAACCAGAGTCTCAGCCACCCACCGGGAACCAGTATAGGTCCTGAACCAAAATTTTGGACTTGCGTACAGCTCACAAAAAACGAGTTGGAAAATGGAGCTCAGGGCCACAGCAATTCACAAAATGGCAGAGTAATAAAGGACAACTATCGTCCAAAAATCTGTTGAGGGAAGGCAACGAGGCAGACTTGAAAGCCAGGCAGAATAGCAGGAAACACATTTCAAGAGGTACGTTGGAATCTCCTTTAAAGCACAGGAAGAGGGGCACAACTTCAACAATGATGCAGTTGGCCAAAAAGGGCGTATGCGTTTTCTCCTGAATATATTCAGGAGAAAACGCATACGCCCTTTTTGGCCAAACAAGCAAGCGGGCAATGCAAATCTGCACTACAAAGAAGTATCACTTCCCACCGGTCAAAAGGGACATCCACAAAATGTGTAAAAACCAGAAAGGCAAGACAGGCCCTGGAGAACAGGGAGCCTTGTTATGCTGATGGGCGGGATGTAAATTGCCAACTGCCTCACTGGAGGAGTGCATTGCGTTCCCTAAAACAAGTAAACAACAGAGCTACAGAGCCAAGGGCACTTCCAGTCTAGGGAATATACATTGGGAAAACTGAAAATCAATAAGACAGAGCCACCCCCAAATTTAGGGCTGCACTGCTTACAAGAACCTCAACTTGGGTACACCTTAAATATCCCAGGAAATATAAAAATGGTTCAAAAAACTGTGGTATTTATGTCCGATGGAATATCCCTCAGCCATGAAATCAATGTCATAAGACCAGGAGCAGCAAAGTGAGTGGATTCAGGTACGATGATTCTAAGTGAAATAAGTCACACAGAAAAAGAAACTTATCATAAGATATCACTTAGGAAGATCCTGTAAACATGGCTACACATGAACTGAGTTAGGAAAGAGAACAGAGTCTCACATTTAGAAAACACTCTTATGCCTGCTGAAGGGGAAAGGAGAGGTGGGGTGATGCATAAAACCAGAGTTTGATATAAGCACAGGTACCATTTCCAAAACCAACTGTGGAATAGAAAAGACCTACACCTTCCTCAGTGAAAGGGACTCAAAAGCCCATATTTCCCGCAGAGGAATAGATCTGACTAGTAAGAATCTTAAAACCTATGTATTGATATGTCTCTGTAAGGGAATCAAGTGTGTCTAGACTGGCATAAACATGTCAGAGAGAATCAGCTCAAACCCACTATAAAAAGGAATTTCAAAAACAAAACCAAAAAACAGGGAAATTCTTTACATTTCCTTCAGGGTCTCTGATGAAACCTGGAAAAACCCTGTCTACAATGACAGCTGGATGTGGCATAAGGCTGGACACTTGGGACTGAGAGGATTGGTGAGATTGGGTGAGCAAATGCAGACCCTTTAAAGCAAAAATGCATGGCCCCCATTCCAAGGGTCCCAACTCTCCAGGTTGAAGGGAATATTACTACAGCTATAACATGTACGGGAAACCTAGAGAATGGACACACTGTGAATATAAAAGGTTTCTAAACCTCAACGAGTAGTCCCTCTCCTGGTGCTCCGGTTTGACTTTGCAACTGCTTTACTATCAATCTCCCAACTTGGAGAGACAGCCCCTTTAACCTCCTGGTTCGCACAGGTTGCCAATTTGGCAGAAGATGGAAGGGAAGAGGGAGAACCAATGAGAGAGTTACTGTTAGGCATTTGGACGGGCACATGTCACTCTAATTTCCCGGCAGGAAGAAGAATTAACCAGAGTCTCAGCCACCCACCGGGAACCAGTATAGGTCCTGAACCAAAATTTTGTACTTGCGTACAGCTCACAAAAAACGAGTTGGAAAATCGAGCTCAGGGCCACAGCAATTCACAAACTGGCAGAGTAATAAAGGACAACTATCGTCCAAAAATCTGTTGAGGGAAGGCAACGAGGCAGACTTGAAAGCCAGGCAGAATAGCAGGAAACAGATTTCAAGAGGTACGTTGGAATCCCCTTTAAAGCACAGGAAGAGGGGCACATCTTCGACAATGACGCAGTTGGCCAAAAAGGGCGTATGCGTTTTCTCCTGAATATATTCAGGAGAAAACGCATACGGCCTATTTGGCCAAACAAGCAAGCGGGCAATGCAAATCTGCACTACAAAGAAGTTTCACTTCCCACCGGTCAAAATGGACATCCACAAAATGTGTAAAAACCAGAAAGGCAAGACAGGCCCTGGAGAACAGGGAGCCTTGTTATGCTGATGGGCGGGATGTAAATTGCCAACTGCCTCACTGGAGGAGTGCATTGCATTCCCTAAAACAAGTAAACAACAGAGCTACAGAGCCAAGGGCACTTCCAGTCTAGGGAATATACATTGGGAAAACTGAAAATCAATAAGACAGAGCCACCCCCAAATTTAGGGCTGCACTGCTTACAAGAACCTCAACTTGGGTACACCTTAAATATCCCAGGAAATATAAAAATGGTTCAAAAAGCTGTGGTATTTATGTCCGATGGAATATCCCTCAGCCATGAAATCAATGTCATAAGACCAGGAGCAGCAAAGTGAGTGGATTCAGGTACGATGATTCTAAGTGAAATAAGTCACACAGAAAAAGAAACTTATCATAAGATATTACTTAGGAAGATCCTGTAAACATGGCTACACATGAACTGAGTTAGGAAAGAGAACAGAGTCTCACATTTAGAAAACACTCTTATACCTTCTTAAGGGGAAAGGAGAGGTCGGGTGATGCATAAAACCAGAGTTTGATATAAGCACAGGTACCATTTCCAAAACCAACTGTGGAATAGACAAGACCTACACCTTCCTCAGTGAAAGGGACTCAAAACCCCATATTTCCCACAGAGGAATAGATCTGACTAGTAAGAATCTTAAAACCTATGTATTGATATGTCTCTGTAAGGGAATCAAGTGTGTCTAGACTGGCATAAACATGGCAGCGAGAATCAGCTCAAACCCACTATAAAAAGGAATTTCTAAAACAAAACCAAAAAACAGGGAAATTCTTTACATTTCCTTCAGGGTCTCTGATGAAACCTGGAAAAACCCTGTCTACAATGACAGCTGGATGTGGCATAAGGCTGGACACTTGGGACTGAGAGGATTGGTGAGATTGGGTGAGCAAATGCAGACGCTTTAAAGCAAAAATGCATGGCCCCCATTCCATGGGTCCCAAATCTCCAGGTTGAAGGAATTATTACTACAGCTATAACATGTACGGGAAACCTAGAGAATGGACACACTGTGAATACAAAAGGTTTCTAAAACTCAACGAGTAGTCCCTCTTCTGGTGCTCCGGTTTGACTTTCCAACTGCTTTTCTATCAATCTCCCAACTTGGAGAGACAGCCCCTTTAACCTCCTGGTTCGCACAGGTTGCCAATTTGGCAGAGGATGGAAGGGAAGAGGGAGAACCAATGAGAGAGTTACTGTTAGGCATTTGGACGGGCACATGTCACTCTAATTTCCCGGCAGGAAGAAGAATTAACCAGAGTCTCAGCCACCCACAGGGAACCAGTATAGGTCCTGAACCAAAATTTTGGACTTGCGTACAGCTCACAAAAAACGAATTGGAAAATGGAGCTCAGGGCCACAGCAATTCACAAACTGGCAGAGTAATAAAGGACAACTATCGTCCAAAAATCTGTTGAGGGAAGGCAACGAGGCAGACTTGAAAGCCAGGCAGAATAGCAGGAAACAGATTTCAAGAGGTACGTTGGAATCACCTTTAAAGCACAGGAAGAGGGGCACAACTTCGACAATGACGCAGTTGGCCAAAAAGGGCATATGCGTTTTCTCCTGAATATATTCAGGAGAAAACGCATATGCCCTTTTTGGCCAAACAAGCAAGCGGGCAATGCAAATCTGCACTACAAAGAAGTATCACTTCCCACCGGTCAAAAGGGACATCCACAAAATGTGTAAAAACCAGAAAGGCAAGACAGGCCCTGGAGAACAGGGAGCCTTGTTATGCTGATGGGCGGGATGTAAATTGCAAACTGCCTCACTGGAGGAGTGCATTGCGTTCCCTAAAACAAATAAACAACAGAGCTACAGAGCCAAGGGCACTTCCAGTCTAGGGAATATACATTGGGAAAACTGAAAATCAATAAGACAGAGCCACCCCCAAATTTAGGGCTGCACTGCTTACAAGAACCTCAACTTGGGTACACCTTAAATATCCCAGGAAATATAAAAATGGTTCAAAAAACTGTGGTATTTATGTCCGATGGAATATCCCTCAGCCATGAAATCAATGTCATAAGACCAGGAGCAGCAAAGTGAGTGGATTCAGGTACGATGATTCTAAGTGAAATAAGTCACACAGAAAAAGAAACTTATCATAAGATATTACTTAGGAAGATCCTGTAAACATGGCTACACATGAACTGAGTTAGGAAAGAGAACAGAGTCTCACATTTAGAAAACACTCTTATACCTGCTTAAGAGGAAAGGAGCGGTCGGGTGATGCATAAAACCAGAGTTTGATATAAGCACAGGTACCATTTCCAAAACCAACTGTGGAATAGACAAGACCTACACCTTCCTCAGTGAAAGGGACTCAAAACCCCATATTTCCCGCAGAGGAAAAGATCTGACTAGTAAGAATCTTAAAACCTATGTATTGATATGTCTCTGTAAGGGAATCAAGTGTGTCTAGACTGGCATAAACATGGCAGCGAGAATCAGCTCAAACCCACTATAAAAAGGAATTTCAAAAACAAAACCAAAAAACAGGGAAATTCTTTACATTTCCTTCAGGTTCTCTGATGAAACCTGGAAAAACCCTGTCTACAATGACAGCTGGATGTGGCATAAGGCTGGACACTTGGGACTGAGAGGATTGGTGAGATTGGGTGAGCAAATGCAGACCCTTTAAAGCAAAAATGCATGGCCCCCATTCCATGGGTCCCAAATCTCCATGTTGTAGGAATTATTACTACAGCTATAACATGTACGGGAAACCTAGAGAATGGACACACTGTGAATATAAAAGGTTTCTAAAACTCAACGAGTAGTCCCTCTCCTGGTGCTCCGGTTTGACTTTGCAACTGCTTTACGATCAATCTCCCACCTTGGAGAGACAGCCCCTTTAAGCTCCTGGTTCGCACAGGTTGCCAAATTGGCAGAGGATGGAAGGGAAGAGGGAGAAACAATGAGAGAGTTACTGTTAGGCATTTGGACGGGCACATGTCACTCTAATTTCCCGGCAGGAAGAAGAATTAACCAGAGTCTCAGCCACCCACCGGGAACCACTATAGGTCCTGAACCAAAATTTTGTACTTGCGTACAGCTCACAAAAAACGAGTTGGAAAATCGAACTCAGGGCCACAGCAATTCACAAACTGGCAGAGTAATAAAGGACAACTATCGTCCAAAAATCTGTTGAGGGAAGGCAACGAGGCAGACTTGAAAGCCAGGCAGAATAGCAGGAAACAGATTTCAAGAGGTACGTTGGAATCGCCTTTAAAGCACAGGAAGAGGGGCACATCTTCGACAATGACGCAGTTGGCCAAAAAGTGCGTATGCGTATATTCAGGAGAAAACGCATACGCCCTTTTTGGCCAAACAAGCAAGCGGGCAATGCAAATCTGCACTACAAAGAAGTATCACTTCCCACCGGTCAAAAGGGACATCCACAAAATGTGTAAAAACCAGAAAGGCAAGACAGGCCCTGGAGAACAGGGAGCCTTGTTATGCTGATGGGCGGGATGTAAATTGCCAACTGCCTCACTGGAGGAGTGCATTGCGTTCCCTAAAACAAGTAAACAACAGAGCTACAGAGCCAGGGGCACTTCCAGTCTAGGGAATATACATTGGGAAAACTGAAAATCAATAAGACAGAGCCACCCCCAAATTTAGGGCTGCACTGCTTACAAGAACCTCAACTTGGGTACACCTTAAATATCCCAGGAAATATAAAAATGGTTCAAAAATCTGTGATATTTATGTCCGATGGAATATCCCTCAGCCATGAAATCAATGTCATAAGACCAGGAGCAGCAAAGTGAGTGGATTCAGGTACGATGATTCTAAGTGAAATAAGTCACACAGAAGAAGAAATTATCATAAGATATCACTTATGAAGATCCTGTAAACATGGCTACACATGAACTGAGTTAGGAAAGAGAACAGAGTCTCACATTTAGAAAACACTCTTATGCCTGCTGAAGGGGAAAGGAGAGGTGGGGTGATGCATAAAACCAGAGTTTGATATAAGCACAGGTACCATTTGCAAAACCAACTGTGGAATAGACAAGACCTACACCTTCCTCAGTGAAAGGGACTCAAAACCCCATATTTCCCGCAGAGGAATAGATCTGACTAGTAAGAATCTTAAAACCTATGTATTGATATGTCTCTGTAAGGGAATCAAGTGTGTCTAGACTGGCATAAACATGGCAGAGAGAATCAGCTCAAACCCACTATAAAAAGGAATTTCAAAAACAAAACCAAAAAACAGGGAAATTCTTTACATTTCCTTCAGGGTCTCTGATGAAACCTGGAAAAACCCTGTCTACCATGACAGCTGGATGTGGCATAAGACTGGACACTTGGGACTGAGAGGATTGGTGAGATTGGGTGAGCAAATGCAGACCCTTTAAAGCAAAAATGCATGGCCCCAATTCCATGGGTCCCAACTCTCCAGGTTGAAGGGAATATTACTACAGCTATAACATGTACGGGAAACCTAGAGAATGGACACACAGTGAATAAAAAAGGTTTCTAAAACTCAACGAGTAGTCCCTCTCCTGGTGCTCCGGTTTGAGTTTCCAACTGCTTTACTATCAATCTCCCAACTTGGAGAGACAGCCCCTTTAACCTCATGGTTCGCACAGGTTGCCAATTTGTCAGAGGATGGAAGGGAAGAGGGAGAACCAATGAGAGAGTTACTGTTAGGCATTTGGATGGGCACATGTCACTCTAATTTCCCGGCAGGAAGAAGTATTAACCAGAGTCTCAGCCACACAGCGGGAACCAGTATAGGTCTTGAACCAAAATTTTGGACTTGCGTACAGCTCACAAATAACGAGTTGGAAAATGGAGCTCAGGGCCACAGCAATCCACAAACTGACAGAGTAATAAAGGACAACTATCATCCAAAAATCTGTTGAGGGAAGGCAACGAGGCAGACTTGAAAGCCAGGCAGAATAGCAGGAAACAGATTTCAAGAGGTACGTTGGAATCGCCTTTAAAGCACAGGAAGAGGGGCACAACTTCGACAATGACGCAGTTGGCCAAAAAGGGCGTATGCGTTTTCTCCTGAATATATTCAGGAGAAAACGCATACGCCCTTTTTGGCCAAACAAGCAAGCGGGCAATGCAAATCTGCACTACAAAGAAGTATCACTTCCCACCGGTCAAAAGGGACATCCACAAAATGTGTAAAAACCAGAAAGGCAAGACAGGCCCTGGAGAACAGGGAGCCTTGTTATGCTGATGGGCGGGATGTAAATTGCCAACTGCCTCACTGGAGGAGTGCATTGCGTTCCCTAAAACAAGTAAACAACAGAGCTACAGAGCCAAGGGCACTTCCAGTATCGGGAATATACCTTGGGAAAACTGAAAATCAATAAGACAGAGCCACCCCCAAATTTAGGGCTGCACTGCTTACAAGAACCTCAACTTGGGTACACCTTAAATATCCCAGGAAATATAAAAATGGTTCAAAAAACTGTGGTATTTATGTCTAATGGAATATCCCTCAGCCATGAAATCAATGTCATAAGACCAGGAGCAGCAAAGTGAGTGGAATCAGGTACGATGATTCTAAGTGAAATAAGTCACACAGAAAAAGAAACTTATCATAAGATATCACTTATGAAGATCCTGTAAACATGGCTACACATGAACTGAGTTAGGAAAGAGAACAGAGTCTCACATTTAGAAAACAGTCTTATGCCTGCTGAAGGGGAAAGGAGAGGTGGGGTGATGCATAAAACCAGAGTTTGATATACTCACAGGTACCATTTGCAAAACCAACTGTGGAATAGACAAGACCTACACCTTCCTGAGTGAAAGGGACTCAAAACCCCATATTTCCCGCAGAGGAATAGATCTGACTAGTAAGAATCTTAAAACCTATGTATTGATATGTCTCTGTAAGGGAATCAAGTGTGTCTACACTGGCATAAACATGTCAGAGAGAATCAGCTCAAACCCACTATAAAAAGGAATTTCAAAAACAAAACCAAAAAACAGGGAAATTCTTTACATTTCCTTCAGGGTCTCTGATGAAACCTGGAAAAACCCTGTCTACAATGACAGCTGGATGTGGCATAAGGCTGGACACTTGGGACTGAGAGGATTGGTGAGATTGAGTGAGCAAATGCAGACCCTTTAAAGCAAAAATGCATGGCCCCCATTCCATGGGTCCCAACTCTCCAGGTTGAAGGGAATATTACTACAGCTATAACATGTACGGGAAACCTAGAGAATGGACACACTGTGAATACAAAAGGTTTCTAAAACTCAGCGAGTAGTCCCTCTCCTGGTGCTCCGGTTTGACTTTCCAACTGCTTTACTATCAATCTCCCAACTTGGGGAGACAGCCCCTTTAAGCTCCTGGTTCGCACAGGTTGCCAATTTGGCAGAGGATGGAAGGGAAGAGGGAGAACCAATAGAGAGTTACTGTTAGGCATTTGGATGGGCACATGTCACTCTAATTTCCCGGCAGGAAGAAGAATTAACCAGAGTCTCAGCCAACCACCGGGAAACAGTATAGGTCCTGAACCAAAATTTTGGACTTGCATACAGCTCACAAAAAACGAGTTGGTAATGGAGCTCAGGGCCACAGCAATTCACAAACTGGCAGAGTAATAAAGGACAACTATCGTCCAAAAATCTGTTGAGGGAAGGCAACGAGGCAGACTTGAAAGCCAGGCAGAATAGCAGGAAACAGATTTCAAGAGGTACGTTGGAATCGCCTTTAAAGCACAGGAAGAGGGGCACAACTTCGACAATGACGCAGTTAGCCAAAAAGGGCGTATGCGTTTTCTCCTGAATATATTCAGGAGAAAACGCATACGCCCTTTTTGGCCAAACAAGCAAGCGGGCAATGCAAATCTGCACTACAAAGAAGTATCACTTCCCACCGGTCAAAAGGGACATCCACAAAATGTGTAAAAACCAGAAAGGCAAGACAGGCCCTGGAGAACAGGGAGCCTTGTTATGCTGATGGGCGGGATGTAAATTGCCAACTGCCTCACTGGAGGAGTGCATTGCGTTCCCTAAAACAAGTAAACAACAGAGCTACAGAGCCAAGGGCACTTCCAGTCTAGGGAATATACATTGGGAAAACTGAAAATCAATAAGACAGAGCCACCCCCAAATTTAGGGCTGCACTGCTTACAAGAACCTCAACTTGGGTACACCTTAAATATCCCAGGAAATATAAAAATGGTTCAAAAAACTGTGGTATTTATGTCCGATGGAATATCCCTCAGCCATGAAATCAATGTCATAAGACCAGGAGCAGCAAAGTGAGTGGATTCAGGTACGATGATTCTAAGTGAAATAAGTCACACAGAAAAAGAAACTTATCATAAGATATCACTTAGGAAGATCCTGTAAACATGGCTACACATGAACTGAGTTAGGAAAGAGAACAGAGTCTCACATTTAGAAAACACTCTTATGCCTGCTGAAGGGGAAAGGAGAGGTGGGGTGATGCATAAAACCAGAGTTTGATATAAGCACAGGTACCATTTCCAAAACCAACTGTGGAATAGACAAGACCTACACCTTCCTCAGTGAAAGGGACTCAAAACCCCATATTTCCCGCAGAGGAATAGATCTGACTAGTAAGAATCTTAAAACCTATGTATTGATATGTCTCTGTAAGGGAATCAAGTGTGTCTACACTGGCATAAACATGTCAGAGAGAATCAGCTCAAACCCACTATAAAAAGGAATTTCAAAAACAAAACCAAAAAACAGGGAAATTCTTTACATTTCCTTCAGGGTCTCTGATGAAACCTGGAAAAACCCTGTCTACCATGACAGCTGGATGTGGCATAAGGCTGGACACTTGGGACTGAGAGGATTGGTGAGATTGAGTGAGCAAATGCAGACCCTTTAAAGCAAAAATGCATGGCCCCCATTCCATGGGTCCCAACTCTCCAGGTTGAAGGGAATATTACTACAGCTATAACATGTACGGGAAACCTAGAGAATGGACACACTGTGAATACAAAAGGTTTCTAAAACTCAGCGAGTAGTCCCTCTCCTGGTGCTCCGGTTTGACTTTCCAACTGCTTTACTATCAATCTCCCAACTTGGGGAGACAGCCCCTTTAAGCTCCTGGTTCGCACAGGTTGCCAATTTGGCAGAGGATGGAAGGGAAGAGGGAGAACCAATGAGAGAGTTACTGTTAGGCATTTGGATGGGCACATGTCACTCTAATTTCCCGGCAGGAAGAAGAATTAACCAGAGTCTCAGCCAACCACCGGGAAACAGTATAGGTCCTGAACCAAAATTTTGGACTTGCATACAGCTCACAAAAAACGAGTTGGTAATGGAGCTCAGGGCCACAGCAATTCACAAACTGGCAGAGTAATAAAGGACAACTATCGTCCAAAAATCTGTTGAGGGAAGGCAACGAGGCAGACTTGAAAGCCAGGCAGAATAGCAGGAAACAGATTTCAAGAGGTACGTTGGAATCGCCTTTAAAGCACAGGAAGAGGGGCACAACTTCGACAATGACGCAGTTGGCCAAAAAGGGCGTATGCGTTTTCTGCTGAATATATTCAGGAGAAAACGCATACGCCCTTTTTGGCCAAACAAGCAAGCGGGCAATGCAAATCTGCACTACAAAGAAGTATCACTTCCCACCGGTCAAAAGGGACATCCACAAAATGTGTAAAAACCAGAAAGGCAAGACAGGCCCTGGAGAACAGGGAGCCTTGTAATGCTGATGGGCGGGATGTAAATTGCCAACTGCCTCACTGGAGGAGTGCATTGCGTTCCCTAAAACAAGTAAACAACAGAGCTACAGAGCCAAGGGCACTTCCAGTCTAGGGAATATACATTGGGAAAACTGAAAATCAATAAGACAGAGCCACCCCCAAATTTAGGGCTGCACTGCTTACAAGAACCTCAACTTGGGTACACCTTAAATATCCCAGGAAATATAAAAATGGTTCAAAAAACTGTGGTATTTATGTCCGATGGAATATCCCTCAGCCATGAAATCAATGTCATATGACCAGGAGCAGCAAAGTGAGTGGATTCAGGTACGATGATTCTAAGTGAAATAAGTCACACAGAAAAAGATACTTATCATAAGATATCACTTAGGAAGATCCTGTAAACATGGCTACACATGAACTGAGTTAGGAAAGAGAACAGAGTCTCACATTTAGAAAACACTCTTATGCCTGCTGAAGGGGAAAGGAGAGGTGGGGTGATGCATAAAACCAGAGTTTGATATAAGCACAGGTACCATTTCCAAAACCAACTGTGGAATAGACAAGACCTACACCTTCCTCAGTGAAAGGGACTCAAAACCCCATATTTCCCGCAGAGGAATAGATCTGACTAGTAAGAATCTTAAAACCTATGTATTGATATGTCTCTGTAAGGGAATCAAGTGTGTCTAGACTGGCATAAACATGTCAGAGAGAATAAGCTCAAACCCACTATAAAAATGAATTTCAAAAACAAAACCAAAAAACAGGGAAATTCTTTACATTTCCTTCAGGGTCTCTGATGAAACCTGGAAAAACCCTGTCTACAATGACAGCTGGATGTGGCAGAAGGCTGGACACTTGGGACTGAGAGGATTGGTGTGATTGGGTGAGCAAATGCAGACCCTTTAAAGCAAAAATGCATGGCCCCCATTCCATGGGTCCCAACTCTCCAGGTTGAAGGGAATATTACTACAGCTATAACATGTACGGGAAACCTAGAGAATGGACACACTGTGAATACAAAAGGTTTCTAAAACTCAACGAGTAGTCCCTCTCCTGGTGCTCCGGTTTGACTTTCCAACTACTTTACTATCAATCTCCCAACTTGGAGAGAGAGCCCCTTTAAGCTCCTGGTTCGCACAGGTTGCCAATTTGGCAGAGGATGGAAGGGAAGAGGGAGAACCAATGAGAGAGTTACTGTTAGGCATTTGGATGGGCACATGTCACTCTAATTTCCCGGCAGGAAGAAGAATTAACCAGAGTCTCAGCCAACCACCGGGAACCAGTATAGATCCTGCACCAAAATTTTGGACTTGCATACAGCTCACAAAAAACGAGTTGGAAATGGAGCTCAGGGCCACAGCAATTCACAAACTGGCAGAGTAATAAAGGACAACTATCGTCCAAAAATCTGTTGAGGGAAGGCAACGAGGCAGACTTGAAAGCCAGGCAGAATAGCAGGAAACAGATTTCAAGAGGTACGTTGGAATGGCCTTTAAAGCACAGGAAGAGGGACACAACTTCGACAATGACGCACTTGGCCAAAAAAGGCGTATGCGTTTTCTCCTAAATATATTCAGGAGAAAACGCATACGCCCTTTTTGGCCAAACAATTAAGCGGGCAATGCAAATCTGCACTACAAAGAAGTATCACTTCCCACCGGTCAAAAGGGACATCCACAAAATGTGTAAAAAACAGAAAGGCAAGACAGGCCCTGGAGAACAGGGAGCCTTGTTATGCTGATGGGCGGGATGTAAATTGCCAACTGCCTCACTGGAGGAGTGCATTGCGTTCCCTAAAACAAGTAAACAACAGAGCTACAGAGCGAAGGGCACTTCCAGTATCGGGAATATACCTTGGGAAAACTGAAATTCAATAAGACAGAGCCACCCCCAAATTTAGGGCTGCACTGCTTACAAGAACCTCAACTTGGGTACACCTTAAATATCCCAGGAAATATAAAAATGGTTCAAAAAACTGTGGTATTTATGTCTAATGGAATATCCCTCAGCCATGAAATCAATGTCATAAGACCAGGAGCAGCAAAGTGAGTGGATTCAGGTACGATGATTCTAAGTGAAATAAGTCACACAGAAAAAGAAACTTATCATAAGATATCACTTATGAAGATCCTGTAAACATGGCTCCACATGAACTGAGTTAGGAAAGAGAACAGAGTCTCACATTTAGAAAACAGTCTTATGCCTGCTGAAGGGGAAAGGAGAGGTGGGGTGATGCATAAAACCAGAGTTTGATATACTCACAGGTACCATTTGCAAAACCAACTGTGGAATAGACAAGACCTAAACCTTCCTCAGTGAAAGGGACTCAAAACCCCATATTTCCCGCAGAGGAATAGATCTGACTAGTAAGAATCTTAAAACCTATGTATTGATATGTCTCTGTAAGGGAATCAAGTGTGTCTACACTGGCATAAACATGTCAGAGAGAATCAGCTCAAACCCACTATAAAAAGGAATTTCAAAAACAAAACCAAAAAACAGGGAAATTCTTTACATTTCCTTCAGGGTCTCTGATGAAACCTGGAAAAACCCTGTCTACAATGACAGCTGGATGTGGCATAAGGCTGGAACTTGGGACTGAGAGGATTGGTGAGATTGAGTGAGCAAATGCAGACCCTTTAAAGCAAAAATGCATGGCCCCCATTCCATGGGTCCCAACTCTCCAGGTTGAAGGGAATATTACTACAGCTATAACATGTACGGGAAACCTAGAGAATGGACACACTGTGAATACAAAAGGTTTCTAAAACTCAGCGAGTAGTCCCTCTCCTGGTGCTCCGGTTTGACTTTCCAACTGCTTTACTATCAATCTCCCAACTTGGAGAGACAGCCCCTTTAAGCTCCTGGTTCGCACAGGTTGCCAATTTGGCAGAGGATGGAAGGGAAGAGGGAGAACCAATGAGAGAGTTACTGTTAGGCATTTGGATGGGCACATGTCACTCTAATTTCCGGCAGGAAGAAGAATTAACCACAGTCTCAGCCAACCACCGGGAAACAGTATAGGTCCTGAACCAAAATTTTGGACTTGCATACAGCTCACAAAAAACGAGTTGGTAATGGAGCTCAGGGCCACAGCAATTCACAAACTGACAGAGTAATAAAGGACAACTATCGTCCAAAAATCTGTTGAGGGAAGGCAACGAGGCAGACTTGAAAGCCAGGCAGAATAGCAGGAAACAGATTTCAAGAGGTACGTTGGAATCGCCTTTAAAGCACAGGAAGAGGGGCACAACTTCGACAATGACGCAGTTGGCCAAAAAGGGCGTATGCGTTTTCTCCTGAATATATTCAGGAGAAAACGCATACGCCCTTTTTGGCCAAACAAGCAAGCGGGCAATGCAAATCTGCACTACAAAGAAGTATCACTTCCCACCGGTCAAAAGGGACATCCACAAAATGTGTAAAAACCAGAAAGGCAAGACAGGCCCTGGAGAACAGGGAGCCTTGTTATGCTGATGGGCGGGATGTAAATTGCCAACTGCCTCACTGGAGGAGTGCATTGCGTTCCCTAAAACAAGTAAACAACAGAGCTACAGAGCCAAGGGCACTTCCAGTCTAGGGAATATACATTGGGAAAACTGAAAATCAATAAGACAGAGCCACCCCCAAATTTAGGGCTGCACTGCTTACAAGAACCTCAACTTGGGTACACCTTAAATATCCCAGGAAATATAAAAATGGTTCAAAAAACTGTGGTATTTATGTCCGATGGAATATCCCTCAGCCATGAAATCAATGTCATAAGACCAGGAGCAGCAAAGTGAGTGGATTCAGGTACGATGATTCTAAGTGAAATAAGTCACACAGAAAAAGAAACTTATCATAAGATATCACTTAGGAAGATCCTGTAAACATGGCTACACATGAACTGAGTTAGGAAAGAGAACAGAGTCTCACATTTAGAAAACACTCTTATGCCTGCTGAAGGGGAAAGGAGAGGTGGGGTGATGCATAAAACCAGAGTTTGATATAAGCACAGGTACCATTTCCAAAACCAACTGTGGAATAGACAAGACCTACACCTTCCTCAATGAAAGGGACTCAAAACCCCATATTTCCCGCAGAGGAATAGATCTGACTAGTAAGAATCTTAAAACCTATGTATTGATATGTCTCTGTAAGGGAATCAAGTGTGTCTAGACTGGCATAAACATGTCAGAGAGAATAAGCTCAAACCCACTATAAAAATGAATTTCAAAAACAAAACCAAAAAACAGGGAAATTCTTTACATTTCCTTCAGGGTCTCTGATGAAACCTGGAAAAACCCTGTCTACCATGACAGCTGGATGTGGCATAAGACTGGACACTTGGGACTGAGAGGATTGGTGAGATTGGGTGAGCAAATGAAGACCCTTTAAAGCAAAAATGCATGGCCCCAATTCCATGGGTCACAACTCTCCATGTTGAAGGGAATATTACTACAGCTATAACATGTACGGGAAACCTAGAGAATGGACACACTGTGAATACAAAAGGTTTCTAAAACTCAACGAGTAGTCCCTCTCCTGGTGCTCCGGTGTGACGTTCCAACTGCTTTACTATCAATCTCCCAACTTGGAGAGACAGCCCGTTTAACCTCCTGGTTCGCACAGGTTGCCAATTTGGCAGAGGATGGAAGGGAAGAGGGAGAACCAATGAGAGAGTTACTGTTAGGCATTTGGACGGGCACATGTCACTCTAATTTCCCGGCAGGAAGAAGTATTAACCAGAGTCTCAGCCACACAGCGGGAACCAGTATAGGTCTTGAACCAAAATTTTGGACTTGCGTACAGCTCACAAAAAACGAGTTGGAAAATGGAGCTCAGGGCCACAGCAATTCACAAACTGGCAGAGTAATAAAGGACAACTGTCGTCCAAAAATCTGTTGAGGGAAGGCAACGAGGCAGACTTGAAAGCCAGGCAGAATAGCAGGAAACAGATTTCAAGAGGTACGTTGGAATCGCCTTTAAAGCACAGGAAGAGGGGCACAACTTCGACAATGACGCAGTTGGCCAAAAAGGGCGTATGCGTTTTCTCCTGAATATATTCAGGAGAAAACGCATACGCCCTTTTTGGCCAAACAAGCAAGCGGGCAATGCAAATCTGCACTACAAAGAAGTATCACTTCCCACCGGTCAAAAGGGACATCCACAAAATGTGTAAAAACCAGAAAGGTAAGACAGGCCCTGGAGAACAGGGAGCCTTGTTATGCTGATGGGCGGGATGTAAATTGCCAACTGCCTCACTGGAGGAGTGCATTGCGTTCCCTAAAACAAGTAAACAACAGAGCTACAGAGCCAAGGGCACTTCCAGTCTAGGGAATATACATTGGGAAAACTGAAAATCAATAAGACAGAGCCACCCCCAAATTTAGGGCTGCACTGCTTACAAGAACCTCAACTTGGGTACACCTTAAATATCCCAGGAAATATAAAAATGGTTCAAAAAACTGTGGTATTTATGTCCGATGGAATATCCCTCAGCCATGAAATCAATGTCATAAGACCAGGAGCAGCAAAGTGAGTGGATTCAGGTACGATGATTCTAAGTGAAATAAGTCACACAGAAAAAGAAACTTATCATAAGATATCACTTATGAAGATCCTGTAAACATGGCTACACATGAACTGAGTTAGGAAAGAGAACAGAGTCTCACATTTAGAAAACACTCTTATGCCTGCTGAAGGGGAAAGGAGAGGTGGGGTGATGCATAAAACCAGAGTTTGATATAAGCACAGGTACCATTTCCAAAACCAACTGTGGAATAGACAAGACCTACACCTTCCTCAGTGAAAGGGACTCAAAACCCCATATTTCCCGCAGAGGAATAGATCTGACTAGTAAGAATCTTAAAACCTATGTATTGATATGTCTCTGTAAGGGAATCAAGTGTGTCTAGACTGGCATAAACATGTCAGAGAGAATCAGCTCAAACCCACTATAAAAAGGAATTTCAAAAACAAAACCAAAAAACAGGGAAATTCTTTACATTTCCTTCAGGGTCTCTGATGAAACCTGGAAAAACCCTGTCTACAATGACAGCTGGATGTGGCATAAGGCTGGACACTTGGGACTGAGAGGATTGGTGAGATTGGGTGAGCAAATGCAGACTCTTTAAAGCAAAAATGCATGGCCCCCATTCCATGGGTCCCAACTCTCCAGGTTGAAGGGAATATTACTACAGCTATAACATGTACGGGAAACCTAGAGAATGGACACACTGTGAATACAAAAGGTTTCTAAAACTCAACGAGTAGTCCCTCTCCTGGTGCTCCGGTTTGACTTTCCAACTGCTTTACTATCAATCTCCCAACTTGGAGAGACAGCCCCTTTAAGCTCCTGGTTCGCACAGGTTGCCAATTTGGCAGAGGATGGAAGGGAAGAGGGAGAACCAATCAGAGAGTTACTGTTAGGCATTTGGATGGGCACATGTCACTCTAATTTCCCGGCAGGAAGAAGAATTAACCAGAGTCTCAGCCAACCACCGGGAACCAGTATAGTTCCTGAACCAAAATTTTGGACTTGCATACAGCTCACAAAAAACGAGTTGGAAATGGAGCTCAGGGCCACAGCAATTCACAAAATGGCAGAGTAATAAAGGACAACTATCGTCCAAAAATCTGTTGAGGGAAGGCAACGAGGCAGACTTGAAAGCCAGGCAGAATAGCAGGAAACAGATTTCAAGAGGTACGTTGGAATGGCCTTTAAAGCACAGGAAGAGGGGCACAACTTCGACAATGACGCAGTTGGCCAAAAAAGGCGTATGCGTTTTCTCCTAAATATATTCAGGAGAAAACGCATACGCCCTTTTTGGCCAAACAAGCAAGCGGGCAATGCAAATCTGCACTACAAAGAAGTATCACTTCCCACCGGTCAAAAGGGACATCCACAAAATGTGTAAAAACCAGAAAGGCAAGACAGGCCCTGGAGAACAGGGAGCCTTGTTATGCTGATGGGCGGGATGTAAATTGCCAACTGCCTCACTGGAGGAGTGCATTGCGTTCCCTAAAACAAGTAAACAACAGAGCTACAGAGCCAAGGGCACTTCCAGTATCGGGAATATACCTTGGGAAAACTGAAAATCAATAAGACAGAGCCACCCCCAAATTTAGGGCTTCACTGCTTACAAGAACCTCAACTTGGGTACACCTTAAATATCCCAGGAAATATAAAAATGGTTCAAAAAACTGTGGTATTTATGTCCGATGGAATATCCCTCATCCATGAAATCAATGTCATAAGACCAGGAGCAGCAAAGTGAGTGGATTCAGGTACGATGATTCTAAGTGAAATAAGTCACACAGAAAAAGAAACTTATCATAAGATATCACTTATGAAGATCCTGTAAACATGGCTACACATGAACTGAGTTAGGAAAGAGAACAGACTCTCACATTTAGAAAACAGTCTTATGCCTGCTGAAGGGGAAAGGAGAGGTGGGGTGATGCATAAAACCAGAGTTTGATATAAGCACAGGTACCATTTGCAAAACCAACTGTGGAATAGACAAGACCTACACCTTCCTCAGTGAAAGGGACTCAAAACCCCATATTTCCCGCAGAGGAATAGATCTGACTAGTAAGAATCTTAAAACCTATGTATTGATATGTCTCTGTAAGGGAATCAAGTGTGTCTAGACTGGCATAAACATGTCAGAGAGAATCAGCTCAAACCCACTATAAAAAGGAATTTCAAAAACAAAACCAAAAAACAGGGAAATTCTTTGCATTTCCTTCAGGGTCTCTGATGAAACCTGGAAAAACCCTGTCTACAATGACAGCTGGATGTGGCATAAGGCTGGACACTTGGGACTTAGAGGATTGGTGAGATTGAGTGAGCAAATGCAGACCCTTTAAAGCAAAAATGCATGGCCCCCATTCCATGGGTCCCAACTCTCCAGGTTGAAGGGAATATTACTACAGCTATAACATGTACGGGAAACCTAGAGAATGGACACACTGTGAATACAAAAGGTTTCTAAAACTCAGCGAGTAGTCCCTCTCCTGGTGCTCCGGTTTGACTTTCCAACTGGTTTACTATCAATCTCCCAACTTGGAGAGACAGCCCCTTTAAGCTCCTGGTTCGCACAGGTTGCCAATTTGGCAGAGGATGGAAGGGAAGAGGGAGAACCAATGAGAGAGTTACTGTTAGGCATTTGGATGGGCACATGTCACTCTAATTTCCCGGCAGGAAGAAGAATTAACCAGAGTCTCAGCCAACCACCGGGAAACAGTATAGGTCCTGAACCAAAATTTTGGCCTTGCATACAGCTCACAAAAAACGAGTTGGAAATGGAGCTCAGGGCCACAGCAATTCACAAACTGGCAGAGTAATAAAGGACAACTATCGTCCAAAAATCTGTTGAGGGAAGGCAACGAGGCAGACTTGAAAGCCAGGCAGAATAGCAGGAAACAGATTTCAAGAGGTACGTTGGAATCACCTTTAAAGCACAGGAAGAGAGGCACAACTTCGACAATGACGCAGTTGGCCAGAAAGGGCGTATGCGTTTTCTCCTGAATATATTCAGGAGAAAACGCATACGCCCTTTTTGGCCAAACAAGCAAGCGGGCAATGCAAATCTGCACTACAAAGAAGTATCACTTCCCACCGGTCAAAAGGGACATCCACAAAATGTGTAAAAACCAGAAAGGCAAGACAGGCCCTGGAGAACAGGGAGCCTTGTTATGCTGATGGGCGGGATGTAAATTGCAAACTGCCTCACTGGAGGAGTGCATTGCGTTCCCTAAAACAAGTAAACAACAGAGCTACAGAGCCAAGGGCACTTCCAGTCTAGGGAATATACATTGGGAAAACTGAAAATCAAGAAGACAGAGCCACCCCCAAATTTAGGGCTGCACTGCTTACAAGAACCTCAACTTGGGTACACCATAAATATCCCAGGAAATATAAAAATGGTTCAAAAAACTGTGGTATTTATGTCCGATGGAATATCCCTCAGCCATGAAATCAATGTCATAAGACCAGGAGCAGCAAAGTGAGTGGATTCAGGTACGATGATTCTAAGTGAAATAAGTCACACAGAAAAAGAAACTTATCATAAGATATGACTTATGAAGATCCTGTAAACATGGCTACACATGAACTGAGTTAGGAAAGAGAACAGAGTCTCACATTTAGAAAACACTCTTATGCCTGCTGAAGGGGAAAGGAGAGGTGGGGTGATGCATAAAACCAGAGTTTGATATAAGCACAGGTACCATTTCCAAAACCAACTGTGGAATAGACAAGACCTACACCTTCCTCAGTGAAAGGGACTCAAAACTCCATATTTCTCGCAGAGGAATAGATCTGACTAGTAAGAATCTTAAAACCTATGTATTGATATGTCTCTGTAACGGAATCAAGTGTGTCTAGACTGGCATAAACATGTCAGAGAGAATCAGCTCAAACCCAGTATAAAAAGGAAATTCAAAAACAAAACCAAAAAACAGGGAAATTCTTTTCATTTCCTTCAGGGTCTCTGATGAAACCTGGGAAAACCCTGTCTACCATGACAGCTGGATGTGGCATAAGACTGGACACTTGGGACTGAGAGGATTGGTGAGATTGGGTGAGCAAATGCAGACCCTTTAAAGCAAAAATGCATGGCCCCAATTCCATGGGTCCCAACTCTCCATGTTGAAGGGAATATTACTACAGCTATAACATGTACGGGAAACCTAGAGAATGGACACACTGTGAATACAAAAGGTTTCTAAAACTCAACGAGTTGTCCCTCTCCTGGTGCTCCGGTTTGAGTTTCCAACTGCTTTATTATCAATCTCCCAACTTGGAGAGACAGCAGCTTTTACCTCCTGGTTTGCACAGGTTGCCAATTTGGCAGAGGATGGAAGGGAAGAGGGAGAACCAATGAGAGAGTTACTGTTAGGCATTTGGACGGGCACATGTCACTCTAATTTCCCGGCAGGAAGAAATATTAACCAGAGTCTCAGCCACACAGCGGGAACCAGTATAGGTCTTGAACCAAAATTTTGGACTTGCGTACAGCTCACAAAAAACGAGTTGGAAAATGGAGCTCAGGGCCACAGCAATTCACAAACTGGCAGAGTAATAAAGGACAACTATCGTCCAAAAATCTGTTGAGGGAAGGCAACGAGGCAGACTTGAAAGCCAGGCAGAATAGCAGGAAACAGATTTCAAGAGGTACGTTGGAATCGCCTTTAAAGCACAGGAAGAGGGGCACAACTTCGACAATGACGCAGTTGGCCAAAAAGGGCGTATGCGTTTTCTCCTGAATATATTCAGGAGAAAACGCATACGCCCTTTTTGGCCAAACAAGCAAGCGGGCAATGCAAATCTGCACTACAAAGAAGTATCACTTCCCACCGGTCAAAAGGGACATCCACAAAATGTGTAAAAACCAGAAAGGCAAGACAGGCCCTGGAGAACAGGGTGCCTTGTTATGCTGATGGGCGGGATGTAAATTGCCAACTGCCTCACTGGAGGAGTGCATTGCGTTCCCTAAAACAAGTAAACAACAGAGCTACAGAGCCAAGGGCACTTCCAGTCTAGGGAATATACATTGGGAAAACTGAAAATCAATAAGACAGAGCCACCCCCAAATTTAGGGCTGCACTGCTTACAAGAACCTCAACTTGGGTACACCTTAAATATCCCAGGAAATATAAAAAATGGTTCAAAAAACTGTGGTATTTATGTCCGATGGAATATCCCTCAGCCATGAAATCAATGTCATAAGACCAGGAGCAGCAAAGTGAGTGGATTCAGGTACGATGATTCTAAGTGAAATAAGTCACACAGAAAAACAAACTTATCATAAGATATCACTTAAGAAGATCCTGTAAACATGGCTACACATGAACTGAGTTAGGAAAGAGAACAGAGTCTCACATTTAGAAAACCCTCTTATGCCTGCTGAAGGGGAAAGGAGAGGTGGGGTGATGCGTAAAACCAGAGTTTGATATAAGCACAGGTACCATTTGCAAAACCAACTGTGGAATAGACAAGACCTACACCTTCCTCAGTGAAAGGGACTCAAAACCCCATATTTCCCGCAGAGGAATAGATCTGACTAGTAAGAATCTTAAAACCTATGTATTGATATGTCTCTGTAAGGGAATCAAGTGTGTCTAGACTGGCATATACATGGCAGAGAGAATCAGCTCAAACCCACTATAAAAAGGAATTTCAAAAACAAAACCAAAAAACAGGGAAATTCTTTACATTTCGTTCAGGGTCTCTGTTGAAACCTGGAAAAACCCTGTCTACAATGACAGCTGGATGTGGCATAAGACTGAACACTTGGGCCTGAGAGGATTCGTGAGATTGGGTGAGCAAATGCAGACCCTTTAAAGCAAAAATGCATGGCCCCCATTCCATGGGTCCCAACTCTCCAGGTTGAAGGGAATATTACTACAGCTATAACATGTACGGGAAACCTAGAGAATGGACACACTGTGAATACAAAAGGTTTCTAAAACTCAGCGAGTAGTCCCTCTCCTGGTGCTCCGGTTTGACTTTCCAACTGGTTTACTATCAATCTCCCAACTTGGAGAGACAGCCCCTTTAAGCTCCTGGTTCGCACAGGTTGCCAATTTGGCAGAGGATGGAAGGGAAGAGGGAGAACCAATGAGAGAGTTACTGTTAGGCATTTGGATGGGCACATGTCACTCTAATTTCCCGGCAGGAAGAAGAATTAACCAGAGTCTCAGCCAACCACCGGGAAACAGTATAGGTCCTGAACCAAAATTTTGGCCTTGCATACAGCTCACAAAAAACGAGTTGGAAATGGAGCTCAGGGCCACAGCAATTCACAAACTGGCAGAGTAATAAAGGACAACTATCGTCCAAAAATCTGTTGAGGGAAGGCAACGAGGCAGACTTGAAAGCCAGGCAGAATAGCAGGAAACAGATTTCAAGAGGTACGTTGGAATCACCTTTAAAGCACAGGAAGAGAGGCACAACTTCGACAATGACGCAGTTGGCCAGAAAGGGCGTATGCGTTTTCTCCTGAATATATTCAGGAGAAAACGCATACGCCCTTTTTGGCCAAACAAGCAAGCGGGCAATGCAAATCTGCACTACAAAGAAGTATCACTTCCCACCGGTCAAAAGGGACATCCACAAAATGTGTAAAAACCAGAAAGGCAAGACAGGCCCTGGAGAACAGGGAGCCTTGTTATGCTGATGGGCGGGATGTAAATTGCCAACTGCCTCACTGGAGGAGTGCATTGCGTTCCCTAAAACAAGTAAACAACAGAGCTACAGAGCCAAGGGCACTTCCAGTCTAGGGAATATACATTGGGAAAACTGAAAATCAAGAAGACAGAGCCACCCCCAAATTTAGGGCTGCACTGCTTACAAGAACCTCAACTTGGGTACACCATAAATATCCCAGGAAATATAAAAATGGTTCAAAAAACTGTGGTATTTATGTCCGATGGAATATCCCTCAGCCATGAAATCAATGTCATAAGACCAGGAGCAGCAAAGTGAGTGGATTCAGGTACGATGATTCTAAGTGAAATAAGTCACACAGAAAAAGAAACTTATCATAAGATATCACTTATGAAGATCCTGTAAACATTGCTACACATGAACTGAGTTAGGAAAGAGAACAGAGTCTCACATTTAGAAAACACTCTTATGCCTGCTGAAGGGGAAAGGAGAGGTGGGGTGATGCATAAAACTAGAGTTTGATATAAGCACAGGTACCATTTCCAAAACCAACTGTGGAATAGACAAGACCTACACCTTCCTCAGTGAAAGGGACTCAAAACTCCATATTTCTCGCAGAGGAATAGATCTGACTAGTAAGAATCTTAAAACCTATGTATTGATATGTCTCTGTAACGGAATCAAGTGTGTCTAGACTGGCATAAACATGTCAGAGAGAATCAGCTCAAACCCAGTATAAAAAGGAAATTCAAAAACAAAACCAAAAAACAGGGAAATTCTTTTCATTTCCTTCAGGGTCTCTGATGAAACCTGGGAAAACCCTGTCTACCATGACAGCTGGATGTGGCATAAGACTGGACACTTGGGACTGAGAGGATTGGTGAGATTGGGTGAGCAAATGCAGACCCTTTAAAGCAAAAATGCATGGCCCCAATTCCATGGGTCCCAACTCTCCATGTTGAAGGGAATATTACTACAGCTATAACATGTACGGGAAACCTAGAGAATGGACACACTGTGAATACAAAAGGTTTCTAAAACTCAACGAGTTGTCCCTCTCCTGGTGCTCCGGTTTGAGTTTCCAACTGCTTTATTATCAATCTCCCAACTTGGAGAGACAGCAGCTTTTACCTCCTGGTTTGCACAGGTTGCCAATTTGGCAGAGGATGGAAGGGAAGAGGGAGAACCAATGAGAGAGTTACTGTTAGGCATTTGGACGGGCACATGTCACTCTAATTTCCCGGCAGGAAGAAATATTAACCAGAGTCTCAGCCACACAGCGGGAACCAGTATAGGTCTTGAACCAAAATTTTGGACTTGCGTACAGCTCACAAAAAACGAGTTGGAAAATGGAGCTCAGGGCCACAGCAATTCACAAACTGGCAGAGTAATAAAGGACAACTATCGTCCAAAAATCTGTTGAGGGAAGGCAACGAGGCAGACTTGAAAGCCAGGCAGAATAGCAGGAAACAGATTTCAAGAGGTACGTTGGAATCGCCTTTAAAGCACAGGAAGAGGGGCACAACTTCGACAATGACGCAGTTGGCCAAAAAGGGCGTATGCGTTTTCTCCTGAATATATTCAGGAGAAAACGCATACGCCCTTTTTGGCCAAACAAGCAAGCGGGCAATGCAAATCTGCACTACAAAGAAGTATCACTTCCCACCGGTCAAAAGGGACATCCACAAAATGTGTAAAAACCAGAAAGGCAAGACAGGCCCTGGAGAACAGGGTGCCTTGTTATGCTGATGGGCGGGATGTAAATTGCCAACTGCCTCACTGGAGGAGTGCATTGCGTTCCCTAAAACAAGTAAACAACAGAGCTACAGAGCCAAGGGCACTTCCAGTCTAGGGAATATACATTGGGAAAACTGAAAATCAATAAGACAGAGCCACCCCCAAATTTAGGGCTGCACTGCTTACAAGAACCTCAACTTGGGTACACCTTAAATATCCCAGGAAATATAAAAAATGGTTCAAAAAACTGTGGTATTTATGTCCGATGGAATATCCCTCAGCCATGAAATCAATGTCATAAGACCAGGAGCAGCAAAGTGAGTGGATTCAGGTACGATGATTCTAAGTGAAATAAGTCACACAGAAAAACAAACTTATCATAAGATATCACTTAAGAAGATCCTGTAAACATGGCTACACATGAACTGAGTTAGGAAAGAGAACAGAGTCTCACATTTAGAAAACCCTCTTATGCCTGCTGAAGGGGAAAGGAGAGGTGGGGTGATGCGTAAAACCAGAGTTTGATATAAGCACAGGTACCATTTGCAAAACCAACTGTGGAATAGACAAGACCTACACCTTCCTCAGTGAAAGGGACTCAAAACCCCATATTTCCCGCAGAGGAATAGATCTGACTAGTAAGAATCTTAAAACCTATGTATTGATATGTCTCTGTAAGGGAATCAAGTGTGTCTAGACTGGCATATACATGGCAGAGAGAATCAGCTCAAACCCACTATAAAAAGGAATTTGAAAAACAAAACCAAAAAACAGGGAAATTCTTTACATTTCGTTCAGGGTCTCTGTTGAAACCTGGAAAAACCCTGTCTACAATGACAGCTGGATGTGGCATAAGACTGAACACTTGGGCCTGAGAGGATTCGTGAGATTGGGTGAGCAAATGCAGACCCTTTAAAGCAAAAATGCATGGCCCCCATTCCATGGGTCCCAACTCTCCAGGTTTAAGGGAATATTACTACAGCTATAACATGTACGGGAAACCTAGAGAATGGACACACTGTGAATACAAAAGGTTTCTAAAACTCAACGAGTAGTCCCTCTCCTGGTGCTCCGGTTTGACTTTCCAACTGCTTTACTATCAATCTCCCAACTTGGAGAGACAGCCCGTTTAACCTCCTGGTTCGCACAGGTTGCCAATTTGGCAGAGGATGGAAGGGAAGAGGGAGAACCAATGAGAGAGTTACTGTTAGGCATTTGGACTGGCACATGTCACTCTAATTTCCCGGCAGGAAGAAGAATTAACCAGAGTCTCAGCCACCCAGCGGGAACCAGTATAGGTCCTGAACCAAAACTTTGGACTTGCGTACAGCTCACAAAAAACGAGTTGGAAAATGGAGCTGAGGGCCACAGCAATTCACAAACTGGCAGAGTAATAAAGGACAACTATCGTCCAAAAATCTGTTGAGGGAAGGCAACGAGGCAGACTTGAAAGCCAGGCAGAATAGCAGGAAACAGATTTCAAGAGGTACGTTGGAATCGCCTTTAAAGCACAGGAAGAGGGGCACAACTACGACAATGACGCACTTGGCCAAAAAGGGCGTATGCGTTTTCTCCTGAATATATTCAGGAGAAAACGCATACGCCCTTTTTGGCCAAACAAGCAAGCGGGCAATGCAAATCTGCACTACAAAGAAGTATCACTTCCCACCGGTCAAAAGGGACATCCACAAAATGTGTAAAAACCAGAAAGGCAAGACAGGCCCTGGAGAACAGGGAACATTGTTATGCTGATGGGCGGGATGTAAATTGCCAACTGCCTCACTGGAGGAGTGCATTGCGTTCCCTAAAACAAGTAAACAAGAGAGCTACAGAGACAAGGGCACTTCCAGTCTAGGGAATATACTTTGGGAAAACTGAAAATCAAGAAGACAGAGCCACCCCCAAATTTAGGGCTGCACTGCTTACAAGAACCTCAACTTGGGTACACCTTAAATATCCCAGGAATTATAAAAAATGGTTCAAAAAACTGTGGTATTTATGTCCGATGGAATATCCCTCAGCCATGAAATCAATGTCATAAGACCAGGAGCAGCAAAGTGAGTGGATTCAGGTACGATGATTCTAAGTGAAATAAGTCACACAGAAAAACAAACTTATCATAAGATATCACTTATGAAGATCCTGTAAACATGGCTACACATGAACTGAGTTAGGAAAGAGAACAGAGTCTCACATTTAGAAAACCCTCTTATGCCTGCTGAAGGGGAAAGGAGAGGTGGGGTGATGCGTAAAACCAGAGTTTGATATAAGCACAGGTACCATTTGCAAAACCAACTGTGGAATAGACAAGACCTACACCTTCCTCAGTGAAATGGACTCAAAACCCCATATTTCCCGCAGAGGAATAGATCTGACTAGTAAGAATCTTAAAACCTATGTATTGATATGTCTCTGTAAGGGAATCAAGTGTGTCTAGACTGGCATATACATGGCAGAGAGAATCAGCTCAAACCCACTATAAAAATGAATTTCAAAAACAAAACCAAAAAACAGGGAAATTCTTTACATTTCCTTCAGGGTCTCTGTTGAAACCTGGAAAAACCCTGTCTACAATGACAGCTGGATGTGGCATAAGACTGAACACTTGGGCCTGAGAGGATTCGTGAGATTGGGTGAGCAAATGCAGACCCTTTAAAGCAAAAATGCATGGCCCCCATTCCATGGGTCCCAACTCTCCAGGTTTAAGGGAATATTACTACAGCTATAACATGTACGGGAAACCTAGAGAATGGACACACTGTGAATACAAAAGGTTTCTAAAACTCAACGAGTAGTCCCTCTCCTGGTGCTCCGGTTTGACTTTCCAACTGCTTTACTATCAATCTCCCAACTTGGAGAGACAGCCCGTTTAACCTCCTGGTTCGCACAGGTTGCCAATTTGGCAGAGGATGGAAGGGAAGAGGGAGAACCAATGAGAGAGTTACTGTTAGGCATTTGGACGGGCACATGTCACTCTAATTTCCCGGCAGGAAGAAGAATTAACCAGAGTCTCAGCCACACAGCGGGAACCAGTATAGGTCCTGAACCAAAACTTTGGACTTGCGTACAGCTCACAAAAAACGAGTTGGAAAATGGAGCTGAGGGCCACAGCAATTCACAAACTGGCAGAGTAATAAAGGACAACTATCGTCCAAAAATCTGTTGAGGGAAGGCAACGAGGCAGACTTGAAAGCCAGGCAGAATAGCAGGAAACAGATTTCAAGAGGTACGTTGGAATCGCCTTTAAAGCACAGGAAGAGGGGCACAACTTCGACAATGACGCAGTTGGCCAAAAAGGGCGTATGCGTTTTCTCCTGAATATATTCAGGAGAAAACGCATACGCCCTTTTTGGCCAAACAAGCAAGCGGGCAATGCAAATCTGCACTACAAAGAAGTATCACTTCCCACCGGTCAAAAGGGACATCCACAAAATGTGTAAAAACCAGAAAGGCAAGACAGGCCCTGGAGAACAGGGAACCTTGTTATGCTGATGGGCGGGATGTAAATTGCCAACTGCCTCACTGGAGGAGTGCATTGCGTTCCCTAAAACAAGTAAACAACAGAGCTACAGAGCCAAGGGCACTTCCAGTCTAGGGAATATACATTGGGAAAACTGAAAATCAAGAAGACAGAGCCACACCCAAATTTAGGGCTGCACTGCTTACAAGAACCTCAACTTGGGTACACCATAAATATCCCAGGAAATATAAAAATGGTTCAAAAAACTGTGGTATTTATGTCCGATGGAATATCCCTCAGCCATGAAATCAATGTCATAAGACCAGGAGCAGCAAAGTGAGTGGATTCAGGTACGATGATTCTAAGTGAAATAAGTCACACAGAAAAAGAAACTTATCATAAGATATGACTTATGAAGATCCTGTAAACATGGCTACACATGAACAGAGTTAGGAAAGAGAACAGAGTCTCACATTTAGAAAACACTCTTATGCCTGCTGAAGGGGAAAGGAGAGGTGGGGTGATGCATAAAACCAGAGTTTGATATAAGCACAGGTACCATTTCCAAAACCAACTGTGGAATAGACAAGACCTACACCTTCCTCAGTGAAAGGGACTCAAAACTCCATATATCTCGCAGAGTAATAGATATGACTAGTAAGAATCTTAAAACCTATGTATTGATATGTCTCTGTAAGGGAATCAAGTGTGTCTAGACTGGCATAAACATGTCAGAGAGAATCAGCTCAAACCCAGTATAAAAAGGAAATTCAAAAACAAAACCAAAAAACAGGGAAATTCTTTTCATTTCCTTCAGGGTCTCTGATGAAACCTGGGAAAACCCTGTCTACCATGACAGCTGGATGTGGCATAAGACTGGACACTTGGGACTGAGAGGATTGGTGAGATTGGGTGAGCAAATGCAGACCCTTTAAAGCAAAAATGCATGGCCCCAATTCCATGGGTCCCAATTCTCCATGTTGAAGGGAATATTACTACAGCTATAACATGTACGGGAAACCTAGAGAATGGACACACTGTGAATACAAAAGGTTTCTAAAACTCAACGAGTTGTCCCTCTCCTGGTGCTCCGGTTTGACTTTCCAACTGCTTTATTATCAATCTCCCAACTTGGAGAGACAGCCCCTTTTACCTCCTGGTTCGCACAGGTTGCCAATTTGGCAGAGGATGGAAGGGAAGAGGGAGAACCAATAAGAGAGTTACTGTTAGGCATTTGGACGGGCACATGTCACTCTAATTTCCCGGCAGGAAGAAATATTAACCAGAGTCTCAGCCACACAGCGGGAACCAGTATAGGTCTTGAACCAAAATTTTGGACTTGCGTACAGCTCACAAAAAACGAGTTGGAAAATGGAGCTCAGGGCCACAGCAATTCACAAACTGGCAGAGTAATAAAGGACAACTATCGTCCAAAAATCTGTTGAGGGAAGGCAACGAGGCAGACTTGAAAGCCAGGCAGAATAGCAGGAAACAGATTTCAAGAGGTACGTTGGAATCGCCTTTAAAGCACAGGAAGAGGGGCACAACTTCGACAATGACGCAGTTGGCCAAAAAGGGCGTATGCGTTTTCTCCTGAATATATTCAGGAGAAAACGCATACGCCCTTTTTGGCCAAACAAGCAAGCGGGCAATGCAAATCTGCACTACAAAGAAGTATCACTTCCCACCGGTCAAAAGGGACATCCACAAAATGTGTAAAAACCAGAAAGGCAAGACAAGCCATGGAGAACAGGGTACCTTGTTATGCTGATGGGCGGGATGTAAATTGCCAACTGCCTCACTGGAGGAGTGCATTGCGTTCCCTAAAACAAGTAAACTACAGAGCTACAGAGCCAAGGGCACTTCCAGTCTAGGGAATATACATTGGGAAAACTGAAAATCAATAAGACAGAGCCACCCCCAAATTTAGGGCTGCACTGCTTACAAGAACCTCAACTTGGGTACACCTTAAATATCCCAGGAAATATAAAAAATGGTTCAAAAAACTGTGGTATTTATGTCCGATGGAATATCCCTCAGCCATGAAATCAATCTCATAAGACCAGGAGCAGCAAAGTGAGTGGATTCAGGTACGATGATTCTAAGTGAAATAAGTCACACAGAAAAAGAAACTTATCATAAGATATCACTTATGAAGATCCTGTAAACATGGCTACACATGAACTGAGTTAGGAAAGAGAACAGAGTCTCACATTTAGAAAACACTCTTATGCCTGCTGAAGGGGAAAGGAGAGGTGGGGTGATGCATAAAACCAGAGTTTGATATAAGCACAGGTACCATTTCCAAAACCAACTGTGGAATAGACAAGACCTACACCTTCCTCAGTGAAATGGACTCAAAACCCCATATTTCCCGCAGAGGAATAGATCTGACTAGTAAGAATCTTAAAACCTATGTATTGATATGTCTCTGTAAGGGAATCAAGTGTGTCTAGACTGGCATATACATGGCAGAGAGAATCAGCTCAAACCCACTATAAAAAGGAATTTCAAAAACAAAACCAAAAAACAGGGAAATTCTTTACATTTCCTTCAGGGTCTCTGTTGAAACCTGGAAAAACCCTGTCTACAATGACAGCTGGATGTGGCATAAGACTGAACACTTGGGCCTGAGAGGATTCGTGAGATTGGGTGAGCAAATGCAGACCCTTTAAAGCAAAAATGCATGGCCCCCATTCCATGGGTCCCAACTCTCCAGGTTTAAGGGAATATTACTACAGCTATAACATGTACGGGAAACCTAGAGAATGGACACACTGTGAATACAAAAGGTTTCTAAAACTCAACGAGTAGTCCCTCTCCTGGTGCTCCGGTTTGACTTTCCAACTGCTTTACTATCAATCTCCCAACTTGGAGAGACAGCCCGTTTAACCTCCTGGTTCGCACAGGTTGCCAATTTGGCAGAGGATGGAAGGGAAGAGGGAGAACCAATGAGAGAGTTACTGTTAGGCATTTGGACGGGCACATGTCACTCTAATTTCCCGGCAGGAAGAAGAATTAACCAGAGTCTCAGCCACCCAGCGGGAACCAGTATAGGTCCTGAACCAAATCTTTGGACTTGCGTACAGCTCACAAAAAACGAGTTGGAAAATGGAGCTGAGGGCCACAGCAATTCACAAACTGGCAGAGTAATAAAGGACAACTATCGTCCAAAAATCTGTTGAGGGAAGGCAACGAGGCAGACTTGAAAGCCAGGCAGAATAGCAGGAAACAGATTTCAAGAGGTACGTTGGAATCGCCTTTAAAGCACAGGAAGAGGGGCACAACTACGACAATGACGCAGTTGGCCAAAAAGGGCGTATGCGTTTTCTCCTGAATATATTCAGGAGAAAACGCATACGCACTTTTTGGCCAAACAAGCAAGCGGGCAATGCAAATCTGCACTACAATGAAGTATCAATTCCCACCGGTCAAAAGGGACATCCACAAAATGTGTAAAAACCAGAAAGGCAAGACAGGCCCTGGAGAACAGGGAACCTTGTTATGCTGATGGGCGGGATGTAAATTGCCAACTGCCTCACGGGAGGAGTGCATTGCGTTCCCTAAAACAAGTAAACAACAGAGCTACAGAGCCAAGGGCACTTCCAGTCTAGGGAATATACATTGGGAAAACTGAAAATCAAGAAGACAGAGCCACCCCCAAATTTAGGGCTGCACTGCTTACAAGAACCTCAACTTGGGTACACCATAAATATCCCAGGAAATATAAAAATGGTTCAAAAAACTGTGGTATTTATGTCCGATGGAATATCCCTCAGCCATGAAATCAATGTCATAAGACCAGGAGCAGCAAAGTGAGTGGATTCAGGTACGATGATTCTAAGTGAAATAAGTCACACAAAAAAAGAAACTTATCATAAGATATGACTTATGAAGATCCTGTAAACATGGCTACACATGAACTGAGTTAGGAAAGAGAACAGAGTCTCACATTTAGAAAACACTCTTATGCCTGCTGAAGGGGAAAGGAGAGGTGGGGTGATGCATAAAACCAGAGTTTGATATAAGCACAGGTACCATTTCCAAAACCAACTGTGGAATAGACAAGACCTACACCTTCCTCAGTGAAAGGGACTCAAAACTCCATATTTCTCGCAGAGGAATAGATATGACTAGTAAGAATCTTAAAACCTATGTATTGATATGTCTCTCTAAGGGAATCAAGTGTGTCTAGACTGGCATAAACATGTCAGAGAGAATCAGCTCAAACCCAGTATAAAAAGGAAATTCAAAAACAAAACCAAAAAACAGGGAAATTCTTTTCATTTCCTTCAGGGTCTCTGATGAAACCTGGGAAAACCCTGTCTACCATGACAGCTGGATGTGGCATAAGACTGGACACTTGGGACTGAGAGGATTGGTGAGATTGGGTGAGCAAATGCAGACCCTTTAAAGCAAAAATGCATGGCCCCAATTCCATGGGTCCCAACTCTCCATGTTGAAGGGAATATTACTACAGCTATAACATGTACGGGAAACCTAGAGAATGGACACACTCTGAATACAAAATGTTTCTAAAACTCAACGAGTTGTCCCTCTCCTGGTGCTCCGGTTTGAGTTTCCAACTGCTTTATTATCAATCTCCCAACTTGGAGAGACAGCCCCTTTTACCTCCTGGTTCGCACAGGTTGCCAATTTGGCAGAGGATGGAAGGGAAGAGGGAGAACCAATGAGAGAGTTACTGTTAGGCATTTGGACGGGCACATGTCACTCTAATTTCCCAGCAGGAAGAAATATTAACCAGAGTCTCAGCCACACAGCGGGAACCAGTATAGGTCTTGAACCAAAATTTTGGACTTGCGTACAGCTCACAAAAAACGAGTTGGAAAATGGATCTCAGGGCCACAGCAATTCACAAACTGGCAGAGTAATAAAGGACAACTATCGTCCAAAAATCTGTTGAGGGAAGGCAACGAGGCAGACTTGAAAGCCAGGCAGAATAGCAGGAAACAGATTTCAAGAGGTACGTTGGAATCGCCTTTAAAGCACAGGAAGAGGGGCACAACTTCGACAATGACGCAGTTGGCCAAAAAGGGCGTATGCGTTTTCTCCTGAATATATTCAGGAGAAAACGCATACGCCCTTTTTGGCCAAACAAGCAAGCGGGCAATGCAAATCTGCACTACAAAGAAGTATCACTTCCCACCGGTCAAAAGGGACATCCACAAAATGTGTAAAAACCAGAAAGGCAAGACAGGCCCTGGAGAACAGGGTGCCTTGTTATGCTGATGGGCGGGATGTAAATTGCCAACTGCCTCACTGGAGGAGTGCATTGCGTTCCCTAAAACAAGTAAACAACAGAGCTACAGAGCCAAGGGCACTTCCAGTCTAGGGAATATACATTGGGAAAACTGAAAATCAATAAGACAGAGCCACCCCCAAATTTAGGGCTGCACTGCTTACAAGAACCTCAACTTGGGTACACCTTAAATATCCCAGGAAATATAAAAAATGGTTCAAAAAACTGTGGTATTTATGTCCGATGGAATATCCCTCAGCCATGAAATCATTCTCATAAGACCAGGAGCAGCAAAGTGAGTGGATTCAGGTACGAAGATTCTAAGTGAAATAAGTCACACAGAAAAAGAAACTTATCATAAGATATCACTTATGAAGATCCTGTAAACATGGCTACACATGAACTGAGTTAGGAAAGAGAACAGAGTCTCACATTTAGAAAACACTCTTATGCCTGCTGAAGGGGAAAGGAGAGGTGGGGTGATGCATAAAACCAGAGTTTGATATAAGCACAGGTACCATTTCCAAAACCAACTGTGGAATAGACAAGACCTACACCTTCCTCAGTGAAAGGGACTCAAAACCCCATATTTCCCGCAGAGGAATAGATCTGACTAGTAAGAATCTTAAAACCTATGTATTGATATGTCTCTGTAAGGGAATCAAGTGTGTCTAGACTGGCATATACATGGCAGAGAGAATCAGCTCAAACCCACTATAAAAAGGAATTTCAAAAACAAAACCAAAAAACAGGGAAATTCTTTACATTTCCTTCAGGGTCTCTGTTGAAACCTGGAAAAACCCTGTCTACAATGACAGCTGGATGTGGCATAAGACTGAACACTTGGGCCTGAGAGGATTCGTGAGATTGGGTGAGCAAATGCAGACCCTTTAAAGCAAAAATGCATGGCCCCCATTCCATGGGTCCCAACTCTCCAGTTTGAAGGGAATATTACTACAGCTATAACATGTCCGGGAAACCTAGAGAATGGACACACTGTGAATACAAAAGGTTTCTAAAACTCAACGAGTAGTCCCTCTCCTGGTGCTCCGGTTTGAGTTTCCAACTGCTTTACTATCAATCTCCCAACTTGGAGAGACAGCCCCTTTAACCTCCTGGTTCGCACAGGTTGCCAATTTGGCAGAGGATGGAAGGGAAGAGGGAGAACCAATGAGAGAGTTACTGTTAGGCATTTGGACGGGCACATGTCACTCTAATTTCCCGGCAGGAAGAAGTATTAACCAGAGTCTCAGCCACACAGCGGGAACCAGTATAGGTCTTGAACCAAAATTTTGGACTTGCGTACAGCTCACAAAAAACGAGTTGGAAAATGGAGCTCAGGGCCACAGCAATTCACAAACTGGCAGAGTAATAAAGGACAACTATCGTCCAAAAATCTGTTGAGGGAAGGCAACGAGGCAGACTTGAAAGCCAGGCAGAATAGCAGGAAACAGATTTCAAGAGGTACGTTGGAATCGCCTTTAAAGCACAGGAAGAGGGGCACAACTTCGACAATGACGCAGTTGGCCAAAAAGGGTGTATGCGTTTTCTCCTGAATATATTCAGGAGAAAACGCATACGCCCTTTTTGGCCAAACAAGCAAGCGGGCAATGCAAATCTGCACTACAAAGAAGTATCACTTCCCACCGGTCAAAAGGGACATCCACAAAATGTGTAAAAACCAGAAAGGCAAGACAGGCCCTGGAGAACAGGGAGCCTTGTTATGCTGATGGGCGGGATGTAAATTGCCAACTGCCTCACTGGAGGAGTGCATTGCGTTCCCTAAAACAAGTAAACAACAGAGCTACAGAGCCAAGGGCACTTCCAGTCTAGGGAATATACATTAGGAAAACTGAAAATCAATAAGACAGAGCCACCCTCAAATTTAGGGCTGCACTGCTTACAAGAACCTCAACTTGGGTACACCTTAAATATCCCAGGAAATATAAAAATGGTTCAAAAAACTGTGGTATTTATGTCCGATGGAATATCCTTCAGCCATGAAATCAATGTCATAAGACCAGGAGCAGCAAAGTGAGTGGATTCAGGTACGATGATTCTAAGTGAAATAAGTCACACAGAAAAAGAAACTTATCATAAGATATCACTTATGAAGATCCTGTAAACATGGCTACACATGAACTGAGTTAGGAAAGAGAACAGAGTCTCACATTTAGAAAACACTCTTATGCCTGCTGAAGGGGAAAGGAGAGGTGGGGTGATGCATAAAACCAGAGTTTGATATAAGCACAGGTACCATTTGCAAAACCAACTGTGGAAAAGACAAGACCTACACCTTCCTCAGTGAAAGGGACTCAAAACCCCATATTTCCCGCAGAGGAATAGATCTGACTAGTAAGAATCTTAAAACCTATGTATTGATATGTCTCTGTAAGGGAATCAAGTGTGTCTAGACTGGCATAAACATGGCAGAGAGAATCAGCTCAAACCCACTATAAAAAGGAATTTCAAAAACAAAACCAAAAAACAGGGAAATTCTTTACATTTCCTTCAGGGTCTCTGATGAAACCTGGAAAAACCCTGTCTACAATGACAGCTGGATGTGGCATAAGACTGGACACTTGGGACTGAGAGGATTGGTGAGATTGGGTGAGCAAATGCAGACCCTTTAAAGCAAAAATGCATGGCCCCCATTCCATGGGTCCCAACTCTCCAGTTTGAAGGGAATATTACTACAGCTATAACATGTACGGGAAACCTAGAGAATGGACACACTGTGAATACAAAGGTTTCTAAAACTCAACGAGTAGTCCCTCTCCTGGTGCTCAGGTTTGAGTTTCCAACTGCTTTACTATCAATCTCCCAACTTAGAGAGACAACCCCTTTAAACTCCTGGTTCGCACATGTTGCCAATTTGGCAGAGGATGGAAGGGAAGAGGGAGAACCAATGAGAGAGTTACTGTTAGGCATTTGGACGGGCACATGTCACTTTAATTTCCCGGCAGGAAGAAGTATTAACCAGAGTCTCAGCCACACAGCGGGAACCAGTATAGGTCCTGAACCAAAATTTTGGACTTGCATACAGCTCACAAAAAACGAGTTGGAAATGGAGCTCAGGGCCACAGCAATTCACAAACTGGCAGAGTAATAAAGGACAACTATCGTCCAAAAATCTGTTGAGGGAAGGCAACGAGGCAGACTTGAAAGCCAGGCAGAATAGCAGGAAACAGATTTCAAGAGGTACGTTGGAATCACCTTTAAAGCACAGGAAGAGGGGCACAACTTCGACAATGACGCAGTTGGCCAAAAAGGGCGTATGCGTTTTCTCCTGAATATATTCAGGAGAAAACGCATACGCCCTTTTTGGCCAAACAAGCAAGCAGGCAATGCAAATCTGCACTAAAAAAAAGTATCACTTCCCACTGGTCAAAAGGGACATCCACAAAATGTGTAAAAACCAGAAAGGCAAGACAGGCCCTGGAGAACAGGGATCCTTGTTATGCTGATGGGCGGGATGTAAATTGCCAACTGCCTCACTGGAGGAGTGCATTGCGTTCCCTAAAACAAGTAAACAACAGAGCTACAGAGCCAAGGGCACTTCCAGTCTAGGGAATATACATTGGGAAAACTGAAAATCAATAAGACAGAGCCACCCCCAAATTTAGGGCTGCACTGCTTACAAGAACCTCAACTTGGGTACACCTTAAATATCCCAGGAAATATAAAAATGGTTCAAAAAACTGTGGTATTTATGTCCGATGGAATATCCCTCAGCCATGAAATCAATGTCATAAGACCAGGAGCAGCAAAGTGAGTGGATTCAGGTACGATGATTCTAAGTGAAATAAGTCACACAGAAAAAGAAACTTATCATAAGATATGACTTATGAAGATCCTGTAAACATGGCTACACATGAACTGAGTTAGGAAAGAGAACAGAGTCTCACATTTAGAAAACACTCTTATGCCTGCTGAAGGGGAAAGGAGAGGTGGGGTGATGCATAAAACCAGAGTTTGATATAAGCACAGGTACCATTTCCAAAACCAACTGTGGAATAGACAAGACCTACACCTTCCACAGTGAAAGGGACTCAAAACCCCATATTTCCCGCAGAGGAATAGATCTGACTAGTAAGAATCTTAAAACCTATGTATTGATATGTCTCTGTAAGGGAATCAAGTGTGTCTAGACTGGCATAAACATGTCAGAGAGAATCAGCTCAAACCCAGTATAAAAAGGAATTTCAAAAACAAAACCAAAAAACAGGGAAATTCTTTACATTTCCTTCAGGGTCTCTGATGAAACCTGGAAAAACCCTGTCTACAATGACAGCTGGATGTGGCATAAGACTGGACACTTGGGACTGAGAGGATTGGTGAGATTGGGTGAGCAAATGCAGACCCTTTAAAGCAAAAATGCATGGCCCCAATTCCATGGGTCCCAACTCTCCATGTTGAAGGGAATATTACTACAGCTATAACATGTACGGGAAACCTATAGAATGGACACACTGTGAATACAAAAGGTTTCTAAAACTCAACGAGTAGTCCCTCTCCTGGTGCTCCGGTTTGAGTTTCCAACTGCTTTACTATCAATCTCCCAACTTGGAGAGACAGCCCCTTTAACCTCCTGGTTCGCACAGGTTGCCAATTTGGCAGAGGATGGAAGGGAAGAGGGAGAACCAATGAGAGAGTTACTGTTAGGCATTTGGACGGGCATATGTCACTCTAATTTCCCGGCAGGAAGATGTATTAACCAGAGTCTCAGCCACACAGCGGGAACCAGTATAGGTCTTGAACCAAAATTTTGGACTTGCGTACAGCTCACAAAAAACGAGTTGGAAAATGGAGCTCAGGGCCACAGCAATTCACAAACTGGCAGAGTAATAAAGGACAACTATCGTCCAAAAATCTGTTGAGGGAAGGCAACGAGGCAGACTTGAAAGCCAGGCAGAATAGCAGGAAACAGATTTCAAGAGGTACGTTGGAATCGCCTTTAAAGCACAGGAAGAGGGGCACAACTTCGACAATGACGCAGTTGGCCAAAAAGGGCGTATGCGTTTTCTCCTGAATATATTCAGGAGAAAACGCATACGCCCTTTTTGGCCAAACAAGCAAGCGGGCAATGCAAATCTGCACTACAAAGAAGTATCACTTCCCACCGGTCAAAAGGGACATCCACAAAATGTGTAAAAACCAGAAAGGCAAGACAGGCCCTGGAGAACAGGGAACCTTGTTATGCTGATGGGCGGGATGTAAATTGCCAACTGCCTCACTGGAGGAGTGCATTGCGTTCCCTAAAACAAGTAAACAACAGAGCTACAGAGCCAAGGGCACTTCCAGTCTAGGGAATATACATTGGGAAAACTGAAAATCAAGAAGACAGAGCCACACCCAAATTTAGGGCTGCACTGCTTACAAGAACCTCAACTTGGGTACACCATAAATAGCCCAGGAAATATAAAAATGGTTCAAAAAACTGTGGTATTTATGTCCGATGGAATATCCCTCAGCCATGAAATCAATGTCATAAGACCAGGAGCAGCAAAGTGAGTGGATTCAGGTACGATGATTCTAAGTGAAATAAGTCACACAGAAAAAGAAACTTATCATAAGATATGACTTATGAAGATCCTGTAAACATGGCTACACATGAACAGAGTTAGGAAAGAGAACAGAGTCTCACATTTAGAAAACACTCTTATGCCTGCTGAAGGGGAAAGGAGAGGTGGGGTGATGCATAAAACCAGAGTTTGATATAAGCACAGGTACCATTTCCAAAACCAACTGTGGAATAGACAAGACCTACACCTTCCTCAGTGAAAGGGACTCAAAACTCCATATATCTCGCAGAGTAATAGATATGACTAGTAAGAATCTTAAAACCTATGTATTGATATGTCTCTGTAAGGGAATCAAGTGTGTCTAGACTGGCATAAACATGTCAGAGAGAATCAGCTCAAACCCAGTATAAAAAGGAAATTCAAAAACAAAACCAAAAAACAGGGAAATTCTTTTCATTTCCTTCAGGGTCTCTGATGAAACCTGGGAAAACCCTGTCTACCATGACAGCTGGATGTGGCATAAGACTGGACACTTGGGACTGAGAGGATTGGTGAGATTGGGTGAGCAAATGCAGACCCTTTAAAGCAAAAATGCATGGCCCCAATTCCATGGGTCCCAATTCTCCATGTTGAAGGGAATATTACTACAGCTATAACATGTACGGGAAACCTAGAGAATGGACACACTGTGAATACAAAAGGTTTCTAAAACTCAACGAGTTGTCCCTCTCCTGGTGCTCCGGTTTGACTTTCCAACTGCTTTATTATCAATCTCCCAACTTGGAGAGACAGCCCCTTTTACCTCCTGGTTCGCACAGGTTGCCAATTTGGCAGAGGATGGAAGGGAAGAGGGAGAACCAATAAGAGAGTTACTGTTAGGCATTTGGACGGGCACATGTCACTCTAATTTCCCGGCAGGAAGAAATATTAACCAGAGTCTCAGCCACACAGCGGGAACCAGTATAGGTCTTGAACCAAAATTTTGGACTTGCGTACAGCTCACAAAAAACGAGTTGGAAAATGGAGCTCAGGGCCACAGCAATTCACAAACTGGCAGAGTAATAAAGGACAACTATCGTCCAAAAATCTGTTGAGGGAAGGCAACGAGGCAGACTTGAAAGCCAGGCAGAATAGCAGGAAACAGATTTCAAGAGGTACGTTGGTATCGCCTTTAAAGCACAGGAAGAGGGGCACAACTTCGACAATGACGCAGTTGGCCAAAAAGGGCGTATGCGTTTTCTCCTGAATATATTCAGGAGAAAACGCATACGCCCTTTTTGGCCAAACAAGCAAGCGGGCAATGCAAATCTGCACTACAAAGAAGTATCACTTCCCACCGGTCAAAAGGGACATCCACAAAATGTGTAAAAACCAGAAAGGCAAGACAAGCCATGGAGAACAGGGTACCTTGTTATGCTGATGGGCGGGATGTAAATTGCCAACTGCCTCACTGGAGGAGTGCATTGCGTTCCCTAAAACAAGTAAACTACAGAGCTACAGAGCCAAGGGCACTTCCAGTCTAGGGAATATACATTGGGAAAACTGAAAATCAATAAGACAGAGCCACCCCCAAATTTAGGGCTGCACTGCTTACAAGAACCTCAACTTGGGTACACCTTAAATATCCCAGGAAATATAAAAAATGGTTCAAAAAACTGTGGTATTTATGTCCGATGGAATATCCCTCAGCCATGAAATCAATCTCATAAGACCAGGAGCAGCAAAGTGAGTGGATTCAGGTACGATGATTCTAAGTGAAATAAGTCACACAGAAAAAGAAACTTATCATAAGATATCACTTATGAAGATCCTGTAAACATGGCTACACATGAACTGAGTTAGGAAAGAGAACAGAGTCTCACATTTAGAAAACACTCTTATGCCTGCTGAAGGGGAAAGGAGAGGTGGGGTGATGCATAAAACCAGAGTTTGATATAAGCACAGGTACCATTTCCAAAACCAACTGTGGAATAGACAAGACCTACACCTTCCTCAGTGAAATGGACTCAAAACCCCATATTTCCCGCAGAGGAATAGATCTGACTAGTAAGAATCTTAAAACCTATGTATTGATATGTCTCTGTAAGGGAATCAAGTGTGTCTAGACTGGCATATACATGGCAGAGAGAATCAGCTCAAACCCACTATAAAAAGGAATTTCAAAAACAAAACCAAAAAACAGGGAAATTCTTTACATTTCCTTCAGGGTCTCTGTTGAAACCTGGAAAAACCCTGTCTACAATGACAGCTGGATGTGGCATAAGACTGAACACTTGGGCCTGAGAGGATTCGTGAGATTGGGTGAGCAAATGCAGACCCTTTAAAGCAAAAATGCATGGCCCCCATTCCATGGGTCCCAACTCTCCAGGTTTAAGGGAATATTACTACAGCTATAACATGTACGGGAAACCTAGAGAATGGACACACTGTGAATACAAAAGGTTTCTAAAACTCAACGAGTAGTCCCTCTCCTGGTGCTCCGGTTTGACTTTCCAACTGCTTTACTATCAATCTCCCAACTTGGAGAGACAGCCCGTTTAACCTCCTGGTTCGCACAGGTTGCCAATTTGGCAGAGGATGGAAGGGAAGAGGGAGAACCAATGAGAGAGTTACTGTTAGGCATTTGGACGGGCACAGGTCACTCTAATTTCCCGGCAGGAAGAAGAATTAACCAGAGTCTCAGCCACCCAGCGGGAACCAGTATAGGTCCTGAACCAAAACTTTGGACTTGCGTACAGCTCACAAAAAACGAGTTGGAAAATGGAGCTGAGGGCCACAGCAATTCACAAACTGGCAGAGTAATAAAGGACAACTATCGTCCAAAAATCTGTTGAGGGAAGGCAACGAGGCAGACTTGAAAGCCAGGCAGAATAGCAGGAAACAGATTTCAAGAGGTACGTTGGAATCGCCTTTAAAGCACAGGAAGAGGGGCACAACTACGACAATGACGCAGTTGGCCAAAAAGGGCGTATGCGTTTTCTCCTGAATATATTCAGGAGAAAACGCATACGCACTTTTTGGCCAAACAAGCAAGCGGGCAATGCAAATCTGCACTACAAAGAAGTATCAATTCCCACCGGTCAAAAGGGACATCCACAAAATGTGTAAAAACCAGAAAGGCAAGACAGGCCCTGGAGAACAGGGAACCTTGTTATGCTGATGGGCGGGATGTAAATTGCCAACTGCCTCACGGGAGGAGTGCATTGCGTTCCCTAAAACAAGTAAACAACAGAGCTACAGAGCCAAGGGCACTTCCAGTCTAGGGAATATACATTGGGAAAACTGAAAATCAAGAAGACAGAGCCACCCCCAAATTTAGGGCTGCACTGCTTACAAGAACCTCAACTTGGGTACACCATAAATATCCCAGGAAATATAAAAATGGTTCAAAAAACTGTGGTATTTATGTCCGATGGAATATCCCTCAGCCATGAAATCAATGTCATAAGACCAGGAGCAGCAAAGTGAGTGGATTCAGGTACGATGATTCTAAGTGAAATAAGTCACACAAAAAAAGAAACTTATCATAAGATATCACTTATGAAGATCCTGTAAACATGGCTACACATGAACTGAGTTAGGAAAGAGAACAGAGTCTCACATTTAGAAAACACTCTTATGCCTGCTGAAGGGGAAAGGAGAGGTGGGGTGATGCATAAAACCAGAGTTTGATATAAGCACAGGTACCATTTCCAAAACCAACTGTGGAATAGACAAGACCTACACCTTCCTCAGTGAAAGGGACTCAAAACTCCATATTTCTCGCAGAGGAATAGATATGACTAGTAAGAATCTTAAAACCTATGTATTGATATGTCTCTGTAAGGGAATCAAGTGTGTCTAGACTGGCATAAACATGTCAGAGAGAATCAGCTCAAACCCAGTATAAAAAGGAAATTCAAAAACAAAACCAAAAAACAGGGAAATTCTTTTCATTTCCTTCAGGGTCTCTGATGAAACCTGGGAAAACCCTGTCTACCATGACAGCTGGATGTGGCATAAGACTGGACACTTGGGACTGAGAGGATTGGTGAGATTGGGTGAGCAAATGCAGACCCTTTAAAGCAAAAATGCATGGCCCCAATTCCATGGGTCCCAACTCTCCATGTTGAAGGGAATATTACTACAGCTATAACATGTACGGGAAACCTAGAGAATGGACACACTCTGAATACAAAATGTTTCTAAAACTCAACGAGTTGTCCCTCTCCTGGTGCTCCGGTTTGAGTTTCCAACTGCTTTATTATCAATCTCCCAACTTGGAGAGACAGCCCCTTTTACCTCCTGGTTCGCACAGGTTGCCAATTTGGCAGAGGATGGAAGGGAAGAGGGAGAACCAATGAGAGAGTTACTGTTAGGCATTTGGACGGGCACATGTCACTCTAATTTCCCGGCAGGAAGAAATATTAACCAGAGTCTCAGCCACACAGCGGGAACCAGTATAGGTCTTGAACCAAAATTTTGGACTTGCGTACAGCTCACAAAAAACGAGTTGGAAAATGGATCTCAGGGCCACAGCAATTCACAAACTGGCAGAGTAATAAAGGACAACTATCGTCCAAAAATCTGTTGAGGGAAGGCAACGAGGCAGACTTGAAAGCCAGGCAGAATAGCAGGAAACAGATTTCAAGAGGTACGTTGGAATCGCCTTTAAAGCACAGGAAGAGGGGCACAACTTCGACAATGACGCAGTTGGCCAAAAAGGGCGTATGCGTTTTCTCCTGAATATATTCAGGAGAAAACGCATACGCCCTTTTTGGCCAAACAAGCAAGCGGGCAATGCAAATCTGCACTACAAAGAAGTATCACTTCCCACCGGTCAAAAGGGACATCCACAAAATGTGTAAAAACCAGAAAGGCAAGACAGGCCCTGGAGAACAGGGTGCCTTGTTATGCTGATGGGCGGGATGTAAATTGCCAACTGCCTCACTGGAGGAGTGCATTGCGTTCCCTAAAACAAGTAAACAACAGAGCTACAGAGCCAAGGGCACTTCCAGTCTAGGGAATATACATTGGGAAAACTGAAAATCAATAAGACAGAGCCACCCCCAAATTTAGGGCTGCACTGCTTACAAGAACCTCAACTTGGGTACACCTTAAATATCCCAGGAAATATAAAAAATGGTTCAAAAAACTGTGGTATTTATGTCCGATGGAATATCCCTCAGCCATGAAATCATTCTCATAAGACCAGGAGCAGCAAAGTGAGTGGATTCAGGTACGAAGATTCTAAGTGAAATAAGTCACACAGAAAAAGAAACTTATCATAAGATATCACTTATGAAGATCCTGTAAACATGGCTACACATGAACTGAGTTAGGAAAGAGAACAGAGTCTCACATTTAGAAAACACTCTTATGCCTGCTGAAGGGGAAAGGAGAGGTGGGGTGATGCATAAAACCAGAGTTTGATATAAGCACAGGTACCATTTCCAAAACCAACTGTGGAATAGACAAGACCTACACCTTCCTCAGTGAAAGGGACTCAAAACCCCATATTTCCCGCAGAGGAATAGATCTGACTAGTAAGAATCTTAAAACCTATGTATTGATATGTCTCTGTAAGGGAATCAAGTGTGTCTAGACTGGCATATACATGGCAGAGAGAATCAGCTCAAACCCACTATAAAAAGGAATTTCAAAAACAAAACCAAAAAACAGGGAAATTCTTTACATTTCCTTCAGGGTCTCTGTTGAAACCTGGAAAAACCCTGTCTACAATGACAGCTGGATGTGGCATAAGACTGAACACTTGGGCCTGAGAGGATTCGTGAGATTGGGTGAGCAAATGCAGACCCTTTAAAGCAAAAATGCATGGCCCCCATTCCATGGGTCCCAACTCTCCAGTTTGAAGGGAATATTACTACAGCTATAACATGTCCGGGAAACCTAGAGAATGGACACACTGTGAATACAAAAGGTTTCTAAAACTCAACGAGTAGTCCCTCTCCTGGTGCTCCGGTTTGAGTTTCCAACTGCTTTACTATCAATCTCCCAACTTGGAGAGACAGCCCCTTTAACCTCCTGGTTCGCACAGGTTGCCAATTTGGCAGAGGATGGAAGGGAAGAGGGAGAACCAATGAGAGAGTTACTGTTAGGCATTTGGACGGGCACATGTCACTCTAATTTCCCGGCAGGAAGAAGTATTAACCAGAGTCTCAGCCACACAGCGGGAACCAGTATAGGTCTTGAACCAAAATTTTGGACTTGCGTACAGCTCACAAAAAACGAGTTGGAAAATGGAGCTCAGGGCCACAGCAATTCACAAACTGGCAGAGTAATAAAGGACAACTATCGTCCAAAAATCTGTTGAGGGAAGGCAACGAGGCAGACTTGAAAGCCAGGCAGAATAGCAGGAAACAGATTTCAAGAGGTACGTTGGAATCGCCTTTAAAGCACAGGAAGAGGGGCACAACTTCGACAATGACGCAGTTGGCCAAAAAGGGTGTATGCGTTTTCTCCTGAATATATTCAGGAGAAAACGCATACGCCCTTTTTGGCCAAACAAGCAAGCGGGCAATGCAAATCTGCACTACAAAGAAGTATCACTTCCCACCGGTCAAAAGGGACATCCACAAAATGTGTAAAAACCAGAAAGGCAAGACAGGCCCTGGAGAACAGGGAGCCTTGTTATGCTGATGGGCGGGATGTAAATTGCCAACTGCCTCACTGGAGGAGTGCATTGCGTTCCCTAAAACAAGTAAACAACAGAGCTACAGAGCCAAGGGCACTTCCAGTCTAGGGAATATACATTAGGAAAACTGAAAATCAATAAGACAGAGCCACCCTCAAATTTAGGGCTGCACTGCTTACAAGAACCTCAACTTGGGTACACCTTAAATATCCCAGGAAATATAAAAATGGTTCAAAAAACTGTGGTATTTATGTCCGATGGAATATCCTTCAGCCATGAAATCAATGTCATAAGACCAGGAGCAGCAAAGTGAGTGGATTCAGGTACGATGATTCTAAGTGAAATAAGTCACACAGAAAAAGAAACTTATCATAAGATATCACTTATGAAGATCCTGTAAACATGGCTACACATGAACTGAGTTAGGAAAGAGAACAGAGTCTCACATTTAGAAAACACTCTTATGCCTGCTGAAGGGGAAAGGAGAGGTGGGGTGATGCATAAAACCAGAGTTTGATATAAGCACAGGTACCATTTGCAAAACCAACTGTGGAAAAGACAAGACCTACACCTTCCTCAGTGAAAGGGACTCAAAACCCCATATTTCCCGCAGAGGAATAGATCTGACTAGTAAGAATCTTAAAACCTATGTATTGATATGTCTCTGTAAGGGAATCAAGTGTGTCTAGACTGGCATAAACATGGCAGAGAGAATCAGCTCAAACCCACTATAAAAAGGAATTTCAAAAACAAAACCAAAAAACAGGGAAATTCTTTACATTTCCTTCAGGGTCTCTGATGAAACCTGGAAAAACCCTGTCTACAATGACAGCTGGATGTGGCATAAGACTGGACACTTGGGACTGAGAGGATTGGTGAGATTGGGTGAGCAAATGCAGACCCTTTAAAGCAAAAATGCATGGCCCCCATTCCATGGGTCCCAACTCTCCAGTTTGAAGGGAATATTACTACAGCTATAACATGTACGGGAAACCTAGAGAATGGACACACTGTGAATACAAAGGTTTCTAAAACTCAACGAGTAGTCCCTCTCCTGGTGCTCAGGTTTGAGTTTCCAACTGCTTTACTATCAATCTCCCAACTTAGAGAGACAACCCCTTTAAACTCCTGGTTCGCACATGTTGCCAATTTGGCAGAGGATGGAAGGGAAGAGGGAGAACCAATGAGAGAGTTACTGTTAGGCATTTGGACGGGCACATGTCACTTTAATTTCCCGGCAGGAAGAAGTATTAACCAGAGTCTCAGCCACACAGCGGGAACCAGTATAGGTCCTGAACCAAAATTTTGGACTTGCATACAGCTCACAAAAAACGAGTTGGAAATGGAGCTCAGGGCCACAGCAATTCACAAACTGGCAGAGTAATAAAGGACAACTATCGTCCAAAAATCTGTTGAGGGAAGGCAACGAGGCAGACTTGAAAGCCAGGCAGAATAGCAGGAAACAGATTTCAAGAGGTACGTTGGAATCACCTTTAAAGCACAGGAAGAGGGGCACAACTTCGACAATGACGCAGTTGGCCAAAAAGGGCGTATGCGTTTTCTCCTGAATATATTCAGGAGAAAACGCATACGCCCTTTTTGGCCAAACAAGCAAGCAGGCAATGCAAATCTGCACTAAAAAAAAGTATCACTTCCCACTGGTCAAAAGGGACATCCACAAAATGTGTAAAAACCAGAAAGGCAAGACAGGCCCTGGAGAACAGGGAGCCTTGTTATGCTGATGGGCGGGATGTAAATTGCCAACTGCCTCACTGGAGGAGTGCATTGCGTTCCCTAAAACAAGTAAACAACAGAGCTACAGAGCCAAGGGCACTTCCAGTCTAGGGAATATACATTGGGAAAACTGAAAATCAATAAGACAGAGCCACCCCAAAATTTAGGGCTGCACTGCTTACAAGAACCTCAACTTGGGTACACCTTAAATATCCCAGGAAATATAAAAATGGTTCAAAAAACTGTGGTATTTATGTCCGATGGAATATCCCTCAGCCATGAAATCAATGTCATAAGACCAGGAGCAGCAAAGTGAGTGGATTCAGGTACGATGATTCTAAGTGAAATAAGTCACACAGAAAAAGAAACTTATCATAAGATATGACTTATGAAGATCCTGTAAACATGGCTACACATGAACTGAGTTAGGAAAGAGAACAGAGTCTCACATTTAGAAAACACTCTTATGCCTGCTGAAGGGGAAAGGAGAGGTGGGGTGATGCATAAAACCAGAGTTTGATATAAGCACAGGTACCATTTCCAAAACCAACTGTGGAATAGACAAGACCTACACCTTCCACAGTGAAAGGGACTCAAAACCCCATATTTCCCGCAGAGGAATAGATCTGACTAGTAAGAATCTTAAAACCTATGTATTGATATGTCTCTGTAAGGGAATCAAGTGTGTCTAGACTGGCATAAACATGTCAGAGAGAATCAGCTCAAACCCAGTATAAAAAGGAATTTCAAAAACAAAACCAAAAAACAGGGAAATTCTTTACATTTCCTTCAGGGTCTCTGATGAAACCTGGAAAAACCCTGTCTACAATGACAGCTGGATGTGGCATAAGACTGGACACTTGGGACTGAGAGGATTGGTGAGATTGGGTGAGCAAATGCAGACCCTTTAAAGCAAAAATGCATGGCCCCAATTCCATGGGTCCCAACTCTCCATGTTGAAGGGAATATTACTACAGCTATAACATGTACGGGAAACCTATAGAATGGACACACTGTGAATACAAAAGGTTTCTAAAACTCAACGAGTAGTCCCTCTCCTGGTGCTCCGGTTTGAGTTTCCAACTGCTTTACTATCAATCTCCCAACTTGGAGAGACAGCCCCTTTAACCTCCTGGTTCGCACAGGTTGCCAATTTGGCAGAGGATGGAAGGGAAGAGGGAGAACCAATGAGAGAGTTACTGTTAGGCATTTGGACGGGCATATGTCACTCTAATTTCCCGGCAGGAAGATGTATTAACCAGAGTCTCAGCCACACAGCGGGAACCAGTATAGGTCTTGAACCAAAATTTTGGACTTGCGTACAGCTCACAAAAAACGAGTTGGAAAATGGAGCTCAGGGCCACAGCAATTCACAAACTGGCAGAGTAATAAAGGACAACTATCGTCCAAAAATCTGTTGAGGGAAGGCAACGAGGCAGACTTGAAAGCCAGGCAGAATAGCAGGAAACAGATTTCAAGAGGTACGTTGGAATCGCCTTTAAAGCACAGGAAGAGGGGCACAACTTCGACAATGACGCAGTTGGCCAAAAAGGGCGTATGCGTTTTCTCCTGAATATATTCAGGAGAAAACGCATACGCCCTTTTTGGCCAAACAAGCAAGCGGGCAATGCAAATCTGCACTACAAAGAAGTATCACTTCCCACCGGTCAAAAGGGACATCCACAAAATGTGTAAAAACCAGAAAGGCAAGACAGGCCCTGGAGAACAGGGAACCTTGTTATGCTGATGGGCGGGATGTAAATTGCCAATTGCCTCACTGGAGGAGTGCATTGCGTTCCCTAAAACAAGTAAACAACAGAGCTACAGAGCCAAGGGCACTTCCAGTCTAGGGAATATACATTGGGAAAACTGAAAATCAAGAAGACAGAGCCACCCCCAAATTTAGGGCTGCACTGCTTACAAGAACCTCAACTTGGGGACACCTTAAATATCCCAGGAAATATAAAAATGGTTCAAAAAACTGTGGTATTTATGTCAGATGGAATATCCCTCAGCCATGAAATCAATGTCATAAGACCAGGAGCAGCAAAGTGAGTGGATTCAGGTACGATGATTCTAAGTGAAATAAGTCACACAGAAAAAGAAACTTATCATAAGATATGACTTATGAAGATCCTGTAAACATGGCTACACATGAACTGAGTTAGGAAAGAGAACAGAGTCTCACATTTAGAAAACACTCTTATGCCTGCTGAAGGGGAAAGGAGAGGTGGGGTAATGCATAAAACCAGAGTTTGATATAAGCACAGGTACCATTTCCAAAACCAACTGTGGAATAGAGAAGACCTACACCTTCCTCAGTGAAAGGGACTCAAAACCCCATATTTCCCGCAGAGGAATAGATCTGACTAGTAAGAATCTTAAAACCTATGTATTGATATGTCTCTGTAAGGGAATCAAGTGTGTCTAGACTGGCATAAACATGGCAGAGAGAATCAGCTCAAACCCAGTATAAAAAGGAATTTCAAAAACAAAACCAAAAAACAGGGAAATTCTTTACATTTCCTTCAGGGTCTCTGATGAAACCTGGAAAATGCCTGTCTACAATGACAGCTGGATGTGGCATAAGACTGGACACTTGGGACTGAGAGGATTGGTGAGATTGGGTGAGCAAATGCAGACCCTTTAAAGCAAAAATGCATGGCCCCCATTCCATGGGTCCCAACTCTCCAGTTTGAAGGGAATATTACTACAGCTATAACATGTCCGGGAAACCTAGAGAATGGACACACTGTGAATACAAAAGGTTTCTAAAACTCAACGAGTAGTCCCTCTCCTGGTGCTCCGGTTTGAGTTTCCAACTGCTTTACTATCAATCTCCCAACTTGGAGAGACAGCCCCTTTAACCTCCTGGTTCGCACAGGTTGCCAATTTGGCAGAGGATGGAAGGGAAGAGGGAGAACCAATGAGAGAGTTACTGTTAGGTATTTGGACGGGCACATGTCACTCTAATTTCCCGGCAGGAAGAAGTATTAACCAGAGTCTCAGCCACACAGCGGGAACCAGTATAGGTCTTGAACCAAAATTTTGGACTTGCGTACAGCTCACAAAAAACGAGTTGGAAAATGGAGCTCAGGGCCACAGCAATTCACAAACTGGCAGAGTAATAAAGGACAACTATCGTCCAAAAATCTGTTGAGGGAAGGCAACGAGGCAGACTTGAAAGCCAGGCAGAATAGCAGGAAACAGATTTCAAGAGGTACGTTGGAATCGCCTTTAAAGCACAGGAAGAGGGGCACAACTTCGACAATGACGCAGTTGGCCAAAAAGGGTGTATGCGTTTTCTCCTGAATATATTCAGGAGAAAACGCATACGCCCTTTTTGGCCAAACAAGCAAGCGGGCAATGCAAATCTGCACTACAAAGAAGTATCACTTCCCACCGGTCAAAAGGGACATCCACAAAATGTGTAAAAACCAGAAAGGCAAGACAGGCCCTGGAGAACAGGGAGCCTTGTTATGCTGATGGGCGGGATGTAAATTGCCAACTGCCTCACTGGAGGAGTGCTTTGCGTTCCCTAAAACAAGTAAACAACAGAGCTACAGAGCCAAGGGCACTTCCAGTCTAGGGAATATACATTGGGAAAACTGAAAATCAATAAGACAGAGCCACCCCCAAATTTAGGGCTGCACTGCTTAAAAGAACCTCAACTTGGGTACACCTTAAATATCCCAGGAAATATAAAAATGGTTCAAAAAACTGTGGTATTTATGTCCGATGGAATATCCCTCAGCCATGAAATCAATGTCATAAGACCAGGAGCAGCAAAGTGAGTGGATTCAGGTACGATGATTCTAAGTGAAATAAGTCACACAGAAAAAGAAACTTATCATAAGATATCACTTAGGAAGATCCTGTAAACATGGCTACACATGAACTGAGTTAGGAAAGAGAACAGAGTCTCACATTTAGAAAACACTCTTATGCCTGCTGAAGGGGAAAGGAGAGGTGGGGTGATGCATAAAACCAGAGTTTGATATAAGCACAGGTACCATTTCCAAAACCAACTGTGGAATAGACAAGACCTACACCTTCCTCAGTGAAAGGGACTCAAAACACCATATTTCCCGCAGAGGAAAAGATCTGACTAGTAAGAATCTTAAAACCTATGTATTGATATGTCTCTGTAAGGGAATCAAGTATGTCTAGACTGGCATAAACATGGCAGAGAGAATCAGCTCAAACCCACTATAAAAAGGAATTTCAAAAACAAAACCAAAAAACAGGGAAATTCTTTACATTTCCTTCAGGGTCTCTGATGAAACCTGGAAAAACCCTGTCTACAATGACAGCTGGATGTGGCATAAGACTGGACACTTGGGACTGAGAGGATTGGTGAGATTGGGTGAGCAAATGCAGACCCTTTAAAGCAAAAATGCATGGCCCCCATTCCATGGGTCCCAACTCTCCAGTTTGAAGGGAATATTACTACAGCTATAACATGTACGGGAAACCTAGAGAATGGACACACTGTGAATACAAAGGTTTCTAAAACTCAACGAGTAGTCCCTCTCCTGGTGCTCAGGTTTGAGTTTCCAACTGCTTTACTATCAATCTCCCAACTTAGAGAGACAACCCCTTTAAACTCCTGGTTCGCACATGTTGCCAATTTGGCAGAGGATGGAAGGGAAGAGGGAGAACCAATGAGAGAGTTACTGTTAGGCATTTGGACGGGCACATGTCACTTTAATTTCCCGGCAGGAAGAAGTATTAACCAGAGTCTCAGCCACACAGCGGGAACCAGTATAGGTCCTGAACCAAAATTTTGGACTTGCATACAGCTCACAAAAAACGAGTTGGAAATGGAGCTCAGGGCCACAGCAATTCACAAACTGGCAGAGTAATAAAGGACAACTATCGTCCAAAAATCTGTTGAGGGAAGGCAACGAGGCAGACTTGAAAGCCAGGCAGAATAGCAGGAAACAGATTTCAAGAGGTACGTTGGAATCACCTTTAAAGCACAGGAAGAGGGGCACAACTTCGACAATGACGCAGTTGGCCAAAAAGGGCGTATGCGTTTTCTCCTGAATATATTCAGGAGAAAACGCATACGCCCTTTTTGGCCAAACAACAAGCAGGCAATGCAAATCTGCACTAAAAAAAAGTATCACTTCCCACTGGTCAAAAGGGACATCCACAAAATGTGTAAAAACCAGAAAGGCAAGACAGGCCCTGGAGAACAGGGAGCCTTGTTATGCTGATGGGCGGGATGTAAATTGCCAACTGCCTCACTGGAGGAGTGCATTGCGTTCCCTAAAACAAGTAAACAACAGAGCTACAGAGCCAAGGGCACTTCCAGTCTAGGGAATATACATTGGGAAAACTGAAAATCAATAAGACAGAGCCACCCCAAAATTTAGGGCTGCACTGCTTACAAGAACCTCAACTTGGGTACACCTTAAATATCCCAGGAAATATAAAAATGGTTCAAAAAACTGTGGTATTTATGTCCGATGGAATATCCCTCAGCCATGAAATCAATGTCATAAGACCAGGAGCAGCAAAGTGAGTGGATTCAGGTACGATGATTCTAAGTGAAATAAGTCACACAGAAAAAGAAACTTATCATAAGATATGACTTATGAAGATCCTGTAAACATGGCTACACATGAACTGAGTTAGGAAAGAGAACAGAGTCTCACATTTAGAAAACACTCTTATGCCTGCTGAAGGGGAAAGGAGAGGTGGGGTGATGCATAAAACCAGAGTTTGATATAAGCACAGGTACCATTTCCAAAACCAACTGTGGAATAGACAAGACCTACACCTTCCACAGTGAAAGGGACTCAAAACCCCATATTTCCCGCAGAGGAATAGATCTGACTAGTAAGAATCTTAAAACCTATGTATTGATATGTCTCTGTAAGGGAATCAAGTGTGTCTAGACTGGCATAAACATGTCAGAGAGAATCAGCTCAAACCCAGTATAAAAAGGAATTTCAAAAACAAAACCAAAAAACAGGGAAATTCTTTACATTTCCTTCAGGGTCTCTGATGAAACCTGGAAAAACCCTGTCTACAATGACAGCTGGATGTGGCATAAGACTGGACACTTGGGACTGAGAGGATTGGTGAGATTGGGTGAGCAAATGCAGACCCTTTAAAGCAAAAATGCATGGCCCCAATTCCATGGGTCCCAACTCTCCATGTTGAAGGGAATATTACTACAGCTATAACATGTACGGGAAACCTATAGAATGGACACACTGTGAATACAAAAGGTTTCTAAAACTCAACGAGTAGTCCCTCTCCTGGTGCTCCGGTTTGAGTTTCCAACTGCTTTACTATCAATCTCCCAACTTGGAGAGACAGCCCCTTTAACCTCCTGGTTCGCACAGGTTGCCAATTTGGCAGAGGATGGAAGGGAAGAGGGAGAACCAATGAGAGAGTTACTGTTAGGCATTTGGACGGGCATATGTCACTCTAATTTCCCGGCAGGAAGATGTATTAACCAGAGTCTCAGCCACACAGCGGGAACCAGTATAGGTCTTGAACCAAAATTTTGGACTTGCGTACAGCTCACAAAAAACGAGTTGGAAAATGGAGCTCAGGGCCACAGCAATTCACAAACTGGCAGAGTAATAAAGGACAACTATCGTCCAAAAATCTGTTGAGGGAAGGCAACGAGGCAGACTTGAAAGCCAGGCAGAATAGCAGGAAACAGATTTCAAGAGGTACGTTGGAATCGCCTTTAAAGCACAGGAAGAGGGGCACAACTTCGACAATGACGCAGTTGGCCAAAAAGGGCGTATGCGTTTTCTCCTGAATATATTCAGGAGAAAACGCATACGCCCTTTTTGGCCAAACAAGCAAGCGGGCAATGCAAATCTGCACTACAAAGAAGTATCACTTCCCACCGGTCAAAAGGGACATCCACAAAATGTGTAAAAACCAGAAAGGCAAGACAGGCCCTGGAGAACAGGGAACATTGTTATGCTGATGGGCGGGATGTAAATTGCCAATTGCCTCACTGGAGGAGTGCATTGCGTTCCCTAAAACAAGTAAACAACAGAGCTACAGAGCCAAGGGCACTTCCAGTCTAGGGAATATACCTTGGGAAAACTGAAAATCAAGAAGACAGAGCCACCCCCAAATTTAGGGCTGCACTGCTTACAAGAACCTCAACTTGGGGACACCTTAAATATCCCAGGAAATATAAAAATGGTTCAAAAAACTGTGGTATTTATGTCAGATGGAATATCCCTCAGCCATGAAATCAATGTCATAAGACCAGGAGCAGCAAAGTGAGTGGATTCAGGTACGATGATTCTAAGTGAAATAAGTCACACAGAAAAAGAAACTTATCATAAGATATGACTTATGAAGATCCTGTAAACATGGCTACACATGAACTGAGTTAGGAAAGAGAACAGAGTCTCACATTTAGAAAACACTCTTATGCCTGCTGAAGGGGAAAGGAGAGGTGGGGTAATGCATAAAACCAGAGTTTGATATAAGCACAGGTACCATTTCCAAAACCAACTGTGGAATAGACAAGACCTACACCTTCCTCAGTGAAAGGGACTCAGAACCCCATATTTCCCGCAGAGGAATAGATCTGACTAGTAAGAATCTTAAAACCTATGTATTGATATGTCTCTGTAAGGGAATCAAGTGTGTCTAGACTGGCATAAACATGGCAGAGAGAATCAGCTCAAACCCAGTATAAAAAGGAATTTCAAAAACAAAACCAAAAAACAGGGAAATTCTTTACATTTCCTTCAGGGTCTCTGATGAAACCTGGAAAAACCCTGTCTACAATGACAGCTGGATGTGGCATAAGACTGGACACTTGGGACTGAGAGGATTGGTGAGATTGGGTGAGCAAATGCAGACCCTTTAAAGCAAAAATGCATGGCCCCAATTCCATGGCTCCCAACCCTCCAGTTTGAAGGGTATATTACTACAGCTATAACATGTACGGGAAACCTAGAGAATGGACACACTGTGAATACAAAAGGTTTCTAAAACTCAACGAGTAGTCCCTCTCCTGGTGCTCCGGTTTGAGTTTCCAACTGCTTTACTATCAATCTCCCAACTTGGAGAGACAGCCCCTTTAACCTCCTGGTTCGCACAGGTTGCCAATTTGGCAGAGGATGGAAGGGAAGCGGGAGAACCAATGAGAGAGTTACTGTTAGGCATTTGGATGGGCACATGTCACTCTAATTTCCCGGCAGGAAGAATTATTAACCAGAGTCTCAGCCACATAGCGGGAACCAGTATAGGTCTTGAACCAAAATTTTGGACTTGCGTACAGCTCACAAAAATCGAGTTGGAAAATGGAGCTCAGGGCCACAGCAATTCACCAACTGGCAGAGTAATAAAGGACAACTATCGTCCAAAAATCTGTTGAGGGAAGGCAACGAGGCAGACTTGAAAGCCAGGCAGAATAGCAGGAAACAGATTTCAAGAGGTACGTTGGAATCGCCTTTAAAGCACAGGAAGAGGGGCACAACTTCGACAATGACGCAGTTGGCCAAAAAGGGCGTATGCGTTTTCTCCTGAATATATTCAGGAGAAAACGCATACGCCCTTTTTGGCCAAACAAGCAAGCAGGCAATGCAAATCTGCACTACAAAGAAGTATCACTTCCCACCGGTCAAAGGGGACATCCACAAAATGTGTAAAAACCAGAAAGGCAAGACAGGCCCTGGAGAACAGGGAGCCTTGTTATGCTGATGGGCGGGATGTAAATTGCCAACTGCCTCACTGGAGTAGTGCATTGCGTTCCCTAAAACAAGTAAACAACAGAGCTACAGAGCCAAGGGCACTTCCAGTCTAGGTAATATACATTGGGAAAACTGAAAATCAATAAGACAGAGCCACCCCCAAATTTAGGGCTGCACTGCTTACAAGAACCTCAACTTGGGTACACCTTAAATATCCCAGGAAATATAAAAATGGTTCAAAAAACTGTGGTATTTATGTCCGATGGAATATCCCTCAGCCATGAAATCAATGTCATAAGACCAGGAGCAGCAAAGTGAGTGGATTCAGGTACGATGATTCTAAGTGAAATAAGTCACACAGAAAAAGAAACTTATCATAAGATATCACTTAGGAAGATCCTGTAAACATGGCTACACATGAACTGAGTTAGGAAAGAGAACAGAGTCTCACATTTAGAAAACACTCTTATGCCTGCTGAAGGGGAAAGGAGAGGTGGGGTGATGCATAAAACCAGAGTTTGATATAAGCACAGGTACCATTTCCAAAACCAACTGTGGAATAGACAAGACCTACACCTTCCTCAGTGAAAGGGACTCAAAACCCCATATTTCCCGCAGAGGAAAAGATCTGACTAGTAAGAATCTTAAAACCTATGTATTGATATGTCTCTGTAAGGGAATCAAGTGTGTCTAGACTGGCATAAACATGGCAGAGAGAATCAGCTCAAACCCACTATAAAAAGGAATTTCAAAAACAAAACCAAAAAACAGGGAAATTCTTTACATTTCCTTCAGGGTCTCTGATGAAACCTGGAAAAACCCTGTCTACAATGACAGCTGGATGTGGCATAAGCCTGGACACTTGGGACTGAGAGGATTGGTTCGATAGGGTGAGCAAATGCAGACCCTTTAAAGCAATAATGCAAGGTCCCCATTCCATGGGTCGCAACTCTCCAGGTTCAAGGGAATATTACTACAGCTATAACATGTACGGGAAACCTAGAGAATGGGCACACAGTGAATACAAAAGGTTTCTAAATCTCAACGAATAGTCCCTCTCCTGGTGCTCCGGTTTGACTTTCCAACTGCTTTACTATCAATCTCCCAACTTGGAGAGACAGCCCCTTTAACCTCCTGGTTCGCACAGGTTGCCAATTTGGCAGAGGATGGAAGGGAAGCGGGAGAACCAATGAGAGAGTTACTGTTAGGCATTTGGATGGGCACATGTCACTCTAATTTCCCGGGAGGAAGAAGAATTAACCAGAGTCTCAGCCAACCACCGGGAACGAGTATAGGTCCTGAACCAAAATTTTGGACTTGCGTACATCTCACAAAATACGAGTTGGTAATGGAGCTCAGGGCCACAGCAATTCACAAACTGGCAGAGTAATAAAGGACAACTATCGTCCAAAAATCTGTTGAGGGAAGGCAACGAGGCAGACTTGAAAGCCAGGTAGAATAGCAGGAAACAGATTTCAAGAGGTACATTAGAATCACCTTTAAAGCACAGGAAGTGGGGCACAACTTCGACAATGACGCAGTTGGCCAAAAAGGGCGTATGCGTTTTCTCCTGAATATATTCAGGAGAAAACGCATACGCCCTTTTTGGCCAAACAAGCAAGCGGGCAATGCAAATCTGCACTACAAAGAAGTATCACTTCCCACCGGTCAAAAGGGACATCCACAAAATGTGTAAAAACCAGAAAGGCAAGACAGGCCCTGGAGAACAGGGAGCTTTGTAATGCTGATGGGCGGGATGTAAATTGCCAACTGCCTCACTGGAGGAGTGCATTGCGTTCCCTAAAACAAGTAAACAACAGAGCTACAGAGCCAAGGGCACTTCCAGTCTAGGGAATATACCTTGGGAAAACTGAAAATCAAGAAGACAGAGCCACCCCCAAATTTAGGGCTGCACTGCTTACAAGAACCTCAACTTGGGTACACCTTAAATATCCCAGGAAATATAAAAATGGTTCAAAAAACTTTGGTATTTATGTCCGATGGAATATCCCTCAGCCATGAAATCAATGTCATAAGACCAGGAGCAGCAAAGTGAGTGGATTCAGGTACGATGATTCTAAGTGAAATAAGTCACACAGAAAAAGAAACTTATCATAAGATATCACTTAGGAAGATCCTGTAAACATGGCTACACATGAACTGAGTTAGGAAAGAGAACAGAGTCTCACATTTAGAAAACACTCTTATGCCTGCTGAAGGGGAAAGGAGAGGTGGGGTGATGCATAAAACCAGAGTTTGATATAAGCACAGGTACCATTTCCAAAACCAACTGTGGAATAGACAAGACCTACACCTTCCTCAGTGAAATGGACTCAAAACCCCATATTTCCCTCAGAGGAATAGATCTGACTAGTAAGAATCTTAAAACCTATGTATTGATATGTCTCTGTAAGGGAATCAAGTGTGTCTAGACTGGCATAAACATGGCAGAGAGAATCAGCTCAAACCCACTATAAAAAGGAATTTCAAAAACAAAACCAAAAAACAGGGAAATTCTTTACATTTCCTTCAGGGTCTCTGATGAAACCTGGAAAAACCCTGTCTACAATGACAGCTGGATGTGGCATAAGACTGGACTCTTGGGACTGAGAGGATTGGTGAGATTGGGTGAGCAAATGCAGACCCTTTAAAGCAAAAATGCATGGCCCCCATTCCATGGGTCCCAACTCTCCAGGTTTAAGGGAATAATACTACAGCTATAACATGTACGGGAAACCTAGAGAATGGACACAGTGTGAATACAAAAGGTTTCTAAACCTCAACGAGTACTCCCTCTCCTGGTGCTCCGGTTTGACTTTCCAACTGCTTTACTATCAATCTCCCAACTTGGAGAGACAGCCCCTTTAACCTCCTGGTTCGCACAGGTTGCCAATTTGGCAGAGGATGGAAGGGAAGAGGGAGAACCAATGAGAGAGTTACTGTTAGGCATTTGGACGGGCACAGGTCACTCTAATTTCCCGGCAGGAAGAAGAATTAACCAGAGTCTCAGCCACCCACCGGGAACCAGTATAGGTCCTGAACCAAAATTTTGGACTTGCGTACAGCTCACAAAAAACGAGTTGAAAAATGGAGCTCAGGGCCACAGCAATTCACAAACTGGCAGAGTAATAAAGGACAACTATCGTCCAAAAATCTGTTGAGGGAAGGCAACGAGGCAGACTTGAAAGCCAGGCAGAATAGCAGGAAACAGATTTCAAGAGGTACGTTGGAAACGCCTTTAAAGCACAGGAAGAGGGGCACAACTTCGACAATGACGCAGTTGGCCAAAAAGGGCGTATGCGTTTTCTCCTGAATATATTCAGGAGAAAACGCATACGCCCTTTTTGGCCAAACAAGCAAGCGGGCAATGCAAATCTGCACTACAATGAAGTATCATTTCCCACCGGTCAAAAGGGACATCCACAAAATGTGTAAAAACCAGAAAGGCAAGACAGGCCCTGGAGAACAGGGAACCTTGTTATGCTGATGGGCGGGATGTAAATTGCCAACTGCCTCACTGGAGAAGTGCATTGCGTTCCCTAAAACAAGTAAACAACAGAGCTACAGAGCCAAGGGCACTTCCAGTCTAGGGAATATACATTGGGAAAACTGAAAATCAAGAAGACAGAGCCACCCCCAAATTTAGGGCTGCACTGCTTACAAGAACCTCAACTTGGGTACACCTTAAATATCCCAGGAAATATAAAAATGGTTCAAAAAACTCTGGTATTTATGTCCGATGGAATATCCCTCAGCCATGAAATCAATGTCATAAGACCAGGAGCAGCAAAGTGAGTGGATTCAGGTACGATGATTCTAAGTGAAATAAGTCACACAGAAAAAGAAACTTATCATAAGATATCACTTATGAAGATCCTGTAAACATGGCTACACATGAACTGAGTTAGGAAAGAGAACAGAGTCTCACATTTAGAAAACACTCTTATGCCTGCTGAAGGGGAAAGGAGAGGTGGGGTGATGCATAAAACCAGAGTTTGATATAAGCACATGTACCATTTCCAAAATCAACTGTGGAATAGACAAGACATACACCTTCCTCAGTGAAAGGGACTCAAAACCCCATATTTCCCGCAGAGGAATAGATCTGACTAGTAAGAATCTTAAAACCTATGTATTGATATGTCTCTGTAAGGGAATCAAGTGTGTCTAGACTGGCATAAACATGTCAGAGAGAATCAGCTCAAATCCAGTATAAAAAGGAATTTCAAAAACAAACCAAAAAACAAGGAAATTCTTTACATTTCCTTCAGGGTCTCTGATGAAACCTGGAAAAACCATGTCTACAATGACACCTGGATGTGGCATAAGGCTGGACTCTTGGGACTGAGAGGATTGGTGAGATTGGGTGAGCAAATGCAGACCCTTTAAAGCAAAAATGCATGGCCCCCATTCCATGGGTCCCAACTCTCCAGGTTTAAGGGAATATTACTACAGGTATAACATGTACGGGAAACCTAGAGAATGGACACACTGTGAATACAAAAGATTTCTAAAACTCAACGAGTAGTCCCTCTCCTGGTGCTCCGGTTTGACTTTCCAACTGCTTTACGATCAATCTCCCAACTTGGAGAGACAGCCCCTTTAACCTCCTGGTTCGCACAGGTTGCCAATTTGGCAGAGGATGGAAGGGAAGAGGGAGAACCAAGGAGAGAGTTACTGTTAGGCATTTGGACGGGCACATGTCACTCTAATTTCCCGGCAGGAAGAAGAATTAACCAGAGTCTCAGCCACCCAGCGGGAACCAGTATATGTCCTGAACCAAAATTTTGGACTTGCGTACAGCTCACAAAAAACGAGTTGGATAATGGAGCTCAGGGCCACAGCAATTCACAAACTGGCAGAGTAATAAAGGACAACTATCGTCCAAAAATCTGTTGAGGGAAGGCAACGAGGCAGACTTGAAAGCCAGGCAGAATAGCAGGAAACAGATTTCAAGAGGTACGTTGGAATCGCCTTTAAAGCACAGGAAGAGGGGCACAACTTCGACAATGACGCAGTTAGCCAAAAAGGGCGTATGCGTTTTCTCCTGAATATATTCAGGAGAAAACGCATACGCCCTTTTTGGCCAAACAAGCAAGCGGGCAATGCAAATCTGCACTACAAAGAAGTATCACTTCCCACCGGTCAAAAGGGACATCCACAAAATGTGTAAAAACCAGAAAGGCAAGACAGGCCCTGGAGAACAGGGAGCCTTGTTATGCTGATGGGCGGGATGTAAATTGCCAACTGCCTCACTGGAGGAGTGCATTGCGTTCCCTAAAACAAGTAAACAACAGAGCTACAGAGCCAAGGGCACTTCCAGTCTAGGGAATATACATTGGGAAAACTGAAAATGAAGAAGACAGTGCCACCCCCAAATTTAGGGCTGCACTGCTTACAAGAACCTCAACTTGGGTACACCTTAAATATCCCAGGAAATATAAAAATGGTTCAAAAAACTCTGGTATTTATGTCCGATGGAATATCCCTCAGCCATGAAATCAATCTCATAAGACCAGGAGCAGCAAAGTGAATGGATTCAGGTACGATGATTCTAAGTGAAATAAGTCACACAGAAAAAGAAACTTATCATAAGATATCACATATGAAGATCCTGTAAACATGGCTACACATGAACTGAGTTAGGAAAGAGAACAGAGTCTCACATTTAGAAAACACTCTTATGCCTGCTGAAGGGGAAAGGAGAGGTGGGGTGATGCATAAAACCAGAGTTTGATATAAGCACAGGTACCATTCCCAAAACCAACTGTGGAATAGACAAGACCTACACCTTCCTCAGTGAAAGTGACTCAAAACCCCATATTTACCGCAGAGGAATAGATCTGACTGGTAAGAATCTTAAAACCTATGTATTGATATGTCTCTGTAAGGGAATCAAGTGTGTCTAGAATGGCATAAACATGGCAGAGAGAATCAGCTCAAACCCACGATAAAAAAGAATTTCAAAAACAAAACGAAAAAACAGGGAAATTCTTTACATTTCCTTCAGGGTCTCTGATGAAACCTGGAAAAACCATGTCTACAATGACAGCTGGATGTGGCATAAGGCTGGACACTTGGGACTGAGAGGATTGGTGAGATTGGGTGAGCAAATGCAGACCCTTTGAAGCAAAAATGCATGGCCCCCATTCCATGGGTCCCAACTCTCCAGGTTGAAGGGAATATTACTACAGCTATAACATGTACGGGAAACCTAGAGAATGGACACACTGTGAATACAAAAGGTTTCTAAAACTCAACGAGTAGTCCCTCTCCTGGTGCTCCGGTTTGACTTTCCAACTGCTTTACGATCAATCTCCCAACTTGGAGAGACAGCCCGTTTAACCTCCTGGTTCGCACAGGTTGCTAATTGGCAGAGGATGGAAGGGAAGAAAGAGAACCAATGAGAGAGTTACTGGTAGGCATTTGGATGGGCACATGTCACTCTAAATTCCCGGCTGGAAGAAGAATTAACCAGAGACTCAGCCACCCAGCGGGAAGCAGTATAGGTACTGAACCAAAATTTTGGACTTGCGTACAGCTCACAAAAAACGAGTTGGAAAATGGAGCTCAGGGCCACAGCAATTCACAAACTGGCAGAGTAATAAAGGACAACTGTCGTCCAAAAATTTGTTGAGGGAAGGCAACGAGGCAGACTTGAAAGCCAGGCAGAATAGCAGGAAACAGATTTCAAGAGGTACGTTGGATTCGCCTTTAAAGCACAGGAAGAGGGGCACAACTTCGACAATGACGCAGTTGGCCAAAAAGGGCGTATGCGTTTTCTCCTGAATATATTCAGGAGAAAACGCATACGCCCTTTTTGGCCAAACAAGCAAGCGGGCAATGCAAATCTGCACTACAAAGAAGTATCACTTCCCACCGGTCAAAAGGGACATCCACAAAATGTGTAAAAACCAGAAAGGCAAGACAGGCCCTGGAGAACAGGGAGCCTTGTTGTGCTGATGGTTGGGATGTAAATTGCCAACTGCCTCACTGGAGGAGTGCATTGCGTTCCCTAAAACAAGTAAACAACAGAGCTACAGAGCCAAGGGCACTTCCAGTCTAGGGAATATACATTGGGAAAACTGAAAATCAATAAGACAGAGCCACCCCCAAATTTAGGGCTGCACTGCTTCCAAGAACCTCAACTTGGGTAAACCTTAAATATCCCAGGAAATATAAAAATGGTTCAAAAAACTGTGGTAGTTATGTACGATGGTATATCCCTCAGCCATGAAATCCATGTCATAAGACCAGGAGCAGCAAAGTGAGTGGATTCAGGTACGATGATTCTAAGTGAAATAAGTCACACAGAAAAAGAAACTTATCATAAGATATCACTTATGAAGATCCTGTAAACATGGCTCCACATGAACTGAGTTAGGAAAGAGAACAGAGTCTCACATTTAGAAAACACTCTTATGCCTGCTTAAGGGGAAAGGAGAGGTGGGGTGATGCATAAAACCAGAGTTTGATATAAGCACAGGTACCATTTCCAAAACCAACTGTGGAATAGACAAGACCTACACCTTCCTCAGAGAAAGGGACTCAAAACCCCATATTTCCCGCAGAGGAATAGATCTGACTGGTAAGAATCTCAAGACCTATGTATTGATATGTCTCTGTAAGGGAATCAAGTGTGTCTAGACTGGCATAAACATGGCAGAGAGAATCAGCTCAAACCCACTATAAAAAGGAATTTCAAAAACAAAACCAAAAAACAGTGAAATTCTTTACATTTCCTTCAGGGTCTCTGATGAAACCTGGAAAAACCCTGTCTTCAATGACAGCTGGATGTGGCATAAGGCTGGACACTTGGGACTGAGAGGATTGGTGAGATTGGGTGAGCAAATGCAGACCCTTTAAAGCAAAAATGCATGGCCCCCATTCCATGGGTCCCAACTCTCCAGGTTGAAGGGAATATTACTACAGCTATAACATGTACGGGAAACCTAGAGAATTGACACACTGTGAATACAAATGTTTTCTAAAACTCAACGAGTAGTCCCTCTCCTGGTGCTCCAGTTTGACTTTCCAACTGCTTTACTATCAATCTCCCAACTTGGAGAGACAGCCCCTTTAACTTCCTGGTTCGCACAGGTTGCCAGTTTGGCAGAGGATGGAAGGGAAGAAAGAGAACGAATGAGAGAGTTACTGTTAGGCATTTGGACGGGCACATGTCACTCTAATTTCCCGGCACGAAGAAGAATTAACCAGAGTCTCAGCCACCCAGCGGGAACCAGTATTGGTACTGAACCAAAATTTTGGACTTGCGTACAGCTCACAAAAAACGAGTTGGAAAATGGAGCTCAGGGCCACAGCAAACCACAAACTGGCAGAGTAATAAAGGACAACTGTCGTCCAAAAATTTGTTGAGGGAAGGCAACGAGGCAGACTTGAAAGCCAGGCAGAATAGCAGGAAACAGATTTCAAGAGGTACGTTGGAATCGCCTTTAAAGCACAGGAAGAGGGGCACAACTTCGACAATGACGCAGTTGGCCAAAAAGGGCGTATGCGTTTTCTCCTGAATATATTCAGGAGAAAACGCATACGCCCTTTTTGGCCAAACAAGCAAGCGGGCAATGCAAATCTGCACTACAATGAAGTATCATTTCCCACCGGTCAAAAGGGACATCCACAAAATGTGTAAAAACCAGAAAGGCAAGACAGGCCCTGGAGAACAGGGAACTTTGTTATGCTGATGGGCGGGATGTAAATTGCCAACTGCCTCACTGGAGAAGTGCATTGCGTTCCCTAAAACAAGTAAACAACAGAGCTACAGAGCCAAGGGCACTTCCAGTCTAGGGAATATACATTGGGAAAACTGAAAATGAAGAAGACAGTGCCACCCCCAAATTTAGGGCTGCACTGCTTACAAGAACCTCAACTTGGGTACACCTTAAATATCCCAGGAAATATAAAAATGGTTCAAAAAACTCTGGTATTTATGTCCGATGGAATATCCCTCAGCCATGAAATCAATCTCATAAGACCAGGAGCAGCAAAGTGAATGGATTCAGGTACGATGATTCTAAGTGAAATAAGTCACACAGAAAAAGAAACTTATCATAAGATATCACTTATGAAGATCCTGTAAACATGGCTACACATGAACTGAGTTAGGAAAGAGAACAGAGTCTCACATTTAGAAAACACTCTTATGCCTGCTGAAGGGGAAAGGAGAGGTGGGGTGATGCATAAAACCAGAGTTTGATATAAGCACAGGTACCATTCCCAAAACCAACTGTGGAATAGACAAGACCTACACCTTCCTCAGTGAAAGGGACTCAAAACCCCATATTTACCGCAGAGGAATAGATCTGACTGGTAAGAATCTTAAAACCTATGTATTGATATGTCTCTGTAAGGGAATCAAGTGTGTCTAGAATGGCATAAACATGGCAGAGAGAATCAGCTCAAACCCACGATAAAAAAGAATTTCAAAAACAAAACGAAAAAACAGGGAAATTCTTTACATTTCCTTCAGGGTCTCTGATGAAACCTGGAAAAACCATGTCTACAATGACAGCTGGATGTGGCATAAGGCTGGACACTTGGGACTGAGAGGATTGGTGAGATTGGGTGAGCAAATGCAGACCCTTTGAAGCAAAAATGCATGGCCCCCATTCCATGGGTCCCAACTCTCCAGGTTGAAGGGAATATTACTACAGCTATAACATGTACGGGAAACCTAGAGAATGGACACACTGTGAATACAAAAGGTTTCTAAAACTCAACGAGTAGTCCCTCTCCTGGTGCTCCGGTTTGACTTTCCAACTGCTTTACGATCAATCTCCCAACTTGGAGAGACAGCCCGTTTAACCTCCTGGTTCGCACAGGTTGCTAATTGGCAGAGGATGGAAGGGAAGAAAGAGAACCAATGAGAGAGTTACTGGTAGGCATTTGGATGGGCACATGTCACTCTAAATTCCCGGCTGGAAGAAGAATTAACCAGAGACTCAGCCACCCAGCGGGAAGCAGTATAGGTACTGAACCAAAATTTTGGACTTGCGTACAGCTCACAAAAAACGAGTTGGAAAATGGAGCTCAGGGCCACAGCAATTCACAAACTGGCAGAGTAATAAAGGACAACTGTCGTCCAAAAATTTGTTGAGGGAAGGCAACGAGGCAGACTTGAAAGCCAGGCAGAATAGCAGGAAACAGATTTCAAGAGGTACGTTGGATTCGCCTTTAAAGCACAGGAAGAGGGGCACAACTTCGACAATGACGCAGTTGGCCAAAAAGGGCGTATGCGTTTTCTCCTGAATATATTCAGGAGAAAACGCATACGCCGTTTTTGGCCAAACAAGCAAGCGGGTAATGCAAATCTGCACTACAAAGAAGTATCACTTCCCACCGGTCAAAAGGGACATCCACAAAATGTGTAAAAACCAGAAAGGCAAGACAGGCCCTGGAGAACAGGGAGCCTTGTTGTGCTGATGGGTGGGATGTAAATTGCCAACTGCCTCACTGGAGGAGTGCATTGCGTTCCCTAAAACAAGTAAACAACAGAGCTACAGAGCCAAGGGCACTTCCAGTCTAGGGAATATACATTGGGAAAACTGAAAATCAATAAGACAGAGCCACCCCCAAATTTAGGGCTGCACTCCTTACAAGAACCTCAACTTGGGTACACCTTAAATATCCCAGGAAATATAAAAATGGTTCAAAAAACTCTGGTATTTATGTACGATGGTATATCCCTCAGCCATGAAATCAATGTCATAAGACCAGGAGCAGCAAAGTGAGTGGATTCAGGTACGATGATTCTAAGTGAAATAAGTCACACAGAAAAAGAAACTTATCATAAGATATCACTTATGAAGATCCTGTAAACATGGCTCCACATGAACTGAGTTAGGAAAGAGAACAGAGTCTCACATTTAGAAAACACTCTTATGCCTGCTGAAGGGGAAAGGAGAGGTGGGGTGATGCATAAAACCAGAGTTTGATATAAGCACAGGTACCATTTCCAAAACCAACTGTGGAATAGACAAGACCTACAACTTCCTCAGAGAAAGGGACTCAAAACCCCATATTTCCCGCAGAGGTATAGATCTGACTAGTAAGAATCTCAAGACCTATGTATTGATATGTCTCTGTAAGGGAATCAAGTGTGTCTAGACTGGCATAAACATGGCAGAGAGAATCAGCTCAAACCCACTATAAAAAGGAATTTCAAAAACAAAACCAAAAAACAGGGAAATTCTTTACATTTCCTTCAGTGTCTCTGATGAAACCTGGAAAAACCCTGTCTTCAATGACAGCTGGATGTGGCATAAGCCTGGACACTTGGGACTGAGAGGATTGGTGAGATTGGGTGAGCAAATGCAGACCCTTTAAAGCAAAAATGCATGGCCCCCATTCCATGGTTCCCAACTCTCCAGGTTGAAGGGAATATTACTACAGCTATAACATGTACGGGAAACCTAGAGAATGGACACACTGTGAATACAAATGGTTTCTAAAACTCAACGAGTAGTCCCTCTCCTGGTGCTCCAGTTTGACTTTCCAACTGCTTTACTATCAATCTCCCAACTTGGAGAGACAGCCCCTTTAACTTCCTGGTTCGCACAGGTTGCCAGTTTGGCAGAGGATGGAAGGGAAGAAGGAGAACGAATGAGAGAGTTACTGTTAGGCATTTGGACGGGCACATGTCACTCTAATTTCCCGGCAGGAAGAAGAATTAACCAGAGTCTCAGCCACCCAGCGGGAACCAGTATTGGTACTGAACCAAAATTTTGGACTTGCGTACAGCTCACAAAAAACGAGTTGGAAAATGGAGCTCAGGGCCACAGCAAATCACAAACTGGCAGAGTAATAAAGGACAACTGTCGTCCAAAAATTTGTTGAGGGAAGGCAACGAGGCAGACTTGAAAGCCAGGCAGAATAGCAGGAAACAGATTTCAAGCGGTACGTTGGATTCGCCTTTAAAGCACAGGAAGAGGGGCACAACTTCGACAATGACGGAGTTGGCCAAAAACGGCGTATGCGTTTTCTCCTGAATATATTCAGGAGAAAACGCATACGCCCTTTTTGGCCAAACAAGCAAGCGGGCAATGCAAATCTGCACTACAAAGATGTATCACTTCCCACCGGTCAAAAGGGACATCCACAAAATGTGTAAAAACCAGAAAGGCAAGACAGGCCCTGGAGAACAGGGAGCCTTGTTGTGCTGATGGGTGGAATGTAAATTGCCAACTGCCTCACTGGAGGAGTGCATTGCGTTCCCTAAAACAAGTAAACAACAGAGCTATAGAGCCAAGGGCACTTCCAGTCTAGGGAATATACATTGGGAAAACTGAAAATCAATAAGACAGAGCCACCCCCAAATTTAGGGCTGCACTGCTTACAAGAACCTCAACTTGGGTACACCTTAAATATCCCAGGAAATATAAAAATGGTTCAAAAAACTGTGGTATTTATGTCCGATGGAATATCCCTCAGCCATGAAATCAATGTCATAAGACCAGGAGCAGCAAAGTGAGTGGATTCAGGTACGATGATTCTAAGTGAAATAAGTCACACAGAAAAAGAAACTTATCATAAGATATCACTTATGAAGATCCTGTAAACATGGCTCCACATGAACTGAGTTAGGAAAGAGAACAGAGTCTCACATTTAGAAAACACTCTTATGCCTGCTTAAGGGGAAAGGAGAGGTGGGGTGATGCATAAAACCAGAGTTTGATATAAGCACAGGTACCATTTCCAAAACCAACTGTGGAATAGACAAGACCTACACCTTCCTCAGAGAAAGGGACTCAAAACCCCATATTTCCCGCAGAGGAATAGATCTGACTAGTAAGAATCTCAAGACCTATGTATTGATATGTCTCTGTAAGGGAATCAAGTGTGTCTACACTGACATAAACATGGCAGAGAGAATCAGCTCAACCCACTATAAAAAGGAATTTCAAAAACAAACCCAAAAAACAGGGAAATTCTTTACATTTCCTTCAGGGTCTCTGATGAAACCTGGAAAAACCCTGTCTACAATGACAGCTGGATGTGGCATAAGGCTGGACACTTGGGACTGAGAGGATAGGTGAGATTGGGTGAGCAAATGCAGACCCTTTAAAGCAAAAATGCATGGCCCCCATTCCATGGGTCCCAACTCTCCAGGTTTAAGGGAATATTACTACAGCTATAACATGTACGGGAAACCTAGAGAATGTACACAGTGTGAATACAAAAGGTTTCTAAACCTCAACGAGTAGTCCCTCTCCTGGTGCTCCGGTTTGAGTTTCCAACTGCTTTACTATCAATCTCCCAACTTGGAGAGACAGCCCCTTTAACCTCCTGGTTCGCACAGGTGGCCAATTTGGCAGAGGATGGAAGGGAAGAGGGAGAACCAATGAGAGAGTTACTGTTAGGCATTTGGACGGGCACATGTCACTCTAATTTCCCAGCAGGAAGAAGTAATAATCAGAGTCTCAGCCACACAGCGGGAACCAGTATAGGTCTTGAACCAAAATTTTGGACTTGCGTACAGCTCACAAAAAACGAGTTGGAAAATGGAGCTCAGGGCCACAGCAATTCACAAACTGGCAGAGTAATAAAGGACAACTATCGTCCAAAAATCTGTTGAGGGAAGGCAACGAGGCAGACTTGAAAGCCAGGCAGAATAGCAGGAAACAGATTTCAAGAGGTACGTTGGAATCGCCTTTAAAGCACAGGAAGAGGGGCACAACTTCGACAATGACGCAGTTGGCCAAAAAGGGCGTATGCGTTTTCTCCTGAATATATTCAGGAGAAAACGCATACGCCCTTTTTGGCCAAACAAGCAAGCGGGCAATGCAAATCTGCACTACAAAGAAGTATCACTTCCCACCGGTCAAAAGGGACATCCACAAAATGTGTAAAAACCAGAAAGGCAAGACAGGCCCTGGAGAACAGGGAGCCTTGTTATGCTGATGGGCGGGATGTAAATTGCCAACTGCCTCACTGGAGGAGTGCATTGCGTTCCCTAAAACAAGTAAACAACAGAGCTACAGAGCCAAGGGCACTTCCAGTCTAGGGAATATACATTGGGAGAATTGAAAATCAAGAAGACAGAGCCACCCACAAATTTAGGGCTGCACTGCTTACAAGAACCTCAACTTAGGTACACCTTAAATATCCCAGGAAATATAAAAATGGTTCAAAAACTGTGGTATTTATGTCCGATGGAATATCCCTCAGCCATGAAATCAATGTCATAAGACCAGGAGCAGCAAAGTGAGTGGATTCAGGTACGATGATTCTAAGTGAAATAAGTCACACAGAAAAAGAAACTTATCATAAGATATGACTTATGAAGATCCTGTAAACATGGCTACACATGAACTGAGTTAGGAAAGAGAACAGAGTCTCACATTTAGAAAACACTCTTATGCCTGCTGAAGGGGAAAGGAGAGGTGGGGTGATGCATAAAACCAGAGTTTGATATAAGCACATGTATCATTTCCAAAACCAACTGTGGAATAGACAAGACCTACACCTTCCTCAGTGAAAGGGACTCAAAACCCCATATTTCCCGCAGAGGAATAGATCTGACTAGTAAGAATCTTAAAACCTATGTATTGATATGTCTCTGTAAGGGAATCAAGTGTGTCTAGACTGGCATAAACATGTCAGAGAGAATCAGCTCAAACCCACTATAAAAAGGAATTTCAAAAACAAACCCAAAAAACAGGGAAATTCTTTACATTTCCTTCAGGGTCTCTGATGAAACCTGGAAAAACCCTGTCTACAATGACAGCTGGATGTGGCATAAGACTGGACTCTTGGGACTGAGAGGATTGGTGAGATTGGGTGAGCAAATGCAGACCCTTTAAAGCAAAAATGCATGGCCCCAATTCCATGGGTCCCAACTCTCCAGGTTGAAGGGAATATTACTACAGCTATAACATGTACGGGAAACCTAGAGAATGGACACACTGTGAATACAAAAGGTTTCTAAAACTCAACGAGTTGTCCCTCTCCTGGTGCTCGGGTTTGACTTTCCAACTGCTTTACTATCAATCTCCCAACTTGGAGAGACAGCCCCTTTAACCTCCTGTTTCGCACATGTTGCCAATTTGGCAGAGGATGGAAGGGAAGAGGGAGAACCAATGAGAGAGTTACTGTTAGGCATTTGGACGGGCACATGTCACTCTAATTTCCCGGCAGGAAGAAGAATAAACCAGAGTCTCAGCCAACCACCGGGAACCAGTATAGGTCCTGAAACAAAATTTTGGACTTGCGTACAGCTCACAAAAAACGAGTTGGAAATGGAGCTCAGGGCCACAGCAATTCACAAACTGGCAGAGTAATAAAGGACAACTATCGTCCAAAAATCTGTTGAGGGAAGGCAACGAGGCAGACTTGAAAGCCAGGCAGAATAGCAGGAAACAGATTTCAAGAGGTACGTTGGAATCGCCTTTAAAGCACAGGAAGAGGGGCAAAACTTCGACAATGACGCAGTTGGCCAAAAAGGGCGTATGCGTTTTCTCCTGAATATATTCAGGAGAAAACGCATACGCCCTTTTTGGCCAAACAAGCAAGCGGGCAATGCAAATCTGCACTACAAAGAAGTATCACTTCCCACCGGTCAAAAGGGATATCCACAAAATGTGTAAAAACCCGAAAGGCAAGACAGGCCCTGGAGAACAGGGAGCCTTGTTATGCTGATGGGCGGGATGTAAATTGCCAACTGCCTCACTGGAGGATTGCATTGCGTTCCCTACAACAAGTAAACAACAGAGCTACAGAGCCAAGGGCACTTCCAGTCTAGGGAATATACATTGGGAAAACTGAAAATCAAGAAGACAGAGCCACCCCCAAATTTAGGGCTGCACTGCTTACAAGAACCTCAACTTGGGTACACCTTAAATATCCCAGGAAATATAAAAATGGTTCAAAAAACTGTGGTATTTATGTCCGATGGAATATCCCTCAGCCATGAAATCAATGTCATAAGACCAGGAGCAGCAAAGTGAGTGGATTCAGGTACGATGATTCTAAGTGAAATAAGTCACACAGAAAAAGAAACTTATCATAAGATATCACTTATGAAGATCCTGTAAACATGGCTACACATGAACTGAGTTAGGAAAGAGAACAGAGTCTCACATTTAGAAAACACTCTTATGCCTGCTGAAGGGGAAAGGAGAGGTGGGGTGATGCATAAAACCAGAGTTTGATATAAGCACAGGTACCATTTCCAAAACCAACTGTGGAATAGACAAGACCTACACCTTCCTCAGTGAAAGGGACTCAAAACCCCATATTTCCCGCAGAGGAATAGATCTGACTAGTAAGAATCTTAAAACCTATGTATTGATATGTCTCTGTAAGGGAATCAAGTGTGTCTAGACTGGCATAAACATATCAGAGAGAATCAGCTCAAACCCACTATAAAAAGGAATTTCAAAAACAAAACCAAAAAACAGGGAAATTCTTTACATTTCCTTCAGGGTCTCTGATGAAACCTGGAAAAACCCTGTCTACAATGACAGCTGGATGTGGCATAAGACTGGACACTTGGGACTGAGAGGATTGGTGAGATTGGGTGAGCAAATGCAGGCCCTTTAAAGCAAAAATGCATGGCCCCAATTCCATGGGTCCCAACTCTCCAGTTTGAAGGGAATATTACTACAGCTATAACATGTACGGGAAACCTAGAGAATTTACACACTGTGAATACAAAAGGTTTCTAAAACTCAAGGAGTAGTCCCTCTCCTGGTGCTCCGGTTTGAGTTTCCAACTGCTTTACTATCAATCTCCCAACTTGGAGAGACAGCCCCTTTAACCTCCTGGTTCGCACAGGTGGCCAATTTGGCAGAGGATGGAAGGGAATAGGGAGAACCAATGAGAGAGTTACTGTTAGGCATTTGGACGGGCACATGTCACTCTAATTTCCCGGCAGGAAGAAGTATTAATCAGAATCTCAGCCACACAGCGGGAACCAGTATAGGTCTTGAACCAAAATTTTGGACTTGCGTACAGCTCACAAAAAACGAGTTGGAAAATGGAGCTCTGGGCCACAGCAATTCACAAACTGGCAGAGTAATAAAGGACAACTATCGTCCAAAAATCTGTTGAGGGAAGGCAACGAGGCAGACTTGAAAGCCAGGCAGAATAGCAGGAAACAGATTTCAAGAGGTACGTTGGAATCGCCTTTAAAGCACAGGAAGAGGGGCACAACTTCGACAATGACGCAGTTGGCCAAAAAGGGCGTATGCGTTTTCTCCTGAATATATTCAGGAGAAAACGCATACGCCCTTTTTGGCCAAACAAGCAAGCGGGCAATGCAAATCTGCACTTCAAAGAAGTATCACTTCCCACCGGTCAAAAGGGACATCCACAAAATGTGTAAAAACCAGAAAGGCAAGACAGGCCCTGGAGAACAGGGAGCCTTGTTATGCTGATGGGCGGGATGTAAATTGCCACCTGCCTCACTGGAGGAGTGCATTGCGTTCCCTAAAACAAGTAAACAACAGAGCTACAGAGCCAAGGGCACTTCCAGTCTAGGGAATATACATAGGGAAAACTGAAAATCAATAAGACAGAGCCACCCCCAAATTTAGGGCTGCACTGCTTACAAGAACCTCAACTTGGGTACACCTTAAATATCCCAGGAAATATAAAAATGGTTCAAAAAACTGTGGTATTTAGGTCGGATGGAATATCCCTCAGCCATGAAATCAATGTCATAAGACCAGGAGCAGCAAAGTGAGTGCATTCAGGTACGATGATTCTAAGTGAAATAAGTCACACAGAAAAAGAATCTTATCATAAGATATCACTTATGAAGATCCTGTAAACATGGCTACACATGAACTGAGTTAGGAAAGAGAACAGAGTCTCACATTTAGAAAACACTCTTATGCCTGCTTAAGGGGAATGGAGAGGAGGGGTGATGCATAAAACCAGAGTTTGATATAAGCACAGGTACCATTTCCAAAACCAACTGTGGAATAGACAAGACCTACACCTTCCTCAGTGAAAGGGACTCAAAACCCCATATTTCCCGCAGAGGAATAGATCTGACTAGTAAGAATCTTAAAACCTATGTATTGATATGTCTCTGTAAGGGAATCAAGTGTGTCTAGACTAGCATAAACATGTCAGAGAGAATCAGCTCAAACCCACTATAAAAAGGAATTTCAAAAACAAACCCAAAAAACAGGGAAATTCTTTACATTTCCTTCAGGGTCTCTGATGAAACCTGGAAAAACCCTGTCTACAATGACAGCTGGATGTGGCATAAGGCTGGACACTTGGGACTGAGAGGATTGGTGAGATTGGGTGAGCAAATGCAGACCCTTTAAAGCAAAAATGCATGGCCCCCATTCCATGGGTTCCAACTCTCCAGGTTGAAGGGAATATTACTACAGCTATAACATGTACGGGAAACCTAGAGAATGGACACACTGTGAATACAAAAGGTTTCTAAAACTCAACGTGTAGTCCCTCTCCTGGTGCTCCGGTTTGACTCTCCAACTGGTTTACTATCAATCTCCCAACTTGGAGAGACAGCCCCTTTAAGCTCCTGGTTCGCACAGGTTGCCAATTTGGCAGAGGATGGAAGGGAAGAGGGAGAACCAATGAGAGAGTTACTGTTAGGCATTTGGATGGGCACATGTCACTCTAATTTCCCGGCAGGAAGAAGAATTAACCAGAGACTCAGCCAACCACCGGGAACCAGTATAGGTCCTGAAACAAAATTTTGGACTTGCGTACAGCTCACAAAAAACGAGTTGGAAATGGAGCTCAGGGCCACAGCAATTCACAAACTGGCAGAGTAATAAAGGACAACTATCGTCCAAAAATCTGTTGAGGGAAGGCAACGAGGCAGACTTGAAAGCCAGGCAGAATAGCAGGAAACAGATTTCAAGAGGTACGTTGGAATCGCCTTTAAAGCACAGGAAGAGGGGCAAAACTTCGACAATGACGCAGTTGGCCAAAAAGGGCGTATGCGTTTTCTCCTGAATATATTCAGGAGAAAACGCATACGCCCTTTTTGGCCAAACAAGCAAGCGGGAAATGCAAATCTGCACTACAAAGAAGTATCACTTCCCACCGGTCAAAAGGGATATCCACAAAATGTGTAAAAACCAGAAAGGCAAGACAGGCCCTGGAGAACAGGGAGCCTTGTTATGCTGATGGGCGGGATGTAAATTGCCAACTGCCTCACTGGAGGATTGCATTGCGTTCCCTACAACAAGTAAACAACAGAGCTACAGAGCCAAGGGCACTTCCAGTCTAGGGAATATACATTGGGAAAACTGAAAATCAAGAAGACAGAGCCACCCCCAAATTTAGGGCTGCACTGCTTACAAGAACCTCAACTTGGGTACACCTTAAATATCCCAGGAAATATAAAAATGGTTCAAAAAACTGTGGTATTTATGTCCGATGGAATATCCCTCAGCCATGAAATCAATGTCATAAGACCAGGAGCAGCAAAGTGAGTGGATTCAGGTACGATGATTCTAAGTGAAATAAGTCACACAGAAAAAGAAACTTATCATAAGATATGACTTATGAAGATCCTGTAAACATGGCTACACATGAACTGAGTTAGGAAAGAGAACAGAGTCTCACATTTAGAAAACACTCTTATGCCTGCTGAAGGGGAAAGGAGAGGTGGGGTGATGCATAAAACCAGAGTTTGATATAAGCACAGGTACCATTTCCAAAACCAACTGTGGAATAGACAAGACCTACACCTTCCTCAGTGAAAGGGACTCAAAACCCCATATTTCCCGCAGAGGAATAGATCTGACTAGTAAGAATCTTAAAACCTATGTATTGATATGTCTCTGTAAGGGAATCAAGTGTGTCTAGACTGGCATAAACATATCAGAGAGAATCAGCTCATACCCACTATAAAAAGGAATTTCAAAAACAAAACCAAAAAACAGGGAAATTCTTTACATTTCCTTCAGGGTCTCTGATGAAACCTGGAAAAACCCTGTCTACAATGACAGCTGGATGTGGCATAAGACTGGACACTTGGGACTGAGAGGATTGGTGAGATTGGGTGAGCAAATGCAGGCCCTTTAAAGCAAAAATGCATGGCCCCAATTCCATGGGTCCCAACTCTCCAGTTTGAAGGGAATATTACTACAGCTATAACATGTACGGGAAACCTAGAGAATTTACACACTGTGAATACAAAAGGTTTCTAAAACTCAAGGAGTAGTCCCTCTCCTGGTGCTCCGGTTTGAGTTTCCAACTGCTTTACTATCAATCTCCCAACTTGGAGAGACAGCCCCTTTAACCTCCTGGTTCGCACAGGTGGCCAATTTGGCAGAGGATGGAAGGGAATAGGGAGAACCAATGAGAGAGTTACTGTTAGGCATTTGGACGGGCACATGTCACTCTAATTTCCCGGCAGGAAGAAGTATTAATCAGAGTCTCAGCCACACAGCGGGAACCAGTATAGGTCTTGAACCAAAATTTTGGACTTGCGTACAGCTCACAAAAAACGAGTTGGAAAATGGAGCTCAGGGCCACAGCAATTCACAAACTGGCAGAGTAATAAAGGACAACTATCGTCCAAAAATCTGTTGAGGGAAGGCAACGAGGCAGACTTGAAAGCCAGGCAGAATAGCAGGAAACAGATTTCAAGAGGTACGTTGGAATCGCCTTTAAAGCACAGGAAGAGGGGCACAACTTCGACAATGACGCAGTTGGCCAAAAAGGGCGTATGCGTTTTCTCCTGAATATATTCAGGAGAAAACGCATACGCCCTTTTTGGCCAAACAAGCAAGCGGGCAATGCAAATCTGCACTACAAAGAAGTATCACTTCCCACCGGTCAAAAGGGACATCCACAAAATGTGTAAAAACCAGAAAGGCAAGACAGGCCCTGGAGAACAGGGAGCCTTGTTATGCTGATGGGCGGGATGTAAATTGCCACCTGCCTCACTGGAGGAGTGCATTGCGTTCCCTAAAACAAGTAAACAACAGAGCTACAGAGCCAAGGGCACTTCCAGTCTAGGGAATATACATAGGGAAAACTGAAAATCAATAAGACAGAGCCACCCCCAAATTTAGGGCTGCACTGCTTACAAGAACCTCAACTTGGGTACACCTTAAATATCCCAGGAAATATAAAAATGGTTCAAAAAACTGTGGTATTTAGGTCGGATGGAATATCCCTCAGCCATGAAATCAATGTCATAAGACCAGGAGCAGCAAAGTGAGTGCATTAAGGTACGATGATTCTAAGTGAAATAAGTCACACAGAAAAAGAATCTTATCATAAGATATCACTTATGAAGATCCTGTAAACATGGCTACACATGAACTGAGTTAGGAAAGAGAACAGAGTCTCACATTTAGAAAACACTCTTATGCCTGCTTAAGGGGAATGGAGAGGAGGGGTGATGCATAAAACCAGAGTTTGATATAAGCACAGGTACCATTTCCAAAACCAACTGTGGAATAGACAAGACCTACACCTTCCTCAGTGAAAGGGACTCAAAACCCCATATTTCCCGCAGAGGAATAGATCTGACTAGTAAGAATCTTAAAACCTATGTATTGATATGTCTCTGTAAGGGAATCAAGTGTGTCTAGACTGGCATAAACATGGCAGCGAGAATCAGCTCAAACCCACTATAAAAAGGAATTTCAAAAACAAAAAAAAAAACAGGGAAATTCTTTACATTTCCTTCAGGGTCTCTGATGAAACCTGGAAAAACCCTGTCTACAATGACAGCTGGATGTGGCATAAGGCTGGACACTTGGGACTGAGAGGATTGGTGAGATTGGGTGAGCAAATGCAGACCCTTTAAAGCAAAAATGCATGGCCCCCATTCCATGGGTCCCAACTCTCCAGGTTGAAGGGAATATTACTACAGCTATAACATGTACGGGAAACCTAGAGAATGGACACACTGTGAATACAAAAGGTTTCTAAAACTCAACGTGTAGTCCCTCTCCTGGTGCTCCGGTTTGACTCTCCAACTGGTTTACTATCAATCTCCCAACTTGGAGAGACAGGCCCTTTAAGCTCCTGGTTCGCACAGGTTGCCAATTTGGCAGAGGATGGAAGGGAAGAGGGAGAACCAATGAGAGAGTTACTGTTAGGCATTTGGATGGGCACATGTCACTCTAATTTCCCGGCAGGAAGAAGAATTAACCAGAGTCTCAGCCAACCACCGGGAACCAGTATAGGTCCTGAACCAAAATTTTGGACTTGAATACAGCTCACAAAAAACGAGTTGGAAATGGAGCTCAGGGCCACAGCAATTCACAAACTGGCAGGGTAATAAAGGACAACTATCGTCCAAAAATCTGTTGAGGGAAGGCAACGAGGCAGACTTGAAAGCCAGGCAGAATAGCAGCAAACAGATTTCAAGAGGTACATTGGAATCACCTTTAAAGCACAGGAAGAGGGGCACAACTTCGACAGTGACGCAGTTGGCCAAAAAGGGCGTATGCGTTTTCTCCTGAATATATTCAGGAGAAAACGCATACGCCCTTTTTGGCCAAACAAGCAAGCGGGCAATGCAAATCTGCACTACAAAGAAGTATCACTTCCCACCGGTCAAAAGGGACATCCACAAAATGTGTAAAAACCAGAAAGGCTAGACAGGCCCTGGAGAACAGGGAGCCTTGTTATGCTGATGGGAGGGATGTAAATTACCAACTGCCTCACTGGAGGAGTGCATTGCGTTCCCTAAAACAAGTAAACAACAGAGCTACAGAGCCAAGGGCACTTCCTGTCTAGGGAATATACATTGGGAGAATTGAAAATCAAGAAGACAGAGCCACCCCCAAATTTAGGGCTGCACTGCTTACAAGAACCTCAACTTGGGTACACCTTAAATATCCCAGGAAATATAAAAATGGTTCAAAAAACTGTGGTATTTATGTCCGATGGAATATCCCTCAGCCATGAAATCAATGTCATAAGACCAGGAGCAGCAAAGTGAGTGGATTCAGGTACGATGATTCTAAGTGAAATAAGTCACACAGAAAAAGAAACTTATCATAAGATATGACTTAGGAAGATCCTGTAAACATGGCTACACATGAACTGAGTTAGGAAAGAGAACAGAGTCTCACATTTAGAAAACACTCTTATGCCTGCTGAAGGGGAAAGGAGAGGTGGGGTGATGCATAAAACCAGAGTTTGATATAAGCACATGTACCATTTCCAAAACCAACTGTGGAATAGACAAGACCTACACCTTCCTCAGTGAAAGGGACTCAAAACCCCATATTTCCCGCAGAGGAATAGATCTGACTAGTAAGAATCTTAAAACCTATGTATTGATATGTCTCTGTAAGGGAATCAAGTGTGTCTAGACTGGCATAAACATGTCAGAGAGAATCAGCTCAAACCCACTATAAAAAGGAATTTCAAAAACAAACCCAAAAAACAGGGAAATTCTTTACATTTCCTTCAGGGTCTCTGATGAAACCTGGAAAAACCCTGTCTACAATGACAGCTGGATGTGGCATAAGACTGGACTCTTGGGACTGAGAGGATTGGTGAGATTGGGTGAGCAAATGCAGACCCTTTAAAGCAAAAATGCATGGCCCCAATTCCATGGGTCCCAACTCTCCAGGTTGAAGGGAATATTACTACAGCTATAACATGTACGGGAAACCTAGAGAATGGACACACTGTGAATACGAAAGGTTTCTAAAACTCAACGAGTTGTCCCTCTCCTGGTGCTCCGGTTTGACTTTCCAACTGCTTTACTATCAATCTCCCAACTTGGAGAGACAGCCCCTTTAACCTCCTGTTTCGCACAGGTTGCCAATTTGGCAGAGGATGGAAGGGAAGAGGGAGAACCAATGAGAGAGTTACTGTTAGGCATTTGGACGGGCACATGTCACTCTAATTTCCCGGCAGGAAGAAGAATTAACCAGAGTCTCAGCCAACCACCGGGAACCAGAATAGGTCCTGAAACAAAATTTTGGACTTGCGTACAGCTCACAAAAAACGAGTTGGAAATGGAGCTCAGGGCCACAGCAATTCACAAACTGGCAGAGTAATAAAGGACAACTATCGTCCAAAAATCTGTTGAGGGAAGGCAACGAGGCAGACTTGAAAGCCAGGCAGAATTGCAGGAAACAGATTTCAAGAGGTACGTTGGAATCGCCTTTAAAGCACAGGAAGAGGGGCAAAACTTCGACAATGACGCAGTTGGCCAAAAAGGGCGTATGCGTTTTCTCCTGAATATATTCAGGAGAAAACGCATACGCCCTTTTTGGCCAAACAAGCAAGAGGGCAATGCAAATCTGCACTACAAAGAAGTATCACTTCCCACCGGTCAAAAGGGATATCCACAAAATGTGTAAAAACCAGAAAGGCAAGACAGGCCCTGGAGAACAGGGAGCCTTGTTATGCTGATGGGCGGGATGTAAATTGCCAACTGCCTCACTGGAGGATTGCATTGCGTTCCCTACAACAAGTAAACAACAGAGCTACAGAGCCAAGGGCACTTCCAGTCTAGGGAATATACATTGGGAAAATTGAAAATCAAGAAGACAGAGCCACCCCCAAATTTAGGGCTGCACTGCTTACAAGAACCTCAACTAGGGTACACCTTAAATATCCCAGGAAATATAAAAATGGTTCAAAAAACTGTGGTATTTATGTCGGATGGAATATCCCTCAGCCATGAAATCAATGTTATAAGACCAGGAGCAGCAAAGTGAGTGGATTCAGGTACGATGATTCTAAGTGAAATAAGTCACACAGAAAAAGAAACTTATCATAAGATATCACTTATGAAGATCCTGTAAACATGGCTACACATGAACTGAGTTAGGAAAGAGAACAGAGTCTCACATTTAGAAAACACTCTTATGCCTGCTTAAGGGGAATGGAGAGGTGGGGTGATGCATAAAACCAGAGTTTGATATAAGCACAGGTACCATTTCCAAAACCAACTGTGGAATACACAAGACTTACACCTTCCTCAGTGAAAGGGACTCAAAACCCCATATTTCCCGCAGAGGAATAGATCTGACTAGTAAGAATCTTAAAACCTATGTATTGATATGTCTCTGTAAGGGAATCAAGTGTGTCTAGACTGGCATAAACATGGCAGCGAGAATCAGCTCAAACCCACTATAAAAAGGAATTTCAAAAACAAAACCAAAAAACAGGGAAATTCTTTACATTTCTTTCAGGGTCTCTGATGAAACGTGGAATGACCCTATCTAAAATGACAGGTGGATGTGGCATAAGGCTGGACACTTGGGACTGAGAGGATTGGTGAGATTGGGTGAGCAAATGCAGACCCTTTAAAGCAAAAATGCATGGCCCCCATTCCATGGGTCCCAACTCTCCATGTTGAAGGGAATATTACTACGGATATAACATGTACGGGAATCCTAGAGAATGGACACACTGTGAATACAAAAGGTTTCTAAAACTCAACGCGTAGTCCCTCTCCTGGTGCTCCGGTTTGACTTTCCAACTGCTTTACTATCAATCTCCCAACTTGGAGAGACAGCCCCTTTAACCTCCTGGTTCTCACAGGTTGCCAATTTGGCAGAGGATGGAAGGGAAGAGGGAGAACCTATGAGAGAGTAGCTGTTAGGCATTTGAACGGGCACATGTCACTCTAATTTCCCGGCAGGAAAAAGAATTAACCAGAGTCTCAGCCACACACCGGGGCCCAGTATAGGTCCTGAACCAAAATTTTGGACTTGCGTACAGCTCACAAAAAACGAGTTGGAAAATGGAGCTCAGGGGCACAGGAATTCACAAACTGGCAGAGTATTAAAGGACAACTATCGTCCAAAAATCTGCTGAGGGAAGGCAACGAGGCAGACATGAAAGCGAGGCAGAATAGCAGGAAACCGATTTCAAGAGGTACGTTGGAATCGCCTTTAAAGCACAGGAAGAGGGGCACAACTTCGACAATGACGCAGTTGTCCAAAAAGGGCGTATGCGTTTTCTCCTGAATATATTCAGGAGAAAACGCATACGCCCTTTTTGGCCAAACAAGCAATCGGGCAATGCAAATCTGCACTACAAAGAAGTATCACTTCCCACCGGTCAAAAGGGACATCCAGAAAATGTGTAAAAACCAGAAAGGCAAGACAGGCCCTGGAGAAGAGGGAGCCTTGTTATGCTGATGGGCGGGATGTAAATTGCCAACTGCCTCACTGGAGGAGTGCATTGCGTTCCCTAAAACAAGTAAACAACAGAGCTACAGAGCCAAGGGCACTTCCAGTCTAGGGAATATACATTGGGAAAACTGAAAATCAAAAAGACAGAGCCACCCCCAAATTTAGGGCTGCACTGCTTACAAGAACCTCAACTTGGGTACACCTTAAATATCCCAGGAAATATAAAAATGGTTCAAAAAACTGTGGTATTTATGTACGATGGAATATCCCTCAGCCATGAAATCAATGTCATAAGACCAGGAGCAGCAAAGTGAGTGGATTCAGGTACGATGATTCTAAGTGAAATAAGTCACACAGAAAAAGAAACTTATCATAAGATATGACTTATGAAGATCCTGTAAACATGGCTACACATGAACTGAGTTAGGAAAGAGAACAGAGTCTCACATTTAGAAAACACTCTTTTGCCTGCTGAAGGGGAAAGGAGAGGTGGGGTGATGCATAAAACCAGAGTTTGATATAAGCACATGTACCATTTCCAAAACCAACTGTGGAATAGACAAGACCAACACCTTCCTCAGTGAAAGGGAATCAAAACCCCATATTTCCCGCAGAGGAATAGATCTGACTAGTAAGAATCTTAAAACCTATGTATTGATATGTCTCTGTATGGGAATCAAGTGTGTCTAAACTAGCATAAACATGTCAGAGAGAATCAGCTCAAACCCACTATAAAAAGGAATTTCAAAAACAAACCCAAAAAACAGGGAAATTCTTTACATTTCCTTCAGGGTCTCTGATGAAACCTGGAAAAACCCTGTCTACAATGACAGCTGGATGTGGCATAAGACTGGACTCTTGGGACTGATAGGATTGGTGAGATTGGGTGAGCAAATGCAGACCCTTTAAAGCAAAAATGCATGGCCCCAATTCCATGGGTCCCAACTCTCCAGGTTGAAGGGAATATTACTACAGCTATAACATGTACGGGAAACCTAGAGAATGGACACACTGTGAATACAAAAGGTTTCTAAAACTCAACGAGTTGTCCCTCTCCTGGTGCTCGGGTTTGACTTTCCAACTGCTTTACTATCAATCTCCCAACTTGGAGAGACAGCCCCTTTAACCTCCTGGTTCGCACAGGTTGCCAATTTGGCAGAGGATGGAACGGAAGAGGGAGAACCAATGAGAGAGTTACTGTTAGGCATTTGGACGGGCACATGTCACTCTAATTTCCCGGCAGGAAGAAGTATTAACCAGAGTCTCAGCCACACAGCGGGAACCAGTATAGGTCTTGAACCAAAATTTTGGACTTGCGTACAGCTCACAAAAATCGAATTGGAAAATGGAGCTCAGGGCCACAGCAATTCACCAACTGGCAGAGTAATAAAGGACAACTATCGTCCAAAAATCTGTTGAGGGAAGGCAACGAGGCAGACTTGAAAGCCAGGCAGAATAGCAGGAAACAGATTTCAAGAGGTACGTTGGAATCGCCTTTAAAGCACAGGAAGAGGGGCACAACTTCGACAATGACGCAGTTGGCCAAAAAGGGCGTATGCGTTTTCTCCTGAATATATTCAGGAGAAAACGCATACGCCCTTTTTGGCCAAACAAGCAAGCAGGCAATGCAAATCTGCACTACAAAGAAGGATCACTTCCCACCGGTCAAAAGGGACATCCACAAAATGTGTAAAAACCAGAAAGGCAAGACAGGCCCTGGAGAACAGGGAGCCTTTTTATGCTGATGGGCGGGATGTAAATTGCCAACTGCCTCACTGGAGGAGTGCATTGCGTTCCCTAAAACAAGTAAACAACAGAGCTACAGAGCCAAGGGCACTTCCAGTCTAGGGAATATACCTTGGGAAAACTGAAAATCAAGAAGACAGAGCCACCCCCAAATTTAGGGCTGCACTGCTTACAAGAACCTCAACTTGGGTACACCTTAAATATCCCAGGAAATATAAAAATGGTTCAAAAAACTGTGGTATTTATGTCCGATGGAATATCCCTCAGCCATGAAATCAATGTCATAAGACCAGGAGCAGCAAAGTGAGTGGATTCAGGTACGATGATTCTAAGTGAAATAAGTCACACAGAAAAAGAAACTTATCATAAGATATCACTTATGAAGATCCTGTAAACATGGCTACACATGAACTGAGTTAGGAAAGAGAACAGAGTCTCACATTTAGAAAACACTCTTATGCCTGCTGAAGGGGAAAGGAGAGGTGGGGTGATGCATAAAACTAGAGTTTGATATAAGCACAGGTACCATTTCCAAAACCAACTGTGGAATAGACAAGACCTACACCTTCCTCAGTGAAAGGGACTCAAAACCCCATATTTCCCGCAGAGGAATAGATCTGACTAGTAAGAATCTTGAAACCTATGTATTGATATGTCTCTGTAAGGGAATCAAGTGTGTCTAGACGGGCATAAATATGTCAGAGAGAATCAGCTCAAACCCACTATAAAAAAGAATTTCAAAAACAAACCCCAAAAACAGGGAAATTCTTTACATTTCCTTCAGGGTCTCTGATGAAACCTGGAAAAACCCTGTCTACAATGACAGCTGGATGTGGCATAAGGCTGGACACTTGGGACTGAGAGGATTGGTGAGATTGGGTGAGCAAATGCAGACCCTTTAAAGCAAAAATGCATGGCCCCCATTCCATGGGTCCCAACTCTCCAGGTTGAAGGGAATATTACTACAGCTATAACATGTACGGGAAACCTAGAGAATGGACACACAGTGAATACAAAAGGTTTCTAAAACTCAACGAGTAGTCCCTCTCCTGGTGCTCCGGTTTGACTTTCCAACTGGTTTACTATCAATCTCCAACATGGAGAGACAGCCCCTTTAACCTCCTGTTTCGCACAGGTTGCCAATTTGGCAGAGGATGGAAGGGAAGAGGGAGAACCAATGAGAGAGTTACTGTTAGGCATTTGGATGGTCACATGTCACTCTAATTTCCCGGCAGGAAGAAGAATTAACCAGAGTCTCAGCCAACCACCGGGAACCAGTATAGGTCCTGAACCAAAATTTTGGACTTGCATACAGCTCACAAAAAACGAGTTGGAAATGGAGTTCAGGGCCACAGCAATTCAAAAACTGGCAGAGTAATAAAGGACAACTATCGTCCAAAAATCTGTTGAGGGAAGGCAACGAGGCAGACTTGAAAGCCAGGCAGAATAGCAGGAAACAGATTTCAAGAGGTACATTGGAATCACCTTTAAAGCACAGGAAGAGGGGCACAACTTCGACAGTGACGCAGTTGGCCAAAAAGGGCGTATGCGTTTTCTCCTGAATATATTCAGGAGAAAACGCATACGCCCTTTTTGGCCAAACAAGCAAGCGGGCAATGCAAATCTGCACTACAAAGAAGTATCACTTCCCACCGGTCAAAAGGGACATCCAGAAAATGTGTAAAAACCAGAAAGGCAAGACAGGCCCTGGAGAACAGGGAGCCTTGTTATGCTGATGGGCGGGATGTAAATTGCCAACTGCGTCACTGGAGGAATGCATTGTGTTCCCTAAAACAAGTAAACAACAGAGCTATAGAGCCAAGGGCACGTCCAGTCTAGGGAATATACATTGGGAAAATTGAAAATCAAGAAGACAGAGCCACCCCCAAATTTAGGGCTGCACTGCTTACAAGAACCTCAACTTGGGTACACCTTAAATATCCCAGGAAATATAAAAATGGTTCAAAAAACTGTGGTATTTATGTCCGATGGAATATCCCTCAGCCATGAAATCAATGTCATAAGACCAGGAGCAGCAAAGTGAGTGGATTCAGGTACGATGATTCTAAGTGAAATAAGTCACACAGAAAAAGAAACTTATCATAAGATATCACTTATGAAGATCCTGTAAACATGGCTACACATGAACTGAGTTAGGAAAGAGAACAGAGTCTCACATTTAGAAAACACTCTTATGCCTGCTTAAGGGGAATGGAGAGGTGGGGTGATGCATAAAACCAGAGTTTGATATAAGCACAGGTACCATTTCCAAAACCAACTGTGGAATATACAAGACTTACACCTTCCTCAGTGAAAGGGACTCAAAACCCCATATTTCCCGCAGAGGAATAGATCTGACTAGTAAGAATCTTAAAACCTATGTATTGATATGTCTCTGTAAGGGAATCAAGTGTGTCTAGACTGGCATAAACATGGCAGCGAGAATCAGCTCAAACCCACTATAAAAAGGAATTTCAAAAACAAAAAAAAAAAACAGGGAAATTCTTTACATTTCCTTCAGGGTCTCTGACGAAACGTGGAATGACCCTATCTACAATGACAGGTGGATGTGGCATAAGGCTGGACACTTGGGACTGAGAGGATTGGTGAGATTGGGTGAGCAAATGCAGACCCTTTAAAGCAAAAATGCATGGCCCCCATTCCATGGGTCCCAACTCTCCATGTTGAAGGGAATATTACTACGGATATAACATGTACCGGAATCCTAGAGAATGGACACACTGTGAATACAAAAGGTTTCTAAAACTCAACGCGTAGTCCCTCTCCTGGTGCTCCGGTTTGATTTTCCAACTCCTTTACTATCAATCTCCCAACTTGGAGAGACAGCCCCTTTAACCTCCTGGTTCTCACAGGTTGCCAATTTGGCAGAGGATGGAAGGGAAGAGGGAGAACCTATGAGAGAGTAGCTGTTAGGCATTTGAACGGGCACATGTCACTCTAATTTCCCGGCAGGAAGAAGAATTAATCAGAGTCTCAGCCACACACCGGGGCCCAGTATAGGTCCTGAACCAAAATTTTGGACTTGCGTACAGCTCACAAAAAACGAGTTGGAAAATGGAGCTCAGGGGCACAGGAATTCACAAACTGGCAGAGTATTAAAGGACAACTATCGTCCAAAAATCTGCTGAGGGAAGGCAACGAGGCAGACTTGAAAGCGAGGGAGAATAGCAGGAAACCGATTTCAAGAGGTACGTTGGAATCGCCTTTAAAGCACAGGAAGAGGGGCACAACTTCGACAATGACGCAGTTGTCCAAAAAGGATGTATGCGTTTTCTCCTGAATATATTCAGGAGAAAACGCATATGCCCTTTTTGGCCAAACAAGCAATCGGGCAATGCAAATCTGCACTACAAAGAAGTATCACTTCCCACCGGTCAAAAGGGACATCCACAAAATGTGTAAAAACCAGAAAGGCAAGACAGGCCCTGGAGAAGAGGGAGCCTTGTTATGCTGATGGGCGGGATGTAAATTGCCAACTGCCTCACTGGAGGAGTGCATTGCGTTCCCTAAAACAAGTAAACAACAGAGCTACAGAGCCAAGGGCACTTCCAGTCTAGGGAATATACATTGGGAAAACTGAAAATCAAAAAGACAGAGCCACCCCCAAATTTAGGGCTGCACTGCTTACAAGAACCTCAACTTGGGTACACCTTAAATATCCCAGGAAATATAAAAATGGTTCAAAAATCTGTGGTATTTTTGTCCGTTGGAATATCCCTCAGCCATGAAATCAATGTCATAAGACCAGGAGCAGCAAAGTGAGTGGATTCAGGTACGATGATTCTAAGTGAAATAAGTCACACAGAAAAAGAAACTTATCATAAGATATCACTTATGAAGATCCTGTAAACATGGCTACACATGAACTGAGTTAGGAAAGAGAACAGAGTCTCACATTTAGAAAACACTCTTATGCCTGCTTAAGGGGAAAGGAGTGGTGGGGTGATGAATAAAACCAGAGTTTGATATAAGCACAGGAACCATTTCCAAAACCAACTGTGGAATAGACAAGACCTACACCATCCTCAGTGAAAGGGACTCAAAACCCCATATTTCCCGCAGAGGAATAGATCTGACTAGTAAGAATCTTAAAACCTATGTATTGATATGTCTCCGTTAGGGAATCAAGTGTGTCTAGACTGGCATAAACATGGAAGCGAGAATCAGCTCAAACCCACTATAAAAAGGAATTTCAAAAACAAAACCAAAAAACAGGGAAATTCTTCACAATTCCTTCAGGGTCTCTGATGAAACCTGGAATGACCCTATCTACAATGACAGCTGGATGAGGCATAAGGCTGGACACTTGGGACTGAGAGGATTGGTGAGATTGGGTGAGCAAATGCAGACCCTTTAAAGCAAAAATGCATGGCCCCCATTCCATGGGTCCCAACTCTCCAGGAGGAAGGGAATATTACTACAGGTATAACATGTACGGGAAACCTAGAGAATGGACACACTGTGAATACAAAAGGTTTCTAAAACTCAACGAGTAGTCCCTCTCCTGGTGCTCCGGTTTGACTTTCCAACTGCTTTACGATCAATCTCCCAACTTGGAGAGACAGCCCCTTTAACCTCCTGGTTCGCACAGGTTGCCAATTTGGCAGAGAATGGAAGGGAAGAGGGAGAACCAATGAGAGAGTTACTGTTAGGCATTTGGACGGGCACATGTCACTCTAATTTCCCGGCAGGAAGAAGAATTAACCAGAGTCACAGCCACCGAGCGGGAACCAGTATATGTCCTGAACCAAAATTTTGGACTTGCGTACAGCTCACAAAAAACGAGTTGGAAAATGGAGCTCAGGGCCACAGCAATTCACAAACTGGCAGAGTAATAAAGGACAACTATCGTCCAAAAATCTGTTGAGGGAAGGTAACGAGGCAGACTTGAAAGCCAGGCAGAATAGCAGGAAACAGATTTCAAGAGGTACGTTGGAATCGCCTTTAAAGCACAGGAAGAGGGGCACAACTTCGACAATGATGCAGTTGGCCAAAAGGGGCGTATGCGTTTTCTCCTGAATATATTCAGGAGAAAACGCATACGCCCTTTTTGGCCAAACAAGCAAGCGGGCAATGCAAATCTGCACTACAAAGAAGTATCACTTCCCTCCGGTCAAAAGGGACATCCCCAAAATGTGTAAAAACCAGAAAGGCAAGACAGGCCCTGGAGAACAGGGAGCCTTGTTATGCTGATGGGCGGGATGTAAATTGCCAACTGCCTCACTGGAGGAGTGCATTGCGTTCCCTAAAACAAGTAAACAACAGAGCTACAGAGCCAAGGGAACTTCCAGTCTAGGCAATATACATTGGGAAAACTGAAAATCAATAAGACAGAGCCACCCCCATATTTAGGGCTGCACTGCTTACAAGAACCTCAACTTGGGTACACCTTAAATATCCCAGGAAATATAAAAATGGTTCAAAAAACTGTGGTATTTATGTACGATGGAATATCCCTCAGCCATGAAATCAATGTCATAAGACCAGGAGCAGCAAAGTGAGTGGATTCAGATACGATGATTCTAAGTGAAATAAGTCACACAGAAAAAGAAACTTATCATAAGATATCACTTATGAAGATCCTGTAAACATGGCTACACATGAACTGAGTTAGGAAAGAGAACAGAGTCTCACATTTAGAAAACACTCTTATGCCTGCTTAAGGGGAAAGTAGAGGTGGGGTGATGCATAAAACCAGAGTTTGATATAAGCACAGGTACCATTTCCAAAACCAACTGTGGAATAGACAAGACCTACACCTTCCTCAGTGAAAGGGACTCAAAACCCCATATTTCCCGCAGAGGAAAAGATCTGACTAGTAAGAATCTTAAAACCTATGTATTGATATGTCTCTGTAAGGGAATCAAGTGTGTCTAGACTGGCATAAACATGGCAGAGAGAATCAGCTCAAACCCACTATAAAAAGGAATTTCAAAAACAAAACCAAAAAACAGGGAAATTCTTTACATTTCCTTCAGGGTCTCTGATGAAACCTGGAAAAACCCTGTCTACAATGACAGCTGGATGTGGCATAAGCCTGGACACTTGGGACTGAGAGGATTGGTTCGATAGGGTGAGCAAATGCAGACCCTTTAAAGCAATAATGCAAGGTCCCCATTCCATGGGTCGCAACTCTCCAGGTTCAAGGGAATATTACTACAGCTATAACATGTACGGGAAACCTAGAGAATGGACACACAGTGAATACAAAAGGTTTCTAAATCTCAACGAATAGTCCCTCTCCTGGTGCTCCGGTTTGACTTTCCAACTGCTTTACTATCAATCTCCCAACTTGGAGAGACAGCCCCTTTAACCTCCTGGTTCGCACAGGTTGCCAATTTGGCAGAGGATGGAAGGGAAGCGGGAGAACCAATGAGAGAGTTACTGTTAGGCATTTGGATGGGCACATGTCACTCTAATTTCCCGGCAGGAAGAAGAATTAACCAGAGTCTCAGCCAACCACCGGGAACCAGTATAGGTCCTGAACCAAAATTTTGGACTTGCGTACAGCTCACAAAATACGAGTTGGAAATGGAGCTCAGGGCCACAGCAATTCACAAACTGGCAGAGTAATAAAGGACAACTATCGTCCAAAAATCTGTTGAGGGAAGGCAACGAGGCAGACTTGAAAGCCAGGCAGAATAGCAGGAAACAGATTTCAAGAGGTACATTAGAATCACCTTTAAAGCACAGGAAGTGGGGCACAACTTCGACAATGACGCAGTTGGCCAAAAAGGGCGTATGCGTTTTCTCCTGAATATATTCAGGAGAAAACGCATACGCCCTTTTTGGCCAAACAAGCAAGCGGGCAATGCAAATCTGCACTACAAAGAAGTATCACTTCCCACCGGTCAAAAGGGACATCCACAAAATGTGTAAAAACCAGAAAGGCAAGACAGGCCCTGGAGAACAGGGAGCCTTGTAATGCTGATGGGCGTGATGTAAATTGCCAACTGCCTCACTGGAGGAGTGCATTGCGTTCCCTAAAACAAGTAAACAACAGAGCTACAGAGCCAAGGGCACTTCCAGTCTAGGGAATATACCTTGGGAAAACTGAAAATCAAGAAGACAGAGCCACCCCCAAATTGAGGGCTGCACTGCTTACAAGAACCTCAACTTGGGTACACCTTAAATATCCCAGGAAATATAAAAATGGTTCAAAAAACTGTGGTATTTATGTCCGATGGAATATCCCTCAGCCATGAAATCAATGTCATAAGACCAGGAGCAGCAAAGTGAGTGGATTCAGGTACGATGATTCTAAGTGAAATAAGTCACACAGAAAAAGAAACTTATCATAAGATATCACTTAGGAAGATCCTGTAAACATGGCTACACATGAACTGAGTTAGGAAAGAGAACAGAGTCTCACATTTAGAAAACACTCTTATGCCTGCTGAAGGGGAAAGGAGAGGTGGGGTGATGCATAAAACCAGAGTTTGATATAAGCACAGGTACCATTTCCAAAACCAACTGTGGAATAGACAAGACCTACACCTTCCTCAGTGAAAGGGACTCAAAACCCCATATTTCCCGCAGAGGAATAGATCTGACTAGTAAGAATCTTAAAACCTATGTATTGATATGTCTCTGTAAGGGAATCAAGTGTGTCTAGACTGGCATAAACATGGCAGAGAGAATCAGCTCAAACCCAGTATAAAAAGGAATTTCAAAAACAAAACCAAAAAACAGGGAAATTCTTTACATTTCCTTTAGGGTCTCTGATGAAACCTGGAAAAACCCTGTCTACAATGACAGCTGGATGTGGCATAAGACTGGACACTTGGGACTGAGAGGATTGGTGAGATTGGGTGAGCAAATGCAGACCCTTTAAAGCAAAAATGCATGGCCCCAATTCCATGGGTCCCAACCCTCCAGTTTGAAGGGAATATTACTACAGCTATAACATGTACGGGAAACCTAGAGAATGGACACACTGTGAATACAAAAGGTTTCTAAAACTCAACGAGTAGTCCCTCTCCTGGTGCTCCGGTTTGAGTTTCCAACTGCTTTACTATCAATCTCCCAACTTGGAGAGACAGCCCCTTTAACCTCCTGGTTCGCACAGGTTGCCAATTTGGCAGAGGATGGAAGGGAAGCGGGAGAACCAATGAGAGAGTTACTGTTAGGCATTTGGACGGGCACATGTCACTCTAATTTCCCGGCAGGAAGAATTATTAACCAGAGTCTCAGCCACACAGCGGGAACCAGTATAGGTCTTGAACCAAAATTTTGGACTTGCGTACAGCTCACAAAAATCGAGTTGGAAAATGGAGCTCAGGGCCACAGCAATTCACCAACTGGCAGAGTAATAAAGGACAACTATCGTCCAAAAATCTGTTGAGGGAAGGCAACGAGGCAGACTTGAAAGCCAGGCAGAATAGCAGGAAACAGATTTCAAGAGGTACGTTGGAATCGCCTTTAAAGCACAGGAAGAGGGGCACAACTTCGACAATGACGCAGTTGGCCAAAAAGGGCGTATGCGTTTTCTCCTGAATATATTCAGGAGAAAACGCATACGCCCTTTTTGGCCAAACAAGCAAGCGGGCAATGCAAATCTGCACTACAAAGAAGTATCACTTCCCACCGGTCAAAAGGGACATCCACAAAATGTGTAAAAACCAGAAAGGCAAGACAGGCCCTGGAGAACAGGGAGCCTTGTTATGCTGATGGGCGGGATGTAAATTGCCAACTGCCTCACTGGAGGAGTGCATTGCGTTCCCTAAAACAAGTAAACAACAGAGCTACAGAGCCAAGGGCACTTCCAGTCTAGGGAATATACCTTGGGAAAACTGAAAATCAAGAAGACAGAGCCACCCCCAAATTTAGGGCTGCACTGCTTACAAGAACCTCAACTTGGGTACACCTTAAATATCCCAGGAAATATAAAAATGGTTCAAAAAACTGTGGTATTTATGTCCGATGGAATATCCCTCAGCCATGAAATCAATGTCATAAGACCAGGAGCAGCAAAGTGAGTGGATTCAGGTACGATGATTCTAAGTGAAATAAGTCACACAGAAAAAGAAACTTATCATAAGATATCACTTAGGAAGATCCTGTAAACATGGCTACACATGAACTGAGTTAGGAAAGAGAACAGAGTCTCACATTTAGAAAACACTCTTATGCCTGCTGAAGGGGAAAGGAGAGGTGGGGTGATGCATAAAACCAGAGTTTGATATAAGCACAGGTACCATTTCCAAAACCAACTGTGGAATAGACAAGACCTACACCTTCCTCAGTGAAAGGGACTCAAAACCCCATATTTCCCGCAGAGGAAAAGATCTGACTAGTAAGAATCTTAAAACCTATGTATTGATATGTCTCTGTAAGGGAATCAAGTGTGTCTAGACTGGCATAAACATGGCAGAGAGAATCAGCTCAAACCCACTATAAAAAGGAATTTCAAAAACAAAACCAAAAAACAGGGAAATTCTTTACATTTCCTTCAGGGTCTCTGATGAAACCTGGAAAAACCCTGTCTACAATGACAGCTGGATGTGGCATAAGCCTGGACACTTGGGACTGAGAGGATTGGTTCGATAGGGTGAGCAAATGCAGACCCTTTAAAGCAATAATGCAAGGTCCCCATTCCATGGGTCGCAACTCTCCAGGTTCAAGGGAATATTACTACAGCTATAACATGTACGGGAAACCTAGAGAATGGACACACAGTGAATACAAAAGGTTTCTAAATCTCAACGAATAGTCCCTCTCCTGGTGCTCCGGTTTGACTTTCCAACTGCTTTACTATCAATCTCCCAACTTGGAGAGACAGCCCCTTTAACCTCCTGGTTCGCACAGGTTGCCAATTTGGCAGAGGATGGAAGGGAAGCGGGAGAACCAATGAGAGAGTTACTGTTAGGCATTTGGATGGGCACATGTCACTCTAATTTCCCGGCAGGAAGAAGAATTAACCAGAGTCTCAGCCAACCACCGGGAACCAGTATAGGTCCTGAACCAAAATTTTGGACTTGCGTACAGCTCACAAAATACGAGTTGGAAATGGAGCTCAGGGCCACAGCAATTCACAAACTGGCAGAGTAATAAAGGACAACTATCGTCCAAAAATCTGTTGAGGGAAGGCAACGAGGCAGACTTGAAAGCCAGGCAGAATAGCAGGAAACAGATTTCAAGAGGTACATTAGAATCACCTTTAAAGCACAGGAAGTGGGGCACAACTTCGACAATGACGCAGTTGGCCAAAAAGGGCGTATGCGTTTTCTCCTGAATATATTCAGGAGAAAACGCATACGCCCTTTTTGGCCAAACAAGCAAGCGGGCAATGCAAATCTGCACTACAAAGAAGTATCACTTCCCACCGGTCAAAAGGGACATCCACAAAATGTGTAAAAACCAGAAAGGCAAGACAGGCCCTGGAGAACAGGGAGCCTTGTAATGCTGATGGGCGTGATGTAAATTGCCAACTGCCTCACTGGAGGAGTGCATTGCGTTCCCTAAAACAAGTAAACAACAGAGCTACAGAGCCAAGGGCACTTCCAGTCTAGGGAATATACCTTGGGAAAACTGAAAATCAATAAGACAGAGCCACCCCCAAATTGAGGGCTGCACTGCTTACAAGAACCTCAACTTGGGTACACCTTAAATATCCCAGGAAATATAAAAATGGTTCAAAAAACTGTGGTATTTATGTCCGATGGAATATCCCTCAGCCATGAAATCAATGTCATAAGACCAGGAGCAGCAAAGTGAGTGGATTCAGGTACGATGATTCTAAGTGAAATAAGTCACACAGAAAAAGAAACTTATCATAAGATATCACTTAGGAAGATCCTGTAAACATGGCTACACATGAACTGAGTTAGGAAAGAGAACAGAGTCTCACATTTAGAAAACACTCTTATGCCTGCTGAAGGGGAAAGGAGAGGTGGGGTGATGCATAAAACCAGAGTTTGATATAAGCACAGGTACCATTTCCAAAACCAACTGTGGAATAGACAAGACCTACACCTTCCTCAGTGAAAGGGACTCAAAACCCCATATTTCCCGCAGAGGAATAGATCTGACTAGTAAGAATCTTAAAACCTATGTATTGATATGTCTCTGTAAGGGAATCAAGTGTGTCTAGACTGGCATAAACATGGCAGAGAGAATCAGCTCAAACCCAGTATAAAAAGGAATTTCAAAAACAAAACCAAAAAACAGGGAAATTCTTTACATTTCCTTTAGGGTCTCTGATGAAACCTGGAAAAACCCTGTCTACAATGACAGCTGGATGTGGCATAAGACTGGACACTTGGGACTGAGAGGATTGGTGAGATTGGGTGAGCAAATGCAGACCCTTTAAAGCAAAAATGCATGGCCCCAATTCCATGGGTCCCAACCCTCCAGTTTGAAGGGAATATTACTACAGCTATAACATGTACGGGAAACCTAGAGAATGGACACACTGTGAATACAAAAGGTTTCTAAAACTCAACGAGTAGTCCCTCTCCTGGTGCTCCGGTTTGAGTTTCCAACTGCTTTACTATCAATCTCCCAACTTGGAGAGACAGCCCCTTTAACCTCCTGGTTCGCACAGGTTGCCAATTTGGCAGAGGATGGAAGGGAAGCGGGAGAACCAATGAGAGAGTTACTGTTAGGCATTTGGACGGGCACATGTCACTCTAATTTCCCGGCAGGAAGAATTATTAACCAGAGTCTCAGCCACACAGCGGGAACCAGTATAGGTCTTGAACCAAAATTTTGGACTTGCGTACAGCTCACAAAAATCGAGTTGGAAAATGGAGCTCAGGGCCACAGCAATTCACCAACTGGCAGAGTAATAAAGGACAACTATCGTCCAAAAATCTGTTGAGGGAAGGCAACGAGGCAGACTTGAAAGCCAGGCAGAATAGCAGGAAACAGATTTCAAGAGGTACGTTGGAATCGCCTTTAAAGCACAGGAAGAGGGGCACAACTTCGACAATGACGCAGTTGGCCAAAAAGGGCGTATGCGTTTTCTCCTGAATATATTCAGGAGAAAACGCATACGCCCTTTTTGGCCAAACAAGCAAGCGGGCAATGCAAATCTGCACTACAAAGAAGTATCACTTCCCACCGGTCAAAAGGGACATCCACAAAATGTGTAAAAACCAGAAAGGCAAGACAGGCCCTGGAGAACAGGGAACCTTGTTATGCTGATGGGCGGGATGTAAATTGCCAACTGCCTCACTGGAGAAGTGCATTGCGTTCCCTAAAACAAGTAAACAACAGACCTACAGAGCCAAGGGCACTTCCAGTCTAGGGAATATACATTGGGAAAACTGAAAATCAAGAAGACAGAGCCACCCCCAAATTTAGGGCTGCACTGCTTACAAGAACCTCAACTTGGGTACACCTTAAATATCCCAGGAAATATAAAAATGGTTCAAAAAACTCTGGTATTTATGTCCGATGAAATATCCCTCAGCCATGAAATCAATGTCATAAGACCAGGAGCAGCAAAGTGAGTGGATTCAGGTACGATGATTCTAAGTGAAATAAGTCACACAGAAAAAGAAACTTATCATAAGATATCACTTATGAAGATCCTGTAAACATGGCTCCACATGAACTGAGTTAGGAAAGAGAACAGAGTCTCACATTTAGAAAACACTCTTATGCCTGCTTAAGGGGAAAGGAGAGGTGGGGTGATGCATAAAACCAGAGTTTGATATAAGCACAGGTACCATTTCCAAAACCAACTGTGGAATAGACAAGACCTACACCTTCCTCAGTGAAAGGGACTCAAAACCCCATATTCCCCGCAGAGGAATAGATCTGACTAGTAAGAATCTTAAAACCTATGTATTGATATGTCTCTGTAAGGGAATCAAGTGTGTCTAGACTGGCATAAACATGTCAGAGAGAATCAGCTCAAACCCAGTATAAAAAGGAATTTCAAAAACAAACCAAAAAACAAGGAAATTCTTTACATTTCCTTCAGGGTCTCTGATGAAACCTGGAAAAACCATGTCTACAATGACACCTGGATGTGGCATAAGGCTGGACTCTTGGGACTGAGAGGATTGGTGAGATTGGGTGAGCAAATGCAGACCCTTTAAAGCAAAAATGCATGGCCCCCATTCCATGGGTCCCAACTCTCCAGGTTTAAGGGAATATTACTACAGGTATAACATGTACGGGAAACCTAGAGAATGGACACACTGTGAATACAAAAGATTTCTAAAACTCAACGAGTAGTCCCTCTCCTGGTGCTCCGGTTTGACTTTGCAACTGCTTTACGATCAATCTCCCAACTTGGAGAGACAGCCCCTTTAACCTCCTGGTTCGCACAGGTTGCCAATTTGGCAGAGGATGGAAGGGAAGAGGGAGAACCAATGAGAGAGTTACTGTTAGGCATTTGGACGGGCACATGTCACTCTAATTTCCCGGCAGGAAGAAGAATTAACCAGAGTCTCAGCCACCCAGCGGGAACCAGTATATGTCCTGAACCAAAATTTTGGACTTGCGTACAGCTCACAAAAAACGAGTTGGATAATGGAGCTCAGGGCCACAGCAATTCACAAACTGGCAGAGTAATAAAGGACAACTATCGTCCAAAAATCTGTTGAGGGAAGGCAACGAGGCAGACTTGAAAGCCAGGCAGAATAGCAGGAAACAGATTTCAAGAGGTACGTTGGAATCGCCTTTAAAGCACAGGAAGAGGGGCACAACTTCGACAATGACGCAGTTAGCCAAAAGGGCGTATGCGTTTTCTCCTGAATATATTCAGGAGAAAACGCATACGCCCTTTTTGGCCAAACAAGCAAGCGGGCAATGCAAATCTGCACTACAAAGAAGTATCACTTCCCACCGGTCAAAAGGGACATCCACAAAATGTGTAAAAACCAGAAAGGCAAGACAGGCCCTGGAGAACAGGGAACCTTGTTATGCTGAGGGGCGGGATGTAAATTGCCAACTGCCTCACTGGAGGAGTGCATTGCGTTCCCTAAAACAAGTAAACAACAGAGCTACAGAGCCAAGGGCACTTCCAGTCTAGGGAATATACCTTGGGAAAACTGAAAATCAAGAAGACAGAGCCACCCCCAAATTTAGGGCTGCACTGCTTACAAGAACCTCAACTTGGGTACACCTTAAATATCCCAGGAAATATAAAAATGGTTCAAAAAACTGTGGTATTTATGTCCGATGGAATATCCCTCAGCCATGAAATCAATGTCATAAGACCAGGAGCAGCAAAGTGAGTAGATTCAGGTACGATGATTCTAAGTGAAATAAGTCACACAGAAAAAGAAACTTATCATAAGATATCACTTAGGAAGATCCTGTAAACATGGCTACACATGAACTGAGTTAGGAAAGAGAACAGAGTCTCACATTTAGAAAACACTCTTATGCCTGCTGAAGGGGAAAGGAGAGGTGGGGTGATGCATAAAACCAGAGTTTGATATAAGCACATGTACCATTTCCAAAATCAACTGTGGAATAGACAAGACCTACACCTTCCTCAGTGAAAGGGACTCAAAACCCCATATTCCCCGCAGAGGAATAGATCTGACTAGTAAGAATCTTAAAACCTATGTATTGATATGTCTCTGTAAGGGAATCAAGTGTGTCTAGACTGGCATAAACATGGCAGAGAGAATCAGCTCAAACCCAGTATAAAAAGGAATTTCAAAAACAAAACCAAAAAACAGGGAAATTCTTTACATTTCCTTCAGGGTCTCTGATGAAACCTGGAAAAACCCTGTCTACAATGACAGCTGGATGTGGCATAAGGCTGGACACTTGGGACTGAGAGGATTGGTGAGATTGGGTGAGCAAATGCAGACCCTTTAAAGCAAAAATGCATGGCCCCCATTCCATGGGTCCCAACTCTCCAGGATGAAGGGAATATTACTACAGGTATAACATGTACGGGAAACCTAGAGAATGGACACACTGTGAATACAAAAGGTTTCTAAAACTCAACGAGTAGTCCCTCTCGTGGTGCTCCGGTTTGACTTTCCAACTGCTTTACTATCAATCTCCCAACTTGGAGAGACAGCCCGTTTAACCTCCTGGTTCGCACAGGTTGCCAATTTGGCAGAGGATGGAAGGGAAGAGGGAGAACCAATGAGAGAGTTACTGTTAGGCATTTGGACGGGCACAGGTCACTCTAATTTCCCGGCAGGAAGAAGAATTATCCAGAGTCTCAGCCACCCACCGGGAACCAGTATAGGTCCTGAACCAAAATTTTGGACTTGCGTACAGCTCACAAAAAACGAGTTGGAAATGGAGCTCAGGGCCACAGCAATTCACAAACTGGCAGAGTAATAAAGGACAACTATCGTCCAAAAATCTGTTGAGGGAAGGCAACGAGGCAGACTTGAAAGCCAGGCAGAATAGCAGGAAACAGATTTCAAGAGGTACGTTGGAAACGCCTTTAAAGCACAGGAAGAGGGGCACAACTTCGACAATGACGCAGTTGGCCAAAAAGGGCGTATGCGTTTTCTCCTGAATTCAGGAGAAAACGCATACGCCCTTTTTGGCCAAACAAGCAAGAGGGCAATGCAAATCTGCACTACAAAGAAGTATCACTTCCCACCGGTCAAAAGGGACATCCACAAAATGTGTAAAAACCAGAAAGGCAAGACAGGCCCTGGAGAACAGGGAACCTTGTTATGCTGAAGGGCGGGATGTAAATTGCCAACTGCCTCACTGGAGAAGTGCATTGCGTTCCCTAAAACAAGTAAACAACAGACCTACAGAGCCAAGGGCACTTCCAGTCTAGGGAATATACATTGGGAAAACTGAAAATCAAGAAGACAGAGCCACCCCCAAATTTAGGGCTGCACTGCTTACAAGAACCTCAACTTGGGTACACCTTAAATATCCCAGGAAATATAAAAATGGTTCAAAAAACTCTGGTATTTATGTCCGATGAAATATCCCTCAGCCATGAAATCAATGTCATAAGACCAGGAGCAGCAAAGTGAGTGGATTCAGGTACGATGATTCTAAGTGAAATAAGTCACACAGAAAAAGAAACTTATCATAAGATATCACTTATGAAGATCCTGTAAACATGGCTCCACATGAACTGAGTTAGGAAAGAGAACAGAGTCTCACATTTAGAAAACACTCTTATGCCTGCTTAAGGGGAAAGGAGAGGTGGGGTGATGCATAAAACCAGAGTTTGATATAAGCACAGGTACCATTTCCAAAACCAACTGTGGAATAGACAAGACCTACACCTTCCTCAGTGAAAGGGACTCAAAACCCCATATTCCCCGCAGAGGAATAGATCTGACTAGTAAGAATCTTAAAACCTATGTATTGATATGTCTCTGTAAGGGAATCAAGTGTGTCTAGACTGGCATAAACATGTCAGAGAGAATCAGCTCAAACCCAGTATAAAAAGGAATTTCAAAAACAAACCAAAAAACAAGGAAATTCTTTACATTTCCTTCAGGGTCTCTGATGAAACCTGGAAAAACCATGTCTACAATGACACCTGGATGTGGCATAAGGCTGGACTCTTGGGACTGAGAGGATTGGTGAGATTGGGTGAGCAAATGCAGACCCTTTAAAGCAAAAATGCATGGCCCCCATTCCATGGGTCCCAACTCTCCAGGTTTAAGGGAATATTACTACAGGTATAACATGTACGGGAAACCTAGAGAATGGACACACTGTGAATACAAAAGATTTCTAAAACTCAACGAGTAGTCCCTCTCCTGGTGCTCCGGTTTGACTTTGCAACTGCTTTACGATCAATCTCCCAACTTGGAGAGACAGCCCCTTTAACCTCCTGGTTCGCACAGGTTGCCAATTTGGCAGAGGATGGAAGGGAAGAGGGAGAACCAATGAGAGAGTTACTGTTAGGCATTTGGACGGGCACATGTCACTCTAATTTCCCGGCAGGAAGAAGAATTAACCAGAGTCTCAGCCACCCAGCGGGAACCAGTATATGTCCTGAACCAAAATTTTGGACTTGCGTACAGCTCACAAAAAACGAGTTGGATAATGGAGCTCAGGGCCACAGCAATTCACAAACTGGCAGAGTAATAAAGGACAACTATCGTCCAAAAATCTGTTGAGGGAAGGCAACGAGGCAGACTTGAAAGCCAGGCAGAATAGCAGGAAACAGATTTCAAGAGGTACGTTGGAATCGCCTTTAAAGCACAGGAAGAGGGGCACAACTTCGACAATGACGCAGTTAGCCAAAAGGGCGTATGCGTTTTCTCCTGAATATATTCAGGAGAAAACGCATACGCCCTTTTTGGCCAAACAAGCAAGCGGGCAATGCAAATCTGCACTACAAAGAAGTATCACTTCCCACCGGTCAAAAGGGACATCCACAAAATGTGTAAAAACCAGAAAGGCAAGACAGGCCCTGGAGAACAGGGAACCTTGTTATGCTGAGGGGCGGGATGTAAATTGCCAACTGCCTCACTGGAGGAGTGCATTGCGTTCCCTAAAACAAGTAAACAACAGAGCTACAGAGCCAAGGGCACTTCCAGTCTAGGGAATATACATTGGGAAAACTGAAAATCAATAAGACAGAGCCACCCCCAAATTTAGGGCTGCACTGCTTACAAGAACCTCAACTGGGGTACACCTTAAATATCCCAGGAAATATAAAAATGGTTCAAAAAACTGTGGTATTTATGTACGATGGAATATCCCTCAGCCATGAAATCAATGTCATAAGACCAGGAGCAGCAAAGTGAGTGGATTCAGGTACGATGATTCTAAGTGAAATAAGTCACACAGAAAAAGAAACTTATCATAAGATATCACTTATGAAGATCCTGTAAACATGGCTACACATGAACTGAGTTAGGAAAGAGAACAGAGTCTCACATTTAGAAAACACTCTTATGCCTGCTGAAGGGGAAAGGAGAGGTGGGGTGATGCATAAAACCAGAGTTTGATATAAGCACAGGTACCATTTCCAAAACCAACTGTCGAATAGACAAGACCTACACCTTCAGCAGTGAAATGGACTCAAAACCCCATATTTCCCTCAGAGGAATAGATCTGACTAGTAAGAATCTTAAATCCTATGTATTGATATGTCTCTGTAAGGGAATCAAGTGTGTCTAGACTGGCATATACATGGCAGAGAGAATCAGCTCAAACCCACTATAAAAAGGAATTTCAAACACAAAACCAAAAAACAGGGAAATTCTTTACATTTCCTTCAGGGTCTCTGATGAAACCTGGAAAAACCCTGTCTACAATGACAGCTGGATGTGGCATAAGACTGGACTCTTGGGACTGAGAGGATTGGTGAGATTGGGTGAGCAAATGCAGACCCTTTAAAGCAAAAATGCATGGCCCCCATTCCATGGGTCCCAACTCTCCAGGTTTAAGGGAATATTACTACAGCTATAACATGTACGGGAAACCTAGAGAATGGACACAGTGTGAATACAAAATGTTTCTAAACCTCAACGAGTAGTCCCTCTCCTGGTGCTCCGGTTTGACTTTCCAACTGCTTTACTATCAATCTCCCAACTTGGAGAGACAGCCCGTTTAACCTCCTGGTTCGCACAGGTTGCCAATTTGGCAGAGGATGGAAGGGAAGAGGGAGAACCAATGAGAGAGTTACTGTTAGGCATTTGGACGGGCACAGGTCACTCTAATTTCCCGGCAGGAAGAAGAATTAACCAGAGTCTCAGCCACCCACCGGGAACCAGTATAGGTCCTGAACCAAAATTTTGGACTTGCGTACAGCTCACAAAAAACGAGTTGGAAAATGGAGCTCAGGGCCACAGCAATTCACAAACTGGCAGAGTAATAAAGGACAACTATCGTCCAAAAATCTGTTGAGGGAAGGCAACGAGGCAGACTTGAAAGCCAGGCAGAATAGCAGGAAACAGATTTCAAGAGGTACGTTGGAAACGCCTTTAAAGCACAGGAAGAGGGGCACAACTTCGACAATGACGCAGTTGGCCAAAAAGGGCGTATGCGTTTTCTCCTGAATATATTCAGGAGAAAACGCATACGCCCTTTTTGGCCAAACAAGCAAGCGGGCAATGCAAATCTGCACTACAATGAAGTATCATTTCCCACCGGTCAAAAGGGACATCCACAAAATGTGTAAAAACCAGAAAGGCAAGACAGGCCCTGGAGAACAGGGAGCCTTGTTATGCTGATGGGCGGGATGTAAATTGCCAACTGCCTCACTGGAGGATTGCATTGCGTTCCCTAAAACAAGTAAACAACAGAGCTACAGAGCCAAGGGCACTTCCAGTCTAGGGAATATACATTGGGAAAACTGAAAATCAATAAGACAGAGCCACCCCCAAATTTAGGGCTGCACTGCTTACAAGAACCTCAACTTGGGTACACCTTAAATATCCCAGGAAATATAAAAATGGTTCAAAAAACTCTGGTATTTATGTCCGATGGAATATCCCTCAGCCATGAAATCAATGTCATAAGACCAGGAGCAGCAAAGTGAGTGGATTCAGGTACGATGATTCTAAGTGAAATAAGTCACACAGAAAAAGAAACTTATCATAAGATATCACTTATGAAGATCCTGTAAACATGGCTACACATGAACTGAGTTAGGAAAGAGAACAGAGTCTCACATTTAGAAAACACTCTTATGCCTGCTGAAGGGGAAAGGAGAGGTGGGGTGATGCATAAAACCAGAGTTTGATATAAGCACAGGTACCATTCCCAAAACCAACTGTGGAATAGACAAGACCTACACCCTCCTCAGTGAAAGTGACTCAAAACCCCATATTTACCGCAGAGGAATAGATCTGACTGGTAAGAATCTTAAAACCTATGTATTGATATGTATCTGTAAGGGAATCAAGTGTGTCTAGACTGGCATAAACATGGCAGAGAGAATCAGCTCAAACCCACGATAAAAAGGAATTTCAAAAACAAAACCAAAAAACAGGGAAATTCTTTACATTTCCTTCAGGGTCTCTGATGAAACCTGGAAAAACCCTGTCTACAATGACAGCTGGATGTGGCATAAGGCTGGACACTTGGGACTGAGAGGATTGGTGAGATTGGGTGAGCAAATGCAGACCCTTTGAAGCAAAAATGCATGGCCCCCATTCCATGGGTCCCAACTCTCCAGGTGGAAGGGAATATTACTACAGCTATAACATGTACGGGAAACCTAGAGAATGGACACACTGTGAATACAAAAGGTTTCTAAAACTCAACTAGCAGTCCCTCTCCTGGTGCTCCGGTTTGACTTTCCAACTGCTTTACGATCAATCTCCCAACTTGGAGAGACAGCCCCTTTAACCTCCTGGTTCGCACAGGTTGCTAATTGGCAGAGGATGGAAGGGAAGAAAGAGAACCAATGAGAGAGTTACTGGTAGGCATTTGGATGGGCACATGTCACTCTAAATTCCCGGCTGGAAGAAGAATTAACCAGAGACTCAGCCACCCAGCGGGAACCAGTATAGGTACTGAACCAAAATTTTGGACTTGCGTACAGCTCACAAAAAACGAGTTGGAAAATGGAGCTCAGGGCCACAGCAATTCACAAACTGGCAGAGTAATAAAGGACAACTGTCGTCCAAAAATCTGTTGAGGGAAGGCAACGAGGCAGACTTGAAAGCCAGGCAGAATAGCAGGAAACAGATTTCAAGAGGTACGTTGGAATCGCCTTTAAAGCACAGGAAGAGGGGCACAACTTCGACAATGACGCAGTTGGACAAAAAGGGCGTATGAATTTTCTCCTGAATATATTCAGGAGAAAACGCATACGCCCATTTTGGCCAAGCAAGCAAGCGGGCAATGCAAATCTGCACTACAAAGAAGTATCACTTCCCACCGGTCAAAAGGGACATCCACAAAATGTGTAAAAACCAGAAAGGCAAGACAGGCCCTGGAGAACAGGGAGCCTTGTTATGCTGATGGGAGGGATGTAAATAGCCAACTGCCTCACTGGAGGAGTGCATTGCGTTCCCTAAAACAAGTAAACAACAGAGCTACAGAGCCAAGGGCACTTCCAGTCTAGGGAATATACCTTGGGAAAACTGAAAATCAATAAGACAGAGCCACCCCCAAATTTAGGGCTGCACTGCTTCCAAGAACCTCAACTTGGGTACACCTTAAATATCCCAGGAAATATAAAAATGGTTCAAAAAACTGTGGTATTTATGTACGATGGTATATCCCTCAGCCATGAAATCAATGTCATAAGACCAGGAGCAGCAAAGTGAGTGGATTCAGGTACGATGATTCTAAGTGAAATAAGTCACACAGAAAAAGAAACTTATCATAAGATATCACTTATGAAGATCCTGAAAACATGGCTCCACATGAACTGAGTTAGGAAAGAGAACAGAGTCTCACATTTAGAAAACACTCTTATGCCTGCTGAAGGGGAAAGGAGAGGTGGGGTGATGCATAAAACCAGAGTTTGATATAAGCACAGGTACCATTTCCAAAACCAACTGTGGAATAGACAAGACCTACACCTTCCTCAGTGAAAGGGACTCAAAACCCCATATTTCCCGCAGAGGAATAGATCTGACTAGTAAGAATCTTAAAACCTATGTATTGATATGTCACTGCAAGGGAAACAAGTGTGTCTATACTGGCATAAACATGGCAGAGAGAATCAGCTCAAACCCACTATAAAAAGGAATTTCAAAAACAAAACCAAAAAACAGGGAAATTCTTTACATTTCCTTCAGGGTCTCTGATGAAACCTTGAAAAACCCTGTCTTCAATGACAGCTGGATGTGGCATAATGCTGGACACTTGGGACTGAGAGGATTGGTGAGATTGGGTGAGCAAATGCAGACACTTTAAAGCAAAAATGCATGGCCCCCATTCCATGGGTCCCAACTCTCCAGGTTGAAGGGAATATTACTACAGCTATAACATGTACGGGAAACCTAGAGAATGGACACACTGTGAATACAAATGGTTTCTAAAACTCAACGAGTAGTCCCTCTCCTGGTGCTCCAGTTTGACTTTCCAACTGCTTTACTATCAATCTCCCAACTTGGAGAGACAGCCCCTTTAACTTCCTTGTTCGCACAGGTTGCCAGTTTGGCAGAGGATGGAAGGGAAGAAGGAGAACGAATGAGAGAGTTACTGTTAGGCATTTGGACGGGCACATGTCACTCTAATTTCCCGGCAGGAAGAAGAATTAACCAGAGTCTCAGCCACCCAGCGGGAACCAGTATTGGTACTGAACCAAAATTTTGGACTTGCGTACAGCTCACAAAAAACGAGTTGGAAAATGGAGCTCAGGGCCACAGCAAATCACAAACTGGCAGAGTAATAAAGGACAACTGTCGTCCAAAAATTTGTTGAGGGAAGGCAACGAGGCAGACTTGAAAGCCAGGCAGAATAGCAGGAAACAGATTTCAAGAGGTACGTTGGATTCGCCTTTAAAGCACAGGAAGAGGGGCACAACTTCGACAATGACGCAGTTGGCCAAAAATGGCGTATGCGTTTTCTCCTGAATATATTCAGGAGAAAACGCATACGACCTTTTTGGCCAAACAAGCAAGCGGGCAATGCAAATCTGCACTACAAAGAAGTATCACTTCCCACCGGTCAAAAGGGACATCCACAAAATGTGTAAAAACCAGAAAGGCAACAGAGGCCCTGGAGAACAGGGAGCCTTGTTATGCTGATGGGCGGGATGTAAATTACCAACTGCCTCACTGGAGGAGTGCATTGCGTTCCCTAAAACAAGTAAACAACAGAGCTACAGAGCCAAGGGCACTTCCAGTCTAGGGAATATACATTGGGAGAATTGAAAATCAAGAAGACAGAGCCACCCACAAATTTAGGGCTGCACTGCTTACAAGAACCTCAACTTAGGTACACCTTAAATATCCCAGGAAATATAAAAATGGTTCAAAAAACTGTGGTATTTATGTCCGATGGAATATCCCTCAGCCATGAAATCAATGTCATAAGACCAGGAGCAGCAAAGTGAGTGGATTCAGGTACGATGATTCTAAGTGAAATAAGTCACACAGAAAAAGAAACTTATCATAAGATATGACTTATGAAGATCCTGTAAACATGGCTACACATGAACTGAGTTAGGAAAGAGAACAGAGTCTCACATTTAGAAAACACTCTTATGCCTGCTGAAGGGGAAAGGAGAGGTGGGGTGATGCATAAAACCAGAGTTTGATATAAGCACATGTATCATTTCCAAAACCAACTGTGGAATAGACAAGACCTACACCTTCCTCAGTGAAAGGGACTCAAAACCCCATATTTCCCGCAGAGGAATAGATCTGACTAGTAAGAATCTTAAAACCTATGTATTGATATGTCTCTGTAAGGGAATCAAGTGTGTCTAGACTGGCATAAACATGTCAGAGAGAATCAGCTCAAACCCACTATAAAAAGGAATTTCAAAAACAAAACCAAAAAACAGGGAAATTCTTTACATTTCCTTCAGTGTCTCTGATGAAACCTGGAAAAACCCTGTCTTCAATGACAGCTGGATGTGGCATAAGCCTGGACACTTGGGACTGAGAGGAATGGTGAGATTGGGTGAGCAAATGCAGACCCTTTAAAGCAAAAATGCATGGCCCCAATTCCATGGGTCCCAACTCTCCAGGTTGAATGGAATATTACTAAAGCTATAACATGTACGGGAAACCTAGAGAATGGACACACTGTGAATACAAATGGTTTCTAAAACTCAACGAGTAGTCCCTCTCCTGGTGCTCCCGTTTGACTTTCCAACTGCTTTACTATCAATCTCCCAACTTGGAGAGACAGCCCCTTTATCTTCCTGGTTCGCACAGGTTGCCAGTTTGGCAGAGGATGGAAGGGAAGAAGGAGAACGAATGAGAGAGTTACTGTTAGGCATTTGGACGGGCACATGTCACTCTAATTTCCCGGCAGGAAGAAGAATTAACCAGAGTCTCAGCCACCCAGCGGGAACCAGTATTGGTACTGAACCAAAATTTTGGACTTGCGTACAGCTCACAAAAAACGAGTTGGAAAATGGAGCTCAGGGCCACAGCAAATCACAAACTGGCAGAGTAATAAAGGACAACTGTCGTCCAAAAATTTGTTGAGGGAAGGCAACGAGGCAGACTTGAAAGCCAGGCAGAATAGCAGGAAACAGATTTCAAGCGGTACGTTGGATTCGCCTTTAAAGCACAGGAAGAGGGGCACAACTTCGACAATGACGCAGTTGGCCAAAAAGGGCGTATGCGTTTTCTCCTGAATATATTCAGGAGAAAACGCATACGCCCTTTTTGGCCAAACAAGCAAGCGGGCAATGCAAATCTGCACTACAAAGAAGTATCACTTCCCACCGGTCAAAAGGGACATCCACAAAATGTGTAAAAACCAGAAAGGCAAGACAGGCCCTGGAGAACAGGGAGCCTTGTTATGCTGATGGGCGGGATGTAAATTGCCAACTGCCTCACTGGAGGAGTGCATTGCGTTCCCTAAAACAAGTAAACAACAGAGCTACAGAGCCAAGGGCACTTCCAGTCTAGGGAATATACATAGGGAAAACTGAAAATCAATAAGACAAAGCCACCCCCAAATTTAGGGCTGCACTGCTTACAAGAACCTCAACTTGGGTACACCTTAAATATCCCAGGAAATATAAAAATGGTTCAAAAAACTGTGGTATTTATGTCCGATGGAATATCCCTCAGCCATGAAATCAATGTCATAAGACCAGGAGCAGCAAAGTGAGTGGATTCAGGTACGATGATTCTAAGTGAAATAAGTCACACAGAAAAAGAAACTTATCATAAGATATCACTTATGAAGATCCTGTAAACATGGCTACACATGAACTGAGTTAGGAAAGAGAACAGAGTCTCACATTTAGAAAACACTCTTATGCCTGCTGAAGGGGAAAGGAGAGGTGGGGTGATGCATAAAACCAGAGTTTGATATAAGCACAGGTACCATTTCCAAAACCAACTGTGGAATAGACAAGACCTACACCTTCCTCAGTGAAAGGGACTCAAAACCCCATATTTACCGCAGAGGAATAGATCTGACTAGTAAGAATCTTAAACCCTATGTATTGATATGTCACTGTAAGGGAAACAAGTGTGTCTAGACTGGCATAAACATGGCAGAGAGAATCAGCTCAAACCCACTATAAAAAGGAATTTCAAAAACAAAACCAAAAAACAGGGAAATTCTTTACATTTCCTTCAGGGTCTCTGATGAAACCTGGAAAAACCCTGTCTACAATGACAGCTGGATGTTGCATAAGACTGGACACTTGGGACTGAGAGGATTGGTGAGATTGGGTGAGCAAATGCAGACCCTTTAAAGCAAAAATGCAAGGCCCCAATTCCATGGGTCCCAACTCTCCAGTTTGAAGGGAATATTACTACAGCTATAACATGTACGGGAAACCTAGAGAATGGACACACTGTGAATACAAAAGGTTTCTAAAACTCAACGAGTAGTCCCTCTCCTGGTGCTCCGGTTTGAGTTTCCAACTGATTTACTATCAATCTCCCAACTTGGAGAGACAGCCCCTTTAACCTCCTGGTTCGCACAGGTGGCCAATTTGGCAGAGGATGGAAGGGAAGAGGGAGAACCAATGAGAGAGTTACTGTTAGGCATTTGGACGGGCACATGTCACTCTAATTTCCCGGCAGGAAGAAGTATTAATCAGAGTCTCAGCCACACAGCGGGAACCAGTATAGGTCTTGAACCAAAATTTTGGACTTGCGTACAGCTCACAAAAAACGAGTTGGAAAATGGAGCTCAGGGCCACAGCAATTCACAAACTGGCAGAGTAATAAAGGACAACTATCGTCCAAAAATCTGTTGAGGGAAGGCAACGAGGCAGACTTGAAAGCCAGGCAGAATAGCAGGAAACAGATTTCAAGAGGTACGTTGGAATCGCCTTTAAAGCACAGGAAGAGGGGAACAACTTCGACAATGACGCAGTTGGCCAAAAAGGGCGTATGCGTTTTCTCCTGAATATATTCAGGAGAAAACGCATACGCCCTTTTTGGCCAAACAAGAAAGCGGGCAATGCAAATCTGCACTACAAAGAAGTATCACTTCCCACCGGTCAAAAGGGACATCCACAAAATGTGTAAAATCCAGAAAGGCAAGACAGGCCCTGGAGAACAGGGAGCCTTGTTATGCTGATGGGCGGGATGTAAATTACCAACTGCCTCACTGGAGGAGTGCATTGCGTTCCCTAAAACAAGTAAACAACAGAGCTACAGAGCCAAGGGCACTTCCAGTCTAGGGAATATACATTGGGAGAATTGAAAATCAAGAAGACAGAGCCACCCACAAATTTAGGGCTGCACTGCTTACAAGAACCTCAACTTAGGTACACCTTAAATATCCCAGGAAATATAAAAATGGTTCAAAAAACTGTGGTATTTATGTCCGATGGAATATCCCTCAGCCATGAAATCAATGTCATAAGACCAGGAGCAGAAAAGTGAGTGGATTCAGGTACGATGATACTAAGTGAAATAAGTCACACAGAAAAAGAAACTTATCATAAGATATGACTTATGAAGATCCTGTAAACATGGCTCCACATGAACTGAGTTAGGAAAGAGAACAGAGTCTCACATTTAGATAACACTCTTATGCCTGCTGAAGGGGAAAGGAGAGGTGGGGTGATGCATAAAACCAGAGTTTGATATAAGCACATGTATCATTTCCAAAACCAACTGTGGAATAGACAAGACCTACACCTTCCTCAGTGAAAGGGACTCAAAACCCCATATTTCCCGCAGAGGAATAGATCTGACTAGTAAGAATCTTAAAACCTATGTATTGATATGTCTCTGTAAGGGAATCAAGTGTGTCTAGACTGGCATAAACATGTCAGAGAGAATCAGCTCAAACCCACTATAAAAAGGAATTTCAAAAACAAAACCAAAAAACAGGGAAATTCTTTACATTTCCTTCAGGGTCTCTGATGAAACCTGGAAAAACCCTGTCTACAATGACAGCTGGATGTGGCATAAGACTGGACTCTTGGGACTGAGAGGATTGGTGAGATTGGGTGAGCAAATGCAGACCCTTTAAAGGAAAAATGCATGGCCCCAATTCCATGGGTCCCAACTCTCCAGGTTGAAGGGAATATTACTACAGTTATAACATGTACGGGAAACCTAGAGAATGGACACACTGTGAATACAAAAGGTTTCTAAAACTCAACGAGTTGTCCCTCTCCTGGTGCTCGGGTTTGACTTTCCAACTGCTTTACTATCAATCTCCCAACTTGGAGAGACAGCCCCTTTAACCTCCTGTTTCGCACAGGTTGCCAATTTGGCAGAGGATGGAAGGGAAGAGGGAGAACCAATGAGAGAGTTACTGTTAGACATATGGACGGGCACATGTCACTCTAATTTCCCGGCAGGAAGAAGAATTAACCAGAGTCTCAGCCAACCACCGGGAACCAGTATAGGTCCTGAAACAAAATTTTGGACTTGCGTACAGCTCACAAATAACGAGTTGGAAATGGAGCTCAGGGCCACAGCAATTCACAAACTGGCAGAGTAATAAAGGACAACTATCGTCCAAAAATCTGTTGAGGGAAGGCAACGAGGCAGACTTGAAAGCCAGGCAGAATAGCAGGAAACAGATTTCAAGAGGTACGTTGGAATCGCCTTTAAAGCACAGGAAGAGGGGCAAAACTTCGACAATGACGCAGTTGGCCAAAAAGGGCGTATGCGTTTTCTCCTGAATATATTCAGGAGAAAACACATACGCCCTTTTTGGCCAAACAAGCAAGCGGGCAATGCAAATCTGCACTGCAAAGAAGTATCACTTCCTACCGGTCAAAAGGGATATCCACAAAATGTGTAAAAACCAGAAAGGCAAGACAGGCCCTGGAGAACAGGGAGCCTTGTTATGCTGATGGGCGGGATGTAAATTGCCAACTGCCTCACTGGAGGATTGCATTGCGTTCCCTACAACAAGTAAACAACAGAGCTACAGAGCCAAGGGCACTTCCAGTCTAGGGAATATACATTGGGAAAACTGAAAATCAAGAAGACAGAGCCACCCCCAAATTTAGGGCTGCACTGCTTACAAGAACCTCAACTTGGGTACACCTTAAATATCCCAGGAAATATAAAAATGGTTCAAAAAACTGTGGTATTTATGTCCGATGGAATATCCCTCAGCCATGAAATCAATGTCATAAGACCAGGAGCAGCAAAGTGAGTGGATTCAGGTACGATGATTCTAAGTGAAATAAGTCACACAGAAAAAGAAACTTATCATAAGATATCACTTATGAAGATCCTGTAAACATGGCTACACATGAACTGAGTTAGGAAAGAGAACAGAGTCTCACATTTAGAAAACACTCTTATGCCTGCTGAAGGGGAAAGGAGAGGTGGGGTGATGCATAAAACCAGAGTTTGATATAAGCACAGGTACCATTTCCAAAACCAACTGTGGAATAGACAAGACCTACACCTTCCTCAGTGAAAGGGACTCAAAACCCCATATTTACCGCAGAGGAATAGATCTGACTAGTAAGAATCTTAAAACCTATGTATTGATATGTCACTGTAAGGGAAACAAGTGTGTCTAGACTGGCATAAACATGGCAGAGAGAATCAGCTCAAACCCACTATAAAAAGGAATTTCAAAAACAAAACCAAAAAACAGGGAAATTCTTTACATTTCCTTCAGGGTCTCTGATGAAACCTGGAAAAACCCTGTCTACAATGACAGCTGGATGTTGCATAAGACTGGACACTTGGGACTGAGAGGATTGGTGAGATTGGGTGAGCAAATGCAGACCCTTTAAAGCAAAAATGCATGGCCCCAATTCCATGGGTCCCAACTCTCCAGTTTGAAGGGAATATTACTACAGCTATAACATGTACGGGAAACCTAGAGAATGGACACACTGTGAATACAAAAGGTTTCTAAAACTCAACGAGTAGTCCCTCTCCTGGTGCTCCGGTTTGAGTTTCCAACTGATTTACTATCAATCTCCCAACTTGGAGAGACAGCTCCTTTAACCTCCTGGTTCGCACAGGTGGCCAATTTGGCAGAGGATGGAAGGGAAGAGGGAGAACCAATGAGAGAGTTACTGTTAGGCATTTGGACGGGCACATGTCACTCTAATTTCCCGGCAGGAAGAAGTATTAATCAGAGTCTCAGCCACACAGCGGGAACCAGTATAGGTCTTGAACCAAAATTTTGGACTTGCGTACAGCTCACAAAAAACGAGTTGGAAAATGGAGCTCAGGGCCACAGCAATTCACAAACTGGCAGAGTAATAAAGGACAACTATCGTCCAAAAATCTGTTGAGGGAAGGCAACGAGGCAGACTTGAAAGCCAGGCAGAATAGCAGGAAACAGATTTCAAGAGGTACGTTGGAATCGCCTTTAAAGCACAGGAAGAGGGGAACAACTTCGACAATGACGCAGTTGGCCAAAAAGGGCGTATGCGTTTTCTCCTGAATATATTCAGGAGAAAACGCATACGCCCTTTTTGGCCAAACAAGAAAGCGGGCAATGCAAATCTGCACTACAAAGAAGTATCACTTCCCACCGGTCAAAAGGGACATCCACAAAATGTGTAAAAACCAGAAAGGCAAGACAGGCCCTGGAGAAGAGGGAGCCTTGTTATGCTGATGGGCGGGATGTAAATTACCAACTGCCTCACTGGAGGAGTGCATTGCGTTCCCTAAAACAAGTAAACAACAGAGCTACAGAGCCAAGGGCACTTCCAGTCTAGGCAATATACATTGGGAAAACTGAAAATCAAGAAGACAGAGCCACCCCCAAATTTAGGGCTGCACTGCTTACAAGAACCTCAACTTGGGTACACCTTAAATATCCCAGGAAATATAAAAATGGTTCAAAAAACTGTGGTATTTATGTCCGATGGAATATCCCTCAGCCATGAAATCAATGTCATAAGACCAGGAGCAGCAAAGTGAGTGGATTCAGGTACGATGATACTAAGTGAAATAAGTCACACAGAAAAAGAAACTTATCATAAGATATGACTTAGGAAGATCCTGTAAACATGGCTCCACATGAACTGAGTTAGGAAAGAGAACAGAGTCTCACATTTAGATAACACTCTTATGCCTGCTGAAGGGGAAAGGAGAGGTGGGGTGATGCATAAAACCAGAGTTTGATATAAGCACATGTATCATTTCCAAAACCAACTGTGGAATAGACAAGACCTACACCTTCCTCAGTGAAAGGGACTCAAAACCCCATATTTCCCGCAGAGGAATAGATCTGACTAGTAAGAATCTTAAAACCTATGTATTGATATGTCTCTGTAAGGGAATCAAGTGTGTCTAGACTGGCATAAACATGTCAGAGAGAATCAGCTCAAACCCACTATAAAAAGGAATTTCAAAAACAAAACCCAAAAACAGGGAAATTCTTTACATTTCCTTCAGGGTCTCTGATGAAACCTGGAAAAACCCTGTCTACAATGACAGCTGGATGTGGCATAAGACTGGACTCCTGGGACTGAGAGGACTGGTGAGATTGGGTGAGCAAATGCAGACCCTTTAAAGGAAAAATGCATGGCCCCAATTCCATGGGTCCCAAATCTCCAGGTTGAAGGGAATATTACTACAGTTATAACATGTACGGGAAACCTAGAGAATGGACACACTGTGAATACAAAAGGTTTCTAAAACTCAACGAGTTGTCCCTCACCTGGTGCTCGGGTTTGACTTTCCAACTGCTTTACTATCAATCTCCCAGCTTGGAGAGACAGCCCATTTAACCTCCTGTTTCGCACAGGTTGCCAATTTGGCAGAGGATGGAAGGGAAGAGGGAGAACCAATGAGAGAGTTACTGTTAGGCATTTGGACGGGCACATGTCACTCTAATTTCCCGGCAGGAAGAAGAATTAACCAGAGTCTCAGCCAACCACCGGGAACCAGTATAGGTCCTGAAACAAAATTTTGGACTTGCGTACAGCTCACAAATAACGAGTTGGAAATGGAGCTCAGGGCCACAGCAATTCACAAACTGGCAGAGTAATAAAGGACAACTATCGTCCAAAAATCTGTTGAGGGAAGGCAACGAGGCAGACTTGAAAGCCAGGCAGAATAGCAGGAAACAGATTTCAAGAGGTACGTTGGAATCGCCTTTAAAGCACAGGAAGAGGGGCAAAACTTCGACAATGACGCAGTTGGCCAAAAAGGGCGTATGCGTTTTCTCCTGAATATATTCAGGAGAAAACGCATACGCCCTTTTTGGCCAAACAAGCAAGCGGGCAATGCAAATCTGCACTGCAAAGAAGTATCACTTCCCACCGGTCAAAAGGGATATCCACAAAATGTGTAAAAACCAGAAAGGCAAGACAGGCACTGGAGAACAGGGAGACTTGTTATGCTGATGGGCGGGATGTAAATTGCCAACTGCCTCACTGGAGGATTGCATTGCGTTCCCTACAACAAGTAAACAACAGAGCTACAGAGCCAAGGGCACTTCCAGTCTAGGGAATATACATTGGGAAAACTGAAAATCAAGAAGACAGAGCCACCCCCAAATTTAGGGCTGCACTGCTTACAAGAACCTCAACTTTGGTACACCTTAAATATCCCAGGAAATATAAAAATGGTTCAAAAAACTGTGGTATTTATGTCCGATGGAATATCCCTCAGCCATGAAATCAATGTCATAAGACCAGGAGCAGCAAAGTGAGTGGATTCAGGTACGATGATTCTAAGTGAAATAAGTCACACAGAAAAAGAAACTTATCATAAGATATCACTTATGAAGATCCTGTAAACATGGCTACACATGAACTGAGTTAGGAAAGAGAACAGAGTCTCACATTTAGAAAACACTCTTATGCCTGCTGAAGGGGAAAGGAGAGGTGGGGTGATGCATAAAACCAGAGTTTGATATAAGCACAGGTACCATTTCCAAAACCAACTGTGGAATAGACAAGACCTACACCTTCCTCAGTGAAAGGGACTCAAAACCCCATATTTCCCGCAGAGGAATAGATCTGACTAGTAAGAATCTTAAAACCTATGTATTGATATGTCTCTGTAAGGGAATCAAGTGTGTCTAGACTGGCATAAACATATCAGAGAGAATCAGCTCAAACCCACTATAAAAAGGAATTTCAAAAACAAAACCAAAAAACAGGGAAATTCTTTACATTTCCTTCAGGGTCTCTGATGAAACCTGGAAAAACCCTGTCTACAATGACAGCTGGATGTGGCATAAGACTGGACACTTGGGACTGAGAGGATTGGTGAGATTGGGTGAGCAAATGCAGGCCCTTTAAAGCAAAAATGCATGGCCCCAATTCCATGGGTCCCAACTCTCCAGTTTGAAGGGAATATTACTACAGCTATAACATGTACGGGACACCTAGAGAATTTACACACTGTGAATACAAAAGGTTTCTAAAACTCAAGGAGTAGTCCCTCTCCTGGTGCTCCGGTTTGAGTTTCCAACTGCTTTACTATCAATCTCCCAACTTGGAGAGACAGCCCCTTTAACCTCCTGGTTCGCACAGGTGGCCAATTTGGCAGAGGATGGAAGGGAATAGGGAGAACCAATTAGAGAGTTACTGTTAGGCATTTGGACGGGCACATGTCACTCTAATTTCCCGGCAGGAAGAAGTATTAACCAGAGTCTCAGCAACGCAGCGGGAACCAGTATAGGTCTTGAACCAAAATTTTGGACTTGCGTACAGCTCACAAAAAACGAGTTGGAAAATGGAGCTCAGGGCCACAGCAATTCACAAACTGGCAGAGTAATAAAGGACAACTATCGTCCAAAAATCTGTTAAGGGAAAGCAACGAGGCGGACTTGAAAGCCAGGGAGAATAGCAGGAAACAGATTTCAAGAGGTACGTTGGAATCGCCTTTAAAGCACAGGACGAGGGGCACAACTTCGACAATGACGCAGTTGGCCAAAAAGGGCGTATGCGTTTTCTCCTGAATATATTCAGGAGAAAACGCATACGCCCTTTTTGGCCAAACAAGCAAGCGGGCAATGCAAATCTGCACTACAAAGAAGTATCACTTCCAACCGGTCAAAAGGGACATCCACAAAATGTGTAAAAACCAGAAAGGCAAGACAGGCCCTGGAGAACAGGGAACCTTGTTATGCTGATGGGCGGGATGTAAATTGCCACCTGCCTCACTGGAGGAGTGCATTGGGTTCCCTAAAACAAGTAAACAACAGAGCTACAGAGCCAAGGGCACTTCCAGTCTAGGGAATATACATAGGGAAAACTGAAAATCAATAAGACAGAGCCACCCCCAAATTTAGGGCTGCACTGCTTACAAGAAACTCAACTTGGGTACACCTTAAATATCCCAGGAAATATAAAAATGGTTCAAAAAACTGTGGTATTTATGTCGGATGGAATATCCCTCAGCCATGAAATCAATGTCATAAGACCAGGAGCAGCAAAGTGAGTGCATTCAGGTACGATGATTCTAAGTGAAATAACTCACACAGAAAAAGAAACTTATCATAAGATATCACTTAGGAAGATCCTGTAAACAAGGCTACACATGAACTGAGTTAGGAAAGAGAACAGAGTCTCACATTTAGAAAACACTCTTATGCCTGCTGAAGGGGAAAGGAGAGGTGGGGTGATGCATAAAACCAGAGTTTGATATAAGCACAGGTACCATTTCCAAAACCAACTGTGGAATAGACAAGACCTACACCTTCCTCAGTGAAAGGGACTCAAAACCCCATATTTCCCGCAGAGGAATAGATCTGACTAGTAAGAATCTTAAAACTTATGTATTGATATGTCTCTGTAAGGGAATCAAGTGTGTCTAGACTGGCATAAAAATATCAGAGAGAATCAGCTCAAACCCACTATAAAAAGGAATTTCAAAAACAAAACCAAAAAACAGGGAAATTCTTTACATTTCCTTCAGGGTCTCTGATGAAACCTGGAAAAACCCTGTCTACAATGACAGCTGGATGTGGCATAAGACTGGACACTTGGGACTGAGAGGATTGGTGAGATTGGGTGAGCAAATGCAGACCCTTTAAAGCAAAAATGCATGGACCCAATTCCATGGGTCCCAACTCTCCAGTTTGAAGGGAATATTACTACAGCTATAACATGTACGGGAAACCTAGAGAATGGACACACTGTGAATACAAAAGGTTTCTAAAACTCAACGAGTAGTCCCTCTCCTGGTGCTCCGGTTTGACTTTCCAACTGGTTTACTATCAATCTCCAACTTGGAGAGACAGCCCCTTTAAGCTCCTGGTTCGCACAGGTTGCCAATTTGGCAGAGGATGGAAGGGAAGAGGGAGAACCAATGAGAGAGTTACTGTTAGGCATTTGGATGGGCACATGTCACTCTAATTTCCCGGCAGGAAGAAGAATTAACCAGAGTCTCAGCCAACCACCGGGAACCAGTATAGGTCCTGAACCAAAATTTTGGACTTGCATACAGCTCACAAAAAACGAGTTGGAAATGGAGCTCAGGGCCACAGCAATTCACAAACTGGCAGAGTAATAAAGGACAACTATCGTCCAAAAATCAGTTGAGGGAAGGCAACGAGGCAGACTTGCAAGCCAGGCAGAATAGCAGGAAACAGATTTCAAGAGGTACATTGGAATCACCTTTAAAGCACAGGAAGAGGGGCACAACTTCGACAGTGACGCAGTTGGCCAAAAAGGGCATATGCGTTTTCTCCTAAATATATTCAGGAGAAAACGCATACGCCCTTTTTGGCCAAACAAGCAAGCGGGCAATGCAAATCTGCACTACAAAGAAGTATCACTTCCCACCGGTCAAAAGGGACATGCAGAAAATGAGTAAAAACCAGAAAGGCAAGACAGGCCCTGGAGAAGAGGGAGCCTTGTTATGCTGATGGGCGGGATGTAAATTGCCAACTGCCTCACTGGAGGAGTGCATTGCGTTCCCTAAAACAAGTAAACATCAGAGCTACAGAGCCAAGGGCACTTCCAGTCTAGGGAATATACATTGGGAAAATTGAAAATCAAGAAGACAGAGCCACCCCCAAATTTAGGGCTGCACTGCTTACAAGAACCTCAACATGGGTTCACCTTAAATATCTTAGGAAATATAAAAATGGTTCATAAAACTGTGGTATTTATGTACGATGGAATATCCCTCAGCCATGAAATCAATGTCATAAGACCAGGAGCAGCAAAGTGAGTGGATTCAGGTACGATGATTCTAAGTGAAATAAGTCACACAGAAAAAGAAACTTATCATAAGATATCACTTATGAAGATCCTGTAAACATGGCTACACATGAACTGAGTTAGGAAAGAGAACAGAGTCTCACATTTAGAAAACACTCTTATTCCTGCTGAAGGGGAAAGGAGAGGTGGGGTGATGCATAAAACCAGAGTTTGATATAAGCACAGGTACCATTTCCAAAACCAACTGTGCAATAGACAAGACCTACACCTTCCTCAGTGAAAGGGACTCAAAACCCCATATTTCCCGCAGAGGAATAGATCTGACTAGTAAGAATCTTAAAACCTATGTATTGATATGTCTCTGTAAGGGAATCAAGTGTGTCTAGACTGGCATAAACATATCAGAGAGAATCAGCTCAAACCCACTATAAAAAGGAATTTCAAAAACAAAACCAAAAAACAAGGAAATTCTTTCCATTTCCTTCAGGGTCTCTGATGAAACCTGGAAAAACCCTGTCTACAATGACAGCTGGATGTGGCATAAGACTGGACACTTGGGACTGAGAGGATTGGTGAGATTGGGTGAGCAAATGCAGGCCCTTTAAAGCAAAAATGCATGGCCCCAATTCCATGGGTCCCAACTCTCCAGTTTGAAGGGAATATTACTACAGCTATAACATGTACGGGAAACCTAGAGAATGGACACACTGTGAATACAAACGGTTTCTAAAACTCAACGAGTAGCCCCTCTCCTAGTGCTCCGGTTTGAGTTTCCAAATGCTTTACTATCAATCTCCCAACTTGGAGAGACAGACCCTTTAACCTCCTGGTTCGCACAGGTGGCCAATTTGGCAGAGGATGGAAGGGAATAGGGAGAACCAATGAGAGAGTTACTGTTAGGCATTTGGACGGGCACATGTCACTCTAATTTCCCGGCAGGAAGAAGTATTAACCAGAGTCTCAGCCACGCAGCAGGAACCAGTATAGGTCTTGAACCAAAATTTTGGACTTGCGTACAGCTCACAAAAAACGAGTTGGAAAATGGAGCTCAGGGCCACAGCAATTCACAAACTGGCAGAGTAATAAAGGACAACTATCGTCCAAAAATCTGTTAAGGGAAGGCAACGAGGCAGACTTGAAAGCCAGGCAGAATAGCAGGAAGCAGATTTCAAGAGGTACGTTGGAATCGCCTTTAAAGCACAGGAAGAGGGGCACAACTTCGACAATGATGCAGTTGGCCAAAAGGGGCGTATGCGTTTTCTCCTGAATATATTCAGGAGAAAACGCATACGCCCTTTTTGGCCAAACAAGCAAGCGGGCAATGCAAATCTGCACTACAAAGAAGTATCACTTCCCACCGGTCAAAAGGGACATCCACAAAATGTGTAAAAACCAGAAAGGCAAGACAGGCCCTGGAGAAAAGGGAGCCTTGTTATGGTGATGGGCGGGATGTAAATTGCCACCTCCCTCACTGGAGGAGTGCATTGCGTTCCCTAAAACAAGTAAACAACAGAGCTACAGAGCCAAGGGCACTTCCAGTCTAGGGAATATACATAGGGAAAACTGAAAATCAATAAGACAGAGCAATCCCCAAATTTAGGGCTGCACTGCTTACAAGAACCTCAACTTGGGTACACCTTAAATATCCCAGGAAATATAAAAATGGTTCAAAAAACTGTGGTATTTATGTCGGATGGAATATCCCTCAGCCATGAAATCAATGTCATAAGACCAGGAGCAGCAAAGTGAGTGCATTCAGGTACGATGATTCTAAGTGAAATAAGTCACACAGAAAAAGAATCTTATCATAAGATATCACTTATGAAGATCCTGTAAACATGGCTACACATGAACTGAGTTAGGAAAGAGAACAGAGTCTCACATTTAGAAAACACTCTTATGCCTTCTTAAGGGGAATGGAGAGGAGGGGTGATGCATAAAACCAGAGTTTGATATAAGCACAGGTACCATTTCCAAAACCAACTGTGGAATAGACAAGACCTACACCTTCCTCAGTGAAAGGGACTCAAAACCCCATATTTCCCGCAGAGGAAAAGATCTGACTAGTAAGAATCTTAAAACCTATGTATTGATATGTCTCTGTAAGGGAATCAAGTGTGTCTAGACTGGCATAAACATGGCAGAGAGAATCAGCTCAAACCCACTATAAAAAGGAATTTCAAAAACAAAACCAAAAAACAGGGAAATTCTTTACATTTCCTTCAGGGTCTCTGATGAAACCTGGAAAAACCCTGTCTACAATGACAGCTGGATGTGGCATAAGCCTGGACACTTGGGACTGAGAGGATTGGTTCGATAGGGTGAGCAAATGCAGACCCTTTAAAGCAATAATGCAAGGTCCCCATTCCATGGGTCGCAACTCTCCAGGTTCAAGGGAATATTACTACAGCTATAACATGTACGGGAAACCTAGAGAATGGACACACAGTGAATACAAAAGGTTTCTAAATCTCAACGAATAGTCCCTCTCCTGGTGCTCCGGTTTGACTTTCCAACTGCTTTACTATCAATCTCCCAACTTGGAGAGACAGCCCCTTTAACCTCCTGGTTCGCACAGGTTGCCAATTTGGCAGAGGATGGAAGGGAAGCGGGAGAACCAATGAGAGAGTTACTGTTAGGCATTTGGATGGGCACATGTCACTCTAATTTCCCGGCAGGAAGAAGAATTAACCAGAGTCTCAGCCAACCACCGGGAACCAGTATAGGTCCTGAACCAAAATTTTGGACTTGCGTACAGCTCACAAAATACGAGTTGGTAATGGAGCTCAGGGCCACAGCAATTCACAAACTGGCAGAGTAATAAAGGACAACTATCGTCCAAAAATCTGTTGAGGGAAGGCAACGAGGCAGACTTGAAAGCCAGGCAGAATAGCAGGAAACAGATTTCAAGAGGTACATTAGAATCACCTTTAAAGCACAGGAAGTGGGGCACAACTTCGACAATGACGCAGTTGGCCAAAAAGGGCGTATGCGTTTTCTCCTGAATATATTCAGGAGAAAACGCATACGCCCTTTTTGGCCAAACAAGCAAGCGGGCAATGCAAATCTGCACTACAAAGAAGTATCACTTCCCACCGGTCAAAAGGGACATCCACAAAATGTGTAAAAACCAGAAAGGCAAGACAGGCCCTGGAGAACAGGGAGCCTTGTTATGCTGATGGGCGGGATGTAAATTGCCAACTGCCTCACTGGAGGAGTGCATTGCGTTCCCTAAAACAAGTAAACAACAGAGCTACAGAGCCAAGGGCACTTCCAGTCTAGGGAATATACCTTGGGAAAACTGAAAATCAAGAAGACAGAGCCACCCCCAAATTTAGGGCTGCACTGCTTACAAGAACCTCAACTTGGGTACACCTTAAATATCCCAGGAAATATAAAAATGGTTCAAAAAACTCTGGTATTTATGTCCGATGGAATATCCCTCAGCCATGAAATCAATGTCATAAGACCAGGAGCAGCAAAGTGAGTGGATTCAGGTACGATGATTCTAAGTGAAATAAGTCACACAGAAAAAGAAACTTATCATAAGATATCACTTAGGAAGATCCTGTAAACATGGCTACACATGAACTGAGTTAGGAAAGAGAACAGAGTCTCACATTTAGAAAACACTCTTATGCCTGCTGAAGGGGAAAGGAGAGGTGGGGTGATGCATAAAACCAGAGTTTCATATAAGTACATGTACCATTTCCAAAATCAACTGTGGAATAGACAAGACCTACACCTTCCTCAGTGAAAGGGACTCAAAACCCCATATTCCCCGCAGAGGAATAGATCTGACTAGTAAGAATCTTAAAACCTATGTATTGATATGTCTCTGTAAGGGAATCAAGTGTGTCTAGACTGGCATAAACATGGCAGAGAGAATCAGCTCAAACCCAGTATAAAAAGGAATTTCAAAAACAAAACCAAAAAACAGGGAAATTCTTTACATTTCCTTCAGGGTCTCTGATGAAACCTGGAAAAACCCTGTCTACAATGACAGCTGGATGTGGCATAAGGCTGGACACTTGGGACTGAGAGGATTGGTGAGATTGGGTGAGCAAATGCAGACCCTTTAAAGCAAAAATGCATGGCCCCCATTCCATGGGTCCCAACTCTCCAGGATGAAGGGAATATTACTACAGGTATAACATGTACGGGAAACCTAGAGAATGGACACACTGTGAATACAAAAGGTTTCTAAAACTCAACGAGTAGTCCCTCTCGTGGTGCTCCGGTTTGACTTTCCAACTGCTTTACTATCAATCTCCCAACTTGGAGAGACAGCCCGTTTAACCTCCTGGTTCGCACAGGTTGCCAATTTGGCAGAGGATGGAAGGGAAGAGGGAGAACCAATGAGAGAGTTACTGTTAGGCATTTGGACGGGCACAGGTCACTCTAATTTCCCGGCAGGAAGAAGAATTAACCAGAGTCTCAGCCACCCACCGGGAACCAGTATAGGTCCTGAACCAAAATTTTGGACTTGCGTACAGCTCACAAAAAACGAGTTGGAAAATGGAGCTCAGGGCCACAGCAATTCACAAACTGGCAGAGTAATAAAGGACAACTATCGTCCAAAAATCTGTTGAGGGAAGGCAACGAGGCAGACTTGAAAGCCAGGCAGAATAGCAGGAAACAGATTTCAAGAGGTACGTTGGAAACGCCTTTAAAGCACAGGAAGAGGGGCACAACTTCGACAATGACGCAGTTGGCCAAAAAGGGCGTATGCGTTTTCTCCTGAATATATTCAGGAGAAAACGCATACGCCCTTTTTGGCCAAACAAGCAAGCGGGCAATGCAAATCTGCACTACAATGAAGTATCATTTCCCACCGGTCAAAAGGGACATCCACAAAATGTGTAAAAACCAGAAAGGCAAGACAGGCCCTGGAGAACAGGGAACCTTGTTATGCTGATGGGCGGGATGTAAATTGCCAACTGCCTCACTGGAGAAGTGCATTGCGTTCCCTAAAACAAGTAAACAACAGAGCTACAGAGCCAAGGGCACTTCCAGTCTAGGGAATATACATTGGGAAAACTGAAAATCAATAAGACAGAGCCACCCCCAAATTTAGGGCTGCACTGCTTACAAGAACCTCAACTGGGGTACACCTTAAATATCCCAGGAAATATAAAAATGGTTCAAAAAACTGTGGTATTTATGTACGATGGAATATCCCTCAGCCATGAAATCAATGTCATAAGACCAGGAGCAGCAAAGTGAGTGGATTCAGGTACGATGATTCTAAGTGAAATAAGTCACACAGAAAAAGAAACTTATCATAAGATATCACTTATGAAGATCCTGTAAACATGGCTACACATGAACTGAGTTAGGAAAGAGAACAGAGTCTCACATTTAGAAAACACTCTTATGCCTGCTGAAGGGGAAAGGAGAGGTGGGGTGATGCATAAAACCAGAGTTTGATATAAGCACAGGTACCATTTCCAAAACCAACTGTCGAATAGACAAGACCTACACCTTCAGCAGTGAAATGGACTCAAAACCCCATATTTCCCTCAGAGGAATAGATCTGACTAGTAAGAATCTTAAATCCTATGTATTGATATGTCTCTGTAAGGGAATCAAGTGTGTCTAGACTGGCATATACATGGCAGAGAGAATCAGCTCAAACCCACTATAAAAAGGAATTTCAAACACAAAACCAAAAAACAGGGAAATTCTTTACATTTCCTTCAGGGTCTCTGATGAAACCTGGAAAAACCCTGTCTACAATGACAGCTGGATGTGGCATAAGACTGGACTCTTGGGACTGAGAGGATTGGTGAGATTGGGTGAGCAAATGCAGACCCTTTAAAGCAAAAATGCATGGCCCCCATTCCATGGGTCCCAACTCTCCAGGTTTAAGGGAATATTACTACAGCTATAACATGTACGGGAAACCTAGAGAATGGACACAGTGTGAATACAAAATGTTTCTAAACCTCAACGAGTAGTCCCTCTCCTGGTGCTCCGGTTTGACTTTCCAACTGCTTTACTATCAATCTCCCAACTTGGAGAGACAGCCCGTTTAACCTCCTGGTTCGCACAGGTTGCCAATTTGGCAGAGGATGGAAGGGAAGAGGGAGAACCAATGAGAGAGTTACTGTTAGGCATTTGGACGGGCACAGGTCACTCTAATTTCCCGGCAGGAAGAAGAATTAACCAGAGTCTCAGCCACCCACCGGGAACCAGTATAGGTCCTGAACCAAAATTTTGGACTTGCGTACAGCTCACAAAAAACGAGTTGGAAAATGGAGCTCAGGGCCACAGCAATTCACAAACTGGCAGAGTAATAAAGGACAACTATCGTCCAAAAATCTGTTGAGGGAAGGCAACGAGGCAGACTTGAAAGCCAGGCAGAATAGCAGGAAACAGATTTCAAGAGGTACGTTGGAAACGCCTTTAAAGCACAGGAAGAGGGGCACAACTTCGACAATGACGCAGTTGGCCAAAAAGGGCGTATGCGTTTTCTCCTGAATATATTCAGGAGAAAACGCATACGCCCTTTTTGGCCAAACAAGCAAGCGGGCAATGCAAATCTGCACTACAATGAAGTATCATTTCCCACCGGTCAAAAGGGACATCCACAAAATGTGTAAAAACCAGAAAGGCAAGACAGGCCCTGGAGAACAGGGAACCTTGTTATGCTGATGGGCGGGATGTAAATTGCCAACTGCCTCACTGGAGAAGTGCATTGCGTTCCCTAAAACAAGTAAACAACAGAGCTACAGAGCCAAGGGCACTTCCAGTCTAGGGAATATACATTGGGAAAACTGAAAATCAAGAAGACAGAGCCACCCCCAAATTTAGGGCTGCACTGCTTACAAGAACCTCAACTTGGGTACACCTTAAATATCCCAGGAAATATAAAAATGGTTCAAAAAACTCTGGTATTTATGTCCGATGGAATATCCCTCAGCCATGAAATCAATGTCATAAGACCAGGAGCAGCAAAGTGAGTGGATTCAGGTACGATGATTCTAAGTGAAATAAGTCACACAGAAAAAGAAACTTATCATAAGATATCACTTATGAAGATCCTGTAAACATGGCTACACATGAACTGAGTTAGGAAAGAGAACAGAGTCTCACATTTAGAAAACACTCTTATGCCTGCTGAAGGGGAAAGGAGAGGTGGGGTGATGCATAAAACCAGAGTTTGATATAAGCACAGGTACCATTCCCAAAACCAACTGTGGAATAGACAAGACCTACACCCTCCTCAGTGAAAGTGACTCAAAACCCCATATTTACCGCAGAGGAATAGATCTGACTGGTAAGAATCTTAAAACCTATGTATTGATATGTCTCTGTAAGGGAATCAAGTGTGTCTAGACTGGCATAAACATGGCAGAGAGAATCAGCTCAAACCCACGATAAAAAGGAATTTCAAAAACAAAACCAAAAAACAGGGAAATTCTTTACATTTCCTTCAGGGTCTCTGATGAAACCTGGAAAAACCCTGTCTACAATGACAGCTGGATGTGGCATAAGGCTGGACACTTGGGACTGAGAGGATTGGTGAGATTGGGTGAGCAAATGCAGACCCTTTGAAGCAAAAATGCATGGCCCCCATTCCATGGGTCCCAACTCTCCAGGTGGAAGGGAATATTACTACAGCTATAACATGTACGGGAAACCTAGAGAATGGACACACTGTGAATACAAAAGGTTTCTAAAACTCAACGAGTAGTCCCTCTCCTGGTGCTCCGGTTTGACTTTCCAACTGCTTTACGATCAATCTCCCAACTTGGAGAGACAGCCCCTTTAACCTCCTGGTTCGCACAGGTTGCTAATTGGCAGAGGATGGAAGGGAAGAAAGAGAACCAATGAGAGAGTTACTGGTAGGCATTTGGATGGGCACATGTCACTCTAAATTCCCGGCTGGAAGAAGAATTAACCAGAGACTCAGCCACCCAGCGGGAACCAGTATAGGTACTGAACCAAAATTTTGGACTTGCGTACAGCTCACAAAAAACGAGTTGGAAAATGGAGCTCAGGGCCACAGCAATTCACAAACTGGCAGAGTAATAAAGGACAACTGTCGTCCAAAAATCTGTTGAGGGAAGGCAACGAGGCAGACTTGAAAGCCAGGCAGAATAGCAGGAAACAGATTTCAAGAGGTACGTTGGAATCGCCTTTAAAGCACAGGAAGAGGGGCACAACTTCGACAATGACGCAGTTGGACAAAAAGGGCGTATGAATTTTCTCCTGAATATATTCAGGAGAAAACGCATACGCCCATTTTGGCCAAGCAAGCAAGCGGGCAATGCAAATCTGCACTACAAAGAAGTATCACTTCCCACCGGTCAAAAGGGACATCCACAAAATGTGTAAAAACCAGAAAGGCAAGACAGGCCCTGGAGAACAGGGAGCCTTGTTATGCTGATGGGAGGGATGTAAATTGCCAACTGCCTCACTGGAGGAGTGCATTGCGTTCCCTAAAACAAGTAAACAACAGAGCTACAGAGCCAAGGGCACTTCCAGTCTAGGGAATATACCTTGGGAAAACTGAAAATCAATAAGACAGAGCCACCCCCAAATTTAGGGCTGCACTGCTTCCAAGAACCTCAACTTGGGTACACCTTAAATATCCCAGGAAATATAAAAATGGTTCAAAAAACTGTGGTATTTATGTACGATGGTATATCCCTCAGCCATGAAATCAATGTCATAAGACCAGGAGCAGCAAAGTGAGTGGATTCAGGTACGATGATTCTAAGTGAAATAAGTCACACAGAAAAAGAAACTTATCATAAGATATCACTTATGAAGATCCTGAAAACATGGCTCCACATGAACTGAGTTAGGAAAGAGAACAGAGTCTCACATTTAGAAAACACTCTTATGCCTGCTGAAGGGGAAAGGAGAGGTGGGGTGATGCATAAAACCAGAGTTTGATATAAGCACAGGTACCATTTCCAAAACCAACTGTGGAATAGACAAGACCTACACCTTCCTCAGTGAAAGGGACTCAAAACCCCATATTTCCCGCAGAGGAATAGATCTGACTAGTAAGAATCTTAAAACCTATGTATTGATATGTCACTGCAAGGGAAACAAGTGTGTCTATACTGGCATAAACATGGCAGAGAGAATCAGCTCAAACCCACTATAAAAAGGAATTTCAAAAACAAAACCAAAAAACAGGGAAATTCTTTACATTTCCTTCAGTGTCTCTGATGAAACCTTGAAAAACCCTGTCTTCAATGACAGCTGGATGTGGCATAATGCTGGACACTTGGGACTGAGAGGATTGGTGAGATTGGGTGAGCAAATGCAGACCCTTTAAAGCAAAAATGCATGGCCCCCATTCCATGGGTCCCAACTCTCCAGGTTGAAGGGAATATTACTACAGCTATAACATGTACGGGAAACCTAGAGAATGGACACACTGTGAATACAAATGGTTTCTAAAACTCAACGAGTAGTCCCTCTCCTGGTGCTCCAGTTTGACTTTCCAACTGCTTTACTATCAATCTCCCAACTTGGAGAGACAGCCCCTTTAACTTCCTTGTTCGCACAGGTTGCCAGTTTGGCAGAGGATGGAAGGGAAGAAGGAGAACGAATGAGAGAGTTACTGTTAGGCATTTGGACGGGCACATGTCACTCTAATTTCCCGGCAGGAAGAAGAATTAACCAGAGTCTCAGCCACCCAGCGGGAACCAGTATTGGTACTGAACCAAAATTTTGGACTTGCGTACAGCTCACAAAAAACGAGTTGGAAAATGGAGCTCAGGGCCACAGCAAATCACAAACTGGCAGAGTAATAAAGGACAACTGTCGTCCAAAAATTTGTTGAGGGAAGTCAACGAGGCAGACTTGAAAGCCAGGCAGAATAGCAGGAAACAGATTTCAAGAGGTACGTTGGATTCGCCTTTAAAGCACAGGAAGAGGGGCACAACTTCGACAATGACGCAGTTGGCCAAAAAGGGCGTATGCGTTTTCTCCTGAATATATTCAGGAGAAAACGCATACGCCATTTTTGGCCAAACAAGCAAGCGGGCAATGCAAATCTGCACTACAAAGAAGTATCACTTCCCACCGGTCAAAAGGGACATCCACAAAATGTGTAAAAACCAGAAAGGCAACAGAGGCCCTGGAGAACAGGGAGCCTTGTTATGCTGATGGGCGGGATGTAAATTACCAACTGCCTCACTGGAGGAGTGCATTGCGTTCCCTAAAACAAGTAAACAACAGAGCTACAGAGCCAAGGGCACTTCCAGTCTAGGGAATATACATTGGGAGAATTGAAAATCAAGAAGACAGAGCCACCCACAAATTTAGGGCTGCACTGCTTACAAGAACCTCAACTTAGGTACACCTTAAATATCCCAGGAAATATAAAAATGGTTCAAAAAACTGTGGTATTTATGTCCGATGGAATATCCCTCAGCCATGAAATCAATGTCATAAGACCAGGAGCAGCAAAGTGAGTGGATTCAGGTACGATGATTCTAAGTGAAATAAGTCACACAGAAAAAGAAACTTATCATAAGATATGACTTATGAAGATCCTGTAAACATGGCTACACATGAACTGAGTTAGGAAAGAGAACAGAGTCTCACATTTAGAAAACACTCTTATGCCTGCTGAAGGGGAAAGGAGAGGTGGGGTGATGCATAAAACCAGAGTTTGATATAAGCACATGTATCATTTCCAAAACCAACTGTGGAATAGACAAGACCTACACCTTCCTCAGTGAAAGGGACTCAAAACCCCATATTTCCCGCAGAGGAATAGATCTGACTAGTAAGAATCTTAAAACCTATGTATTGATATGTCTCTGTAAGGGAATCAAGTGTGTCTAGACTGGCATAAACATGTCAGAGAGAATCAGCTCAAACCCACTATAAAAAGGAATTTCAAAAACAAAACCAAAAAACAGGGAAATTCTTTACATTTCCTTCAGTGTCTCTGATGAAACCTGGAAAAACCCTGTCTTCAATGACAGCTGGATGTGGCATAAGCCTGGACACTTGGGACTGAGAGGAATGGTGAGATTGGGTGAGCAAATGCAGACCCTTTAAAGCAAAAATGCATGGCCCCAATTCCATGGGTCCCAACTCTCCAGGTTGAATGGAATATTACTAAAGCTATAACATGTACGGGAAACCTAGAGAATGGACACACTGTGAATACAAATGGTTTCTAAAACTCAACGAGTAGTCCCTCTCCTGGTGCTCCCGTTTGACTTTCCAACTGCTTTACTATCAATCTCCCAACTTGGAGAGACAGCCCCTTTAACTTCCTGGTTCGCACAGGTTGCCAGTTTGGCAGAGGATGGAAGGGAAGAAGGAGAACGAATGAGAGAGTTACTGTTAGGCATTTGGACGGGCACATGTCATTCTAATTTCCCGGCAGGAAGAAGAATTAACCAGAGTCTCAGCCACCCAGCGGGAACCAGTATTGGTACTGAACCAAAATTTTGGACTTGCGTACAGCTCACAAAAAACGAGTTGGAAAATGGAGCTCAGGGCCACAGCAAATCACAAACTGGCAGAGTAATAAAGGACAACTGTCGTCCAAAAATTTGTTGAGGGAAGGCAACGAGGCAGACTTGAAAGCCAGGCAGAATAGCAGGAAACAGATTTCAAGCGGTACGTTGGATTCGCCTTTAAAGCACAGGAAGAGGGGCACAACTTCGACAATGACGCAGTTGGCCAAAAAGGGCGTATGCGTTTTCTCCTGAATATATTCAGGAGAAAACGCATACGCCCTTTTTGGCCAAACAAGCAAGCGGGCAATGCAAATCTGCACTACAAAGAAGTATCACTTCCCACCGGTCAAAAGGGACATCCACAAAATGTGTAAAAACCAGAAAGGCAAGACAGGCCCTGGAGAACAGGGAGCCTTGTTATGCTGATGGGCGGGATGTAAATTGCCAACTGCCTCACTGGAGGAGTGCATTGCGTTCCCTAAAACAAGTAAACAACAGAGCTACAGAGCCAAGGGCACTTCCAGTCTAGGGAATATACATAGGGAAAACTGAAAATCAATAAGACAAAGCCACCCCCAAATTTAGGGCTGCACTGCTTACAAGAATCTCAACTTGGGTACACCTTAAATATCCCAGGAAATATAAAAATGGTTCAAAAAACTGTGGTATTTATGTCCGATGGAATATCCCTCAGCCATGAAATCAATGTCATAAGACCAGGAGCAGCAAAGTGAGTGGATTCAGGTACGATGATTCTAAGTGAAATAAGTCACACAGAAAAAGAAACTTATCATAAGATATGACTTATGAAGATCCTGTAAACATGGCTACACATGAACTGAGTTAGGAAAGAGAACAGAGTCTCACATTTAGAAAACACTCTTATGCCTGCTGAAGGGGAAAGGAGAGGTGGGGTGATGCATAAAACCAGAGTTTGATATAAGCACATGTATCATTTCCAAAACCAACTGTGGAATAGACAAGACCTACACCTTCCTCAGTGAAAGGGACTCAAAACCCCATATTTCCCGCAGAGGAATAGATCTGACTAGTAAGAATCTTAAAACCTATGTATTGATATGTCTCTGTAAGGGAATCAAGTGTGTCTAGACTGGCATAAACATGTCAGAGAGAATCAGCTCAAACCCACTATAAAAAGGAATTTCAAAAACAAAACCAAAAAACAGGGAAATTCTTTACATTTCCTTCAGTGTCTCTGATGAAACCTGGAAAAACCCTGTCTTCAATGACAGCTGGATGTGGCATAAGCCTGGACACTTGGGACTGAGAGGAATGGTGAGATTGGGTGAGCAAATGCAGACCCTTTAAAGCAAAAATGCATGGCCCCAATTCCATGGGTCCCAACTCTCCAGGTTGAATGGAATATTACTAAAGCTATAACATGTACGGGAAACCTAGAGAATGGACACACTGTGAATACAAATGGTTTCTAAAACTCAACGAGTAGTCCCTCTCCTGGTGCTCCCGTTTGACTTTCCAACTGCTTTACTATCAATCTCCCAACTTGGAGAGACAGCCCCTTTAACTTCCTGGTTCGCACAGGTTGCCAGTTTGGCAGAGGATGGAAGGGAAGAAGGAGAACGAATGAGAGAGTTACTGTTAGGCATTTGGACGGGCACATGTCACTCTAATTTCCCGGCAGGAAGAAGAATTAACCAGAGTCTCAGCCACCCAGCGGGAACCAGTATTGGTACTGAACCAAAATTTTGGACTTGCGTACAGCTCACAAAAAACGAGTTGGAAAATGGAGCTCAGGGCCACAGCAAATCACAAACTGGCAGAGTAATAAAGGACAACTGTCGTCCAAAAATTTGTTGAGGGAAGGCAACGAGGCAGACTTGAAAGCCAGGCAGAATAGCAGGAAACAGATTTCAAGCGGTACGTTGGATTCGCCTTTAAAGCACAGGAAGAGGGGCACAACTTCGACAATGACGCAGTTGGCCAAAAAGGGCGTATGCGTTTTCTCCTGAATATATTCAGGAGAAAACGCATACGCCCTTTTTGGCCAAACAAGCAAGCGGGCAATGCAAATCTGCACTAAAAAGAAGTATCACTTCCCACCGGTCAAAAGGGACATCCACAAAATGTGTAAAAACCAGAAAAGCAAGACAGGCCCTGGAGAACAGGGAGCCTTGTTATGCTGATGGGCGGGATGTAAATTGCCAACTGCCTCACTGGAGGAGTGCATTGCGTTCCCTAAAACAAGTAAACAACAGAGCTACAGAGCCAAGGGCACTTCCAGTCTAGGGAATATACATAGGGAAAACTGAAAATCAATAAGACAAAGCCACCCCCAAATTTAGGGCTGCACTGCTTACAAGAACCTCAACTTGGGTACACCTTAAATATCCCAGGAAATATAAAAATGGTTCAAAAAACTGTGGTATTTATGTCCGATGGAATATCCCTCAGCCATGAAATCAATGTCATAAGACCAGGAGCAGCAAAGTGAGTGGATTCAGGTACGATGATTCTAAGTGAAATAAGTCACACAGAAAAAGAAACTTATCATAAGATATGACTTATGAAGATCCTGTAAACATGGCTACACATGAACTGAGTTAGGAAAGAGAACAGAGTCTCACATTTAGAAAACACTCTTATGCCTGCTGAAGGGGAAAGGAGAGGTGGGGTGATGCATAAAACCAGAGTTTGATATAAGCACAGGTACCATTTCCAAAACCAACTGTGGAATAGACAAGACCTACACCTTCTTCAGTGAAAGGGACTCAAAACCCCATATTTACCGCAGAGGAATAGATCTGACTAGTAAGAATCTTAAACCCTATGTATTGATATGTCACTGTAAGGGAAACAAGTGTGTCTAGACTGGCATAAACATGGCAGAGAGAATCAGCTCAAACCCACTATAAAAAGGAATTTCAAAAACAAAACCAAAAAACAGGGAAATTCTTTACATTTCCTTCAGGGTCTCTGATGAAACCTGGAAAAACCCTGTCTACAATGACAGCTGGATGTTGCATAAGACTGGACACTTGGGACTGAGAGGATTGGTGAGATTGGGTGAGCAAATGAAGACCCTTTAAAGCAAAAATGCATGGCCCCAATTCCATGGGTCCCAACTCTCCAGTTTGAAGGGAATATTACTACAGCTATAACATGTACGGGAAACCTAGAGAATGGACACACTGTGAATACAAAAGGTTTCTAAAACTCAACGAGTAGTCCCTCTCCTGGTGCTCCGGTTTGAGTTTCCAACTGATTTACTATCAATCTCCCAACTTGGAGAGACAGCCCCTTTAACCTCCTGGTTCGCACAGGTGGCCAATTTGGCAGAGGATGGAAGGGAAGAGGGAGAACCAATGAGAGAGTTACTGTTAGGCATTTGGACGGGCACATGTCACTCTAATTTCCCGGCAGGAAGAAGTATTAATCAGAGTCTCAGCCACACAGCGGGAACCAGTATAGGTCTTGAACCAAAATTTTGGACTTGCGTACAGCTCACAAAAAACGAGTTGGAAAATGGAGCTCAGGGCCACAGCAATTCACAAACTGGCAGAGTAATAAAGGACAACTATCGTCCAAAAATCTGTTGAGGGAAGGCAACGAGGCAGACTTGAAAGCCAGGCAGAATAGCAGGAAACAGATTTCAAGAGGTACGTTGGAATCGCCTTTAAAGCACAGGAAGAGGGGAACAACTTCGACAATGACGCAGTTGGCCAAAAAGGGCGTATGCGTTTTCTCCTGAATATATTCAGGAGAAAACGCATACGCCCTTTTTGGCCAAACAAGAAAGCGGGCAATGCAAATCTGCACTACAAAGAAGTATCACTTCCCACCGGTCAAAAGGGACATCCACAAAATGTGTAAAATCCAGAAAGGCAAGACAGGCCCTGGAGAACAGGGAGCCTTGTTATGCTGATGGGCGGGATGTAAATTACCAACTGCCTCACTGGAGGAGTGCATTGCGTTCCCTAAAACAAGTAAACAACAGAGCTACAGAGCCAAGGGCACTTCCAGTCTAGGGAATATACATTGGGAGAATTGAAAATCAAGAAGACAGAGCCACCCACAAATTTAGGGCTGCACTGCTTACAAGAACCTCAACTTAGGTACACCTTAAATATCCCAGGAAATATAAAAATGGTTCAAAAAACTGTGGTATTTATGTCCGATGGAATATCCCTCAGCCATGAAATCAATGTCATAAGACCAGGAGCAGCAAAGTGAGTGGATTCAGGTACGATGATACTAAGTGAAATAAGTCACACAGAAAAAGAAACTTATCATAAGATATGACTTATGAAGATCCTGTAAACATGGCTCCACATGAACTGAGTTAGGAAAGAGAACAGAGTCTCACATTTAGATAACACTCTTATGCCTGCTGAAGGGGAAAGGAGAGGTGGGGTGATGCATAAAACCAGAGTTTGATATAAGCACATGTATCATTTCCAAAACCAACTGTGGAATAGACAAGACCTACACCTTCCTCAGTGAAAGGGACTCAAAACCCCATATTTCCCGCAGAGGAATAGATCTGACTAGTAAGAATCTTAAAACCTATGTATTGATATGTCTCTGTAAGGGAATCAAGTGTGTCTAGACTGGCATAAACATGTCAGAGAGAATCAGCTCAAACCCACTATAAAAAGGAATTTCAAAAACAAAACCAAAAAACAGGGAAATTCTTTACATTTCCTTCAGGGTCTCTGATGAAACCTGGAAAAACCCTGTCTACAATGACAGCTGGATGTGGCATAAGACTGGACTCTTGGGACTGAGAGGATTGGTGAGATTGGGTGAGCAAATGCAGACCCTTTAAAGGAAAAATGCATGGCCCCAATTCCATGGGTCCCAACTCTCCAGGTTGAAGGGAATATTACTACAGTTATAACATGTACGGGAAACCTAGAGAATGGACACACTGGGAATACAAAAGGTTTCTAAAACTCAACGAGTTGTCCCTCTCCTGGTGCTCGGGTTTGACTTTCCAACTGCTTTACTATCAATCTCCCAACTTGGAGAGACAGCCCCTTTAACCTCCTGTTTCGCACAGGTTGCCAATTTGGCAGAGGATGGAAGGGAAGAGGGAGAACCAATGAGAGAGTTACTGTTAGGCATATGGACGGGCACATGTCACTCTAATTTCCCGGCAGGAAGAAGAATTAACCAGAGTCTCAGCCAACCACCGGGAACCAGTATAGGTCCTGAAACAAAATTTTGGACTTGCGTACAGCTCAAAAATAACGAGTTGGAAATGGAGCTCAGGGCCACAGCAATTCACAAACTGGCAGAGTAATAAAGGACAACTATCGTCCAAAAATCTGTTGAGGGAAGGCAACGAGGCAGACTTGAAAGCCAGGCAGAATAGCAGGAAACAGATTTCAAGAGGTACGTTGGAATCGCCTTTAAAGCACAGGAAGAGGGGCAAAACTTCGACAATGACGCAGTTGGCCAAAAAGGGCGTATGCGTTTTCTCCTGAATATATTCAGGAGAAAACACATACGCCCTTTTTGGCCAAACAAGCAAGCGGGCAATGCAAATCTGCACTGCAAAGAAGTATCACTTCCCACCGGTCAAAAGGGATATCCACAAAATGTGTAAAAACCAGAAAGGCAAGACAGGCCCTGGAGAACAGGGAGCCTTGTTATGCTGATGGGCGGGATGTAAATTGCCAACTGCCTCACTGGAGGATTGCATTGCGTTCCCTACAACAAGTAAACAACAGAGCTACAGAGCCAAGGGCACTTCCAGTCTAGGGAATATACATTGGGAAAACTGAAAATCAAGAAGACAGAGCCACCCCCAAATTTAGGGCTGCACTGCTTACAAGAACCTCAACTTGGGTACACCTTAAATATCCCAGGAAATATAAAAATGGTTCAAAAAACTGTGGTATTTATGTCCGATGGAATATCCCTCAGCCATGAAATCAATGTCATAAGACCAGGAGCAGCAAAGTGAGTGGATTCAGGTACGATGATTCTAAGTGAAATAAGTCACACAGAAAAAGAAACTTATCATAAGATATCACTTATGAAGATCCTGTAAACATGGCTACACATGAACTGAGTTAGGAAAGAGAACAGAGTCTCACATTTAGAAAACACTCTTATGCCTGCTGAAGGGGAAAGGAGAGGTGGGGTGATGCATAAAACCAGAGTTTGATATAAGCACAGGTACCATTTCCAAAACCAACTGTGGAATAGACAAGACCTACACCTTCCTCAGTGAAAGGGACTCAAAACCCCATATTTCCCGCAGAGGAATAGATCTGACTAGTAAGAATCTTAAAACCTATGTATTGATATGTCACTGTAAGGGAAACAAGTGTGTCTAGACTGGCATAAACATGGCAGAGAGAATCAGCTCAAACCCACTATAAAAAGGAATTTCAAAAACAAAACCAAAAAACAGGGAAATTCTTTACATTTCCTTCAGGGTCTCTGATGAAACCTGGAAAAACCCTGTCTACAATGACAGCTGGATGTTGCATAAGACTGGACACTTGGGACTGAGAGGATTGGTGAGATTGGGTGAGCAAATGCAGACCCTTTAAAGCAAAAATGCATGGCCCCAATTCCATGGGTCCCAACTCTCCAGTTTGAAGGGAATATTACTACAGCTATAACATGTACGGGAAACCTAGAGAATGGACACACTGTGAATACAAAAGGTTTCTAAAACTCAACGAGTAGTCCCTCTCCTGGTGCTCCGGTTTGAGTTTCCAACTGATTTACTATCAATCTCCCAACTTGGAGAGACAGCTCCTTTAACCTCCTGGTTCGCACAGGTGGCCAATTTGGCAGAGGATGGAAGGGAAGAGGGAGAACCAATGAGAGAGTTACTGTTAGGCATTTGGACGGGCACATGTCACTCTAATTTCCCGGCAGGAAGAAGTATTAATCAGAGTCTCAGCCACACAGCGGGAACCAGTATAGGTCTTGAACCAAAATTTTGGACTTGCGTACAGCTCACAAAAAACGAGTTGGAAAATGGAGCTCAGGGCCACAGCAATTCACAAACTGGCAGAGTAATAAAGGACAACTATCGTCCAAAAATCTGTTGAGGGAAGGCAACGAGGCAGACTTGAAAGCCAGGCAGAATAGCAGGAAACAGATTTCAAGAGGTACGTTGGAATCGCCTTTAAAGCACAGGAAGAGGGGAACAACTTCGACAATGACGCAGTTGGCCAAAAAGGGCGTATGCGTTTTCTCCTGAATATATTCAGGAGAAAACGCATACGCCCTTTTTGGCCAAACAAGAAAGCGGGCAATGCAAATCTGCACTACAAAGAAGTATCACTTCCCACCGGTCAAAAGGGACATCCACAAAATGTGTAAAAACCAGAAAGGCAAGACAGGCCCTGGAGAAGTGGGAGCCTTGTTATGCTGATGGGCGGGATGTAAATTACCAACTGCCTCACTGGAGGAGTGCATTGCGTTCCCTAAAACAAGTAAACAACAGAGCTACAGAGCCAAGGGCACTTCCAGTCTAGGGAATATACATTGGGAGAATTGAAAATCAAGAAGACAGAGCCACCCACAAATTTAGGGCTGCACTGCTTACAAGAACCTCAACTTAGGTACACCTTAAATATCCAAGGAAATATAAAAATGGTTCAAAAACCTGTGGTATTTATGTCCGATGGAATATCCCTCAGCCATGAAATCAATGTCATAAGACCAGGAGCAGCAAAGTGAGTGGATTCAGGTACGATGATACTAAGTGAAATAAGTCACACAGAAAAAGAAACTTATCATAAGATATGACTTATGAAGATCCTGTAAACATGGCTCCACATGAACTGAGTTAGGAAAGAGAACAGAGTCTCACATTTAGATAACACTCTTATGCCTGCTGAAGGGGAAAGGAGAGGTGGGGTGATGCATAAAACCAGAGTTTGATATAAGCACATGTATCATTTCCAAAACCAACTGTGGAATAGACAAGACCTACACCTTCCTCAGTGAAAGGGACTCAAAACCCCATATTTCCCGCAGAGGAATAGATCTGACTAGTAAGAATCTTAAAACCTATGTATTGATATGTCTCTGTAAGGGAATCAAGTGTGTCTAGACTGGCATAAACATGTCAGAGAGAATCAGCTCAAACCCACTATAAAAAGGAATTTCAAAAACAAACCCCAAAAACAGGGAAATTCTTTACATTTCCTTCAGGGTCTCTGATGAAACCTGGAAAAACCCTGTCTACAATGACAGCTGGATGTGGCATAAGACTGGACTCTTGGGACTGAGAGGATTGGTGAGATTGGGTGAGCAAATGCAGACCCTTTAAAGGAAAAATGCATGGCCCCAATTCCATGGGTCCCAACTCTCCATGTTGAAGGGAATATTACTACAGTTATAACATGTACAGGAAACCTAGAGAATGGACACAATGTGAATACAAAAGGTTTCTAAAACTCAACGAGTTGTCCCTCTCCTGGTGCTCGGGTTTGACTTTCCAACTGCTTTACTATCAATCTCCCAACTTGGAGAGACAGCCCCTTTAACCTCCTGTTTCGCACAGGTTGCCAATTTGGCAGAGGATGGAAGGGAAGAGGGAGAACCAATGAGAGAGTTACTGTTAGGCATTTGGACGGGCACATGTCACTCTAATTTCCCGGCAGGAAGAAGAATTAACCAGAGTCTCAGCCAACCACCGGGAACCAGTTTAGGTCCTGAAACAAAATTTTGGACTTGCGTACAGCTCACAAATAACGAGTTGGAAATGGAGCTCAGGGCCACAGCAATTCACAAACTGGCAGAGTAATAAAGGACAACTATCGTCCAAAAATCTGTTGAGGGAAGGCAACGAGGCAGACTTGAAAGCCAGGCAGAATAGCAGGAAACAGATTTCAAGAGGTACGTTGGAATCGCCTTTAAAGCACAGGAAGAGGGGCAAAACTTCGACAATGACGCAGTTGGCCAAAAAGGGCGTATGCGTTTTCTCCTGAATATATTCAGGAGAAAACGCATACGCCCTTTTTGGCCAAACAAGCAAGCGAGCAATGCAAATCTGCACTGCAAAGAAGTATCACTTCCCACCGGTCAAAAGGGATATCCACAAAATGTGTAAAAACCAGAAAGGCAAGACAGGCCCTGGAGAACAGGGAGCCTTGTTATGCTGATGGGCGGGATGTAAATTGCCAACTGCCTCACTGGAGGATTGCATTGCGTTCCCTACAACAAGTAAACAACAGAGCTACAGAGCCAAGGGCACTTCCAGTCTAGGGAATATACATTGGGAAAACTGAAAATCAAGAAGACAGAGCCACCCCCAAATTTAGGGCTGCACTGCTTACAAGAACCTCAACTTGGGTACACCTTAAATATCCCAGGAAATATAAAAATGGTTCAAAAAACTGTGGTATTTATGTCCGATGGAATATCCCTCAGCCATGAAATCAATGTCATAAGACCAGGAGCAGCAAAGTGAGTGGATTCAGGTACGATGATTCTAAGTGAAATAAGTCACACAGAAAAAGAAACTTATCATAAGATATCACTTAGGAAGATCCTGTAAACATGGCTACACATGAACTGAGTTAGGAAAGAGAACAGAGTCTCACATTTAGAAAACACTCTTATGCCTGCTGAAGGGGAAAGGAGAGGTGGGGTGATGCATAAAACCAGAGTTTGATATAAGCACAGGTACCATTTCCAAAACCAACTGTGGAATAGACAAGACCTACACCTTCCTCAGTGAAAGGGACTCAAAACCCCATATTTACAGCAGAGGAATAGATCTGACTAGTAAGAATCTTAAAAACTATGTATTGATATGTCACTGTAAGGGAAACAAGTGTGTCTAGACTGGCATAAACATGGCAGAGAGAATCAGCTCAAACCCACTATAAAAAGGAATTTCAAAAACAAAACCAAAAAACAGGGAAATTCTTTACATTTCCTTCAGGGTCTCTGATGAAACCTGGAAAAACCCTGTCTACAATGACAGCTGGATGTTGCATAAGACTGGACACTTGGGACTGAGAGGATTGGTGAGATTGGGTGAGCAAATGCAGACCCTTTAAAGCAAAAATGCATGGCCCCAATTCCATGGGTCCCAACTCTCCAGTTTGAAGGGAATATTACTACAGCTATAACATGTACGGGAAACCTAGAGAATGGACACACTGTGAATACAAAAGGTTTCTAAAACTCAACGAGTAGTCCCTCTCCTGGTGCTCCGGTTTGAGTTTCCAACTGATTTACTATCAATCTCCCAACTTGGAGAGACAGCTCCTTTAACCTCCTGGTTCGCACAGGTGGCCAATTTGGCAGAGGATGGAAGGGAAGAGGGAGAACCAATGAGAGAGTTACTGTTAGGCATTTGGACGGGCACATGTCACTCTAATTTCCCGGCAGGAAGAAATATTAATCAGAGTCTCAGCCACACAGCGGGAACCAGTATAGGTCTTGAAGCAAAATTTTGGACTTGCGTACAGCTCACAAAAAACGAGTTGGAAAATGGAGCTCAGGGGCACAGCAATTCACAAACCGGCAGAGTAATAAAGGACAACTATCGTCCAAAAATCTGTTGAGGGAAGGCAACGAGGCAGACTTGAAAGCCAGGCAGAATAGCAGGAAACAGATTTCAAGAGGTACGTTGGAATCGCCTTTAAAGCACAGGAAGAGGGGCACAACTTCGACAATGACGCAGTTGGCCAAAAAGGGCGTATGCGTTTTCTCCTGAATATATTCAGGAGAAAACGCATACGCCCTTTTTGGCCAAACAAGAAAGCGGGCAATGCAAATCTGCACTACAAAGAAGTATCACTTCCCACCGGTCAAAAGGGACATCCACAAAATGTGTAAAAACCAGAAAGGCAAGACAGGCCCTGGAGAACAGGGAGCCTTGTTATGCTGATGGGCGGGATGTAAATTACCAACTGCCTCACTGGAGGAGTGCATTGCGTTCCCTAAAACAAGTAAACAACAGAGCTACAGAGCCAAGGGCACTTCCAGTCTAGGGAATATACATTGGGAGAATTGAAAATCAAGAAGACAGAGCCACCCACAAATTTAGGGCTGCACTGCTTACAAGAACCTCAACTTAGGTACACCTTAAATATCCCAGGAAATATAAAAATGGTTCAAAAAACTGTGGTATTTATGTCCGATGGAATATCCCTCAGCCATGAAATCAATGTCATAAGACCAGGAGCAGCAAAGTGAGTGGATTCAGGTACGATGATACTAAGTGAAATAAGTCACACAGAAAAAGAAACTTATCATAAGATATGACTTAGGAAGATCCTGTAAACATGGCTCCACATGAACTGAGTTAGGAAAGAGAACAGAGTCTCACATTTAGATAACACTCTTATGCCTGCTGAAGGGGAAAGGAGAGGTGGGGTGATGCATAAAACCAGAGTTTGATATAAGCACATGTATCATTTCCAAAACCAACTGTGGAATAGACAAGACCTACACCTTCCTCAGTGAAAGGGACTCAAAACCCCATATTTCCCGCAGAGGAATAGATCTGACTAGTAAGAATCTTAAAACCTATGTATTGATATGTCTCTGTAAGGGAATCAAGTGTGTCTAGACTGGCATAAACATGTCAGAGAGAATCAGCTCAAACCCACTATAACAAGGAATTTCAAAAACAAACCCCAAAAACAGGGAAATTCTTTACATTTCCTTCAGGGTCTCTGATGAAACCTGGAAAAACCCTGTCTACAATGACAGCTGGATGTGGCATAAGACTGGACTCCTGGGACTGAGAGGACTGGTGAGATTGGGTGAGCAAATGCAGACCCTTTAAAGGAAAAATGCATGGCCCCAATTCCATGGGTCCCAACTCTCCAGGTTGAAGGGAATATTACTACAGTTATAACATGTACGGGAAACCTAGAGAATGGACACACTGTGAATACAAAAGGTTTCTAAAACTCAACGAGTTGTCCCTCACCTGGTGCTCGGGATTGACTTTCCAACTGCTTTACTATCAATCTCCCAACTTGGAGAGACAGCCCCTTTAACCTCCTGTTTCGCACAGGTTGCCAATTTGGCAGAGGATGGAAGGGAAGAGGGGAACCAATGAGAGAGTTACTGTTAGGCATTTGGACGGGCACATGTCACTCTAATTTCCCGGCAGGAAGAAGAATTAACCAGAGTCTCAGCCAACCACCGGGAACCAGTATAGGTCCTGAAACAAAATTTTGGACTTGCGTACAGCTCACAAATAACGAGTTGGAAATGGAGCTCAGGGCCACAGCAATTCACAAACTGGCAGAGTAATAAAGGACAACTATCGTCCAAAAATCTGTTGAGGGAAGGCAACGAGGCAGACTTGAAAGCCAGGCAGAATAGCAGGAAACAGATTTCAAGAGGTACGTTGGAATCGCCTTTAAAGCACAGGAAGAGGGGCAAAACTTCGACAATGACGCAGTTGGCCAAAAAGGGCGTATGCGTTTTCTCCTGAATATATTCAGGAGAAAACGCATACGCCCTTTTTGGCCAAACAAGCAAGCGGGCAATGCAAATCTGCACTGCAAAGAAGTATCACTTCCCACCGGTCAAAAGGGATATCCACAAAATGTGTAAAAACCAGAAAGGCAAGACAGGCCCTGGAGAACAGGGAGCCTTGTTATGCTGATGGGCGGGATGTAAATTGCCAACTGCCTCACTGGAGGATTGCATTGCGTTCCCTACAACAAGTAAACAACAGAGCTACAGAGCCAAGGGCACTTCCAGTCTAGGGAATATACATTGGGAAAACTGAAAATCAAGAAGACAGAGCCACCCCCAAATTTAGGGCTGCACTGCTTACAAGAACCTCAACTTGGGTACACCTTAAATATCCCAGGAAATATAAAAATGGTTCAAAAAACTGTGGTATTTATGTCCGATGGAATATCCCTCAGCCATGAAATCAATGTCATAAGACCAGGAGCAGCAAAGTGAGTGGATTCAGGTACGATGATTCTAAGTGAAATAAGTCACACAGAAAAAGAAACTTATCATAAGATATCACTTATGAAGATCCTGTAAACATGGCTACACATGAACTGAGTTAGGAAAGAGAACAGAGTCTCACATTTAGAAAACACTCTTATGCCTGCTGAAGGGGAAAGGAGAGGTTGGGTGATGCATAAAACCAGAGTTTGATATAAGCACAGGTACCATTTCCAAAACCAACTGTGGAATAGACAAGACCTACACCTTCCTCAGTGAAAGGGACTCAAAACCCCATATTTCCCGCAGAGGAATAGATCTGACTAGTAAGAATCTTAAAACCTATGTATTGATATGTCTCTGTAAGGGAATCAAGTGTGTCTAGACTGGCATAAACATGGCAGAGAGAATCAGCTCAAACCCACTATAAAAAGGAATTTCAAAAACAAAACCAAAAAACAGGGAAATTCTTTACATTTCCTTCAGGGTCTCTGATGAAACCTGGAAAAACCCTGTCTACAATGACAGCTGGATGTTGCATAAGACTGGACACTTGGGACTGAGAGGATTGGTGAGATTGGGTGAGCAAATGCAGACCCTTTAAAGGAAAAATGCATGGCCCCAATTCCATGGGTCCCAACTCTCCAGGTTGAAGGGAATATTACTACAGTTATAACATGTACGGGAAACCTAGAGAATGGACACACTGTGAATACAAAAGGTTTCTAAAACTCAACGAGTTGTCCCTCACCTGGTGCTCGGGATTGACTTTCCAACTGCTTTACTATCAATCTCCCAACTTGGAGAGACAGCCCCTTTAACCTCCTGTTTCGCACAGGTTGCCAATTTGGCAGAGGATGGAAGGGAAGAGGGGAACCAATGAGAGAGTTACTGTTAGGCATTTGGACGGGCACATGTCACTCTAATTTCCCGGCAGGAAGAAGAATTAACCAGAGTCTCAGCCAACCACCGGGAACCAGTATAGGTCCTGAAACAAAATTTTGGACTTGCGTACAGCTCACAAATAACGAGTTGGAAATGGAGCTCAGGGCCACAGCAATTCACAAACTGGCAGAGTAATAAAGGACAACTATCGTCCAAAAATCTGTTGAGGGAAGGCAACGAGGCAGACTTGAAAGCCAGGCAGAATAGCAGGAAACAGATTTCAAGAGGTACGTTGGAATCGCCTTTAAAGCACAGGAAGAGGGGCAAAACTTCGACAATGACGCAGTTGGCCAAAAAGGGCGTATGCGTTTTCTCCTGAATATATTCAGGAGAAAACGCATACGCCCTTTTTGGCCAAACAAGCAAGCGGGCAATGCAAATCTGCACTGCAAAGAAGTATCACTTCCCACCGGTCAAAAGGGATATCCACAAAATGTGTAAAAACCAGAAAGGCAAGACAGGCCCTGGAGAACAGGGAGCCTTGTTATGCTGATGGGCGGGATGTAAATTGCCAACTGCCTCACTGGAGGATTGCATTGCGTTCCCTACAACAAGTAAACAACAGAGCTACAGAGCCAAGGGCACTTCCAGTCTAGGGAATATACATTGGGAAAACTGAAAATCAAGAAGACAGAGCCACCCCCAAATTTAGGGCTGCACTGCTTACAAGAACCTCAACTTGGGTACACCTTAAATATCCCAGGAAATATAAAAATGGTTCAAAAAACTGTGGTATTTATGTCCGATGGAATATCCCTCAGCCATGAAATCAATGTCATAAGACCAGGAGCAGCAAAGTGAGTGGATTCAGGTACGATGATTCTAAGTGAAATAAGTCACACAGAAAAAGAAACTTATCATAAGATATCACTTATGAAGATCCTGTAAACATGGCTACACATGAACTGAGTTAGGAAAGAGAACAGAGTCTCACATTTAGAAAACACTCTTATGCCTGCTGAAGGGGAAAGGAGAGGTTGGGTGATGCATAAAACCAGAGTTTGATATAAGCACAGGTACCATTTCCAAAACCAACTGTGGAATAGACAAGACCTACACCTTCCTCAGTGAAAGGGACTCAAAACCCCATATTTCCCGCAGAGGAATAGATCTGACTAGTAAGAATCTTAAAACCTATGTATTGATATGTCTCTGTAAGGGAATCAAGTGTGTCTAGACTGGCATAAACATGGCAGAGAGAATCAGCTCAAACCCACTATAAAAAGGAATTTCAAAAACAAAACCAAAAAACAGGGAAATTCTTTACATTTCCTTCAGGGTCTCTGATGAAACCTGGAAAAACCCTGTCTACAATGACAGCTGGATGTTGCATAAGACTGGACACTTGGGACTGAGAGGATTGGTGAGATTGGGTGAGCAAATGCAGACCCTTTAAAGCAAAAATGCATGGCCCCAATTCCATGGGTCCCAACTCTCCAGTTTGAAGGGAATATTACTACAGCTATAACATGTACGGGAAACCTAGAGAATGGACACACTGTGAATACAAAAGGTTTCTAAAACTCAACGAGTAGTCCCTCTCCTGGTGCTCCGGTTTGAGTTTCCAACTGCTTTACTATCAATCTCCCAACTTGGAGAGACAGCCCCTTTAACCTCCTGGTTCGCACAGGTGGCCAATTTGGCAGAGGATGGAAGGGAAGAGGGAGAACCAATGAGAGAGTTACTGTTAGGCATTTGGACGGGCACATGTCACTCTAATTTCCCGGCAGGAAGAAGTATTAATCAGAGTCTCAGCCACACAGCGGGAACCAGTATAGGTCTTGAACCAAAATTTTGGACTTGCGTACAGCTCACAAAAAACGAGTTGGAAATGGAGCTCAGGGCCACAGCAATTCACAAACTGGCAGAGTAATAAAGGACAACTATCGTCCAAAAATCTGTTGAGGGAAGGCAACGAGGCAGACTTGAAAGCCAGGCAGAATAGCAGGAAACAGATTTCAAGAGGTACGTTGGAATCGCCTTTAAAGCACAGGAAGAGGGGCACAACTTCGACAATGACGCAGTTGGCCAAAAAGGGCGTATGCGTTTTCTCCTGAATATATTCAGGAGAAAACGCATACGCCCTTTTTGGCCAAACAAGAAAGCGGGCAATGCAAATCTGCACTACAAAGAAGTATCACTTCCCACCGGTCAAAAGGGACATCCACAAAATGTGTAAAAACCAGAAAGGCAAGACAGGCCCTGGAGAACAGGGAGCCTTGTTATGCTGATGGGCGGGATGTAAATTACCAACTGCCTCACTGGAGGAGTGCATTGCGTTCCCTAAAACAAGTAAACAACAGAGCTACAGAGCCAAGGGCACTTCCAGTCTAGGGAATATACATTGGGAGAATTGAAAATCAAGAAGACAGAGCCACCCACAAATTTAGGGCTGCACTGCTTACAAGAACCTCAACTTAGGTACACCTTAAATATCCCAGGAAATATAAAAATGGTTCAAAAAACTGTGGTATTTATGTCCGATGGAATATCCCTCAGCCATGAAATCAATGTCATAAGACCAGGAGCAGCAAAGTGAGTGGATTCAGGTACGATGATACTAAGTGAAATAAGTCACACAGAAAAAGAAACTTATCATAAGATATGACTTAGGAAGATCCTGTAAACATGGCTCCACATGAACTGAGTTAGGAAAGAGAACAGAGTCTCACATTTAGATAACACTCTTATGCCTGCTGAAGGGGAAAGGAGAGGTGGGGTGATGCATAAAACCAGAGTTTGATATAAGCACATGTATCATTTCCAAAACCAACTGTGGAATAGACAAGACCTACACCTTCCTCAGTGAAAGGGACTCAAAACCCCATATTTCCCGCAGAGGAATAGATCTGACTAGTAAGAATCTTAAAACCTATGTATTGATATGTCTCTGTAAGGGAATCAAGTGTGTCTAGACTGGCATAAACATGTCAGAGAGAATCAGCTCAAACCCACTATAAAAAGGAATTTCAAAAACAAACCCCAAAAACAGGGAAATTCTTTACATTTCCTTCAGGGTCTCTGATGAAACCTGGAAAAACCCTGTCTACAATGACAGCTGGATGTGGCATAAGACTGGACTCCTGGGACTGAGAGGACTGGTGAGATTGGGTGAGCAAATGCAGACCCTTTAAAGGAAAAATGCATGGCCCCAATTCCATGGGTCCCAACTCTCCAGGTTGAAGGGAATATTACTACAGTTATAACATGTACGGGAAACCTAGAGAATGGACACACTGTGAATACAAAAGGTTTCTAAAACTCAACGAGTTGTCCCTCACCTGGTGCTCGGGTTTGACTTTCCAACTGCTTTACTATCAATCTCCCAACTTGGAGAGACAGCCCATTTAACCTCCTGTTTCGCACAGGTTGCCAATTTGGCAGAGGATGGAAGGGAAGAGGGAGAACCAATGAGAGAGTTACTGTTAGGCATTTGGACGGGCACATGTCACTCTAATTTCCCGGCAGGAAGAAGAATTAACCAGAGTCTCAGCCAACCACCGGGAACCAGTATAGGTCCTGAAACAAAATTTTGGACTTGCGTACAGCTCACAAATAACGAGTTGGAAATGGAGCTCAGGGCCACAGCAATTCACAAACTGGCAGAGTAATAAAGGACAACTATCGTCCAAAAATCTGTTGAGGGAAGGCAACGAGGCAGACTTGAAAGCCAGGCAGAATAGCAGGAAACAGATTTCAAGAGGTACGTTGGAATCGCCTTTAAAGCACAGGAAGAGGGGCAAAACTTCGACAATGACGCAGTTGGCCAAAAAGGGCGTATGCGTTTTCTCCTGAATATATTCAGGAGAAAACGCATACGCCCTTTTTGGCCAAACAAGCAAGCGGGCAATGCAAATCTGCACTGCAAAGAAGTATCACTTCCCACCGGTCAAAAGGGATATCCACAAAATGTGTAAAAACCAGAAAGGCAAGACAGGCACTGGAGAACAGGGAGCCTTGTTATGCTGATGGGCGGGATGTAAATTGCCAACTGCCTCACTGGAGGATTGCATTGCGTTCCCTACAACAAGTAAACAACAGAGCTACAGAGCCAAGGGCACTTCCAGTCTAGGGAATATACATTGGGAAAACTGAAAATCAAGAAGACAGAGCCACCCCCAAATTTAGGGCTGCACTGCTTACAAGAACCTCAACATTGGTACACCTTAAATATCCCAGGAAATATAAAAATGGTTCAAAAAACTGTGGTATTTATGTCCGATGGAATATCCCTCAGCCATGAAATCAATGTCATAAGACCAGGAGCAGCAAAGTGAGTGGATTCAGGTACGATGATTCTAAGTGAAATAAGTCACACAGAAAAAGAAACTTATCATAAGATATCACTTATGAAGATCCTGTAAACATGGCTACACATGAACTGAGTTAGGAAAGAGAACAGAGTCTCACATTTAGAAAACACTCTTATGCCTGCTGAAGGGGAAAGGAGAGGTGGGGTGATGCATAAAACCAGAGTTTGATATAAGCACAGGTACCATTTCCAAAACCAACTGTGGAATAGACAAGACCTACACCTTCCTCAGTGAAAGGGACTCAAAACCCCATATTTCCCGCAGAGGAATAGATCTGACTAGTAAGAATCTTAAAACCTATGTATTGATATGTCTCTGTAAGGGAATCAAGTGTGTCTAGACTGGCATAAACATATCAGAGAGAATCAGCTCAAACCCACTATAAAAAGGAATTTCAAAAACAAAACCAAAAAACAGGGAAATTCTTTACATTTCCTTCAGGGTCTCTGATGAAACCTGGAAAAACCCTGTCTACAATGACAGCTGGATGTGGCATAAGACTGGACACTTGGGACTGAGAGGATTGGTGAGATTGGGTGAGCAAATGCAGGCCCTTTAAAGCAAAAATGCATGGCCCCAATTCCATGGGTCCCAACTCTCCAGTTTGAAGGGAATATTACTACAGCTATAACATGTACGGGACACCTAGAGAATTTACACACTGTGAATACAAAAGGTTTCTAAAACTCAAGGAGTAGTCCCTCTCCTGGTGCTCCGGTTTGAGTTTCCAACTGCTTTACTATCAATCTCCCAACTTGGAGAGACAGCCCCTTTAACCTCCTGGTTCGCACAGGTGGCCAATTTGGCAGAGGATGGAAGGGAATAGGGAGAACCAATTAGAGAGTTACTGTTAGGCATTTGGACGGGCACATGTCACTCTAATTTCCCGGCAGGAAGAAGTATTAACCAGAGTCTCAGCCACGCAGCGGGAACCAGTATAGGTCTTGAACCAAAATTTTGGACTTGCGTACAGCTCACAAAAAACGAGTTGGAAAATGGAGCTCAGGGCCACAGCAATTCACAAACTGGCAGAGTAATAAAGGACAACTATCATCCAAAAATCTGTTAAGGGAAGGCAACGAGGCGGACTTGAAAGCCAGGGAGAATAGCAGGAAACAGATTTCAAGAGGTACGTTGGAATCGCCTTTAAAGCACAGGACGAGGTGCACAACTTCGACAATGACGCAGTTGGCCAAAAAGGGCGTATGCGTTTTCTCCTGAATATATTCAGGAGAAAACGCATACGCCCTTTTTGGCCAAACAAGCAAGCGGGCAATGCAAATCTGCACTACAAAGAAGTATCACTTCCCACCGGTCAAAAGGGACATCCACAAAATGTGTAAAAACCAGAAAGGCAAGACAGGCCCTGGAGAACAGGGAACCTTGTTATGCTGATGGGCGGGATGTAAATTGCCACCTGCCTCACTGGAGGAGTGCATTGGGTTCCCTAAAACAAGTAAACAACAGAGCTACAGAGCCAAGGGCACTTCCAGTCTAGGGAATATACATAGGGAAAACTGAAAATCAATAAGACAGAGCCACCCCCAAATTTAGGGCTGCACTGCTTACAAGAACCTCAACTTGGGTACACCTTAAATATCCCAGGAAATATAAAAATGGTTCAAAAAACTGTGGTATTTATGTCGGATGGAATATCCCTCAGCCATGAAATCAATGTCATAAGACCAGGAGCAGCAAAGTGAGTGCATTCAGGTACGATGATTCTAAGTGAAATAACTCACACAGAAAAAGAAACTTATCATAAGATATCACTTAGGAAGATCCTGTAAACATGGCTACACATGAACTGAGTTAGGAAAGAGAACAGAGTCTCACATTTAGAAAACACTCTTATGCCTGCTGAAGGGGAAAGGAGAGGTGGGGTGATGCATAAAACCAGAGTTTGATATAAGCACAGGTACCATTTCCAAAACCAACTGTGGAATAGACAAGACCTACACCTTCCTCAGTGAAAGGGACTCAAAACCCCATATTTCCCGCAGAGGAATAGATCTGACTAGTAAGAATCTTAAAACCTATGTATTGATATGTCTCTGTAAGGGAATCAAGTGTGTCTAGACTGGCATAAAAATATCAGAGAGAATCAGCTCAAACCCACTATAAAAAGGAATTTCAAAAACAAAACCAAAAAACAGGGAAATTCTTTACATTTCCTTCAGGGTCTCTGATGAAACCTGGAAAAACCCTGTCTACAATGACAGCTGGATGTGGCATAAGACTGGACACTTGGGACTGAGAGGATTGGTGAGATTGGGTGAGCAAATGCAGACCCTTTAAAGCAAAAATGCATGGCCCCAATTCCATGGGTCCCAACTCTCCAGTTTGAAGGGAATATTACTACAGCTATAACATGTACGGGAAACCTAGAGAATGGACACACTGTGAATACAAAAGGTTTCTAAAACTCAACGAGTAGTCCCTCTCCTGGTGCTCCGGTTTGACTTTCCAACTGGTTTACTATCAATCTCCAACTTGGAGAGACAGCCCCTTTAAGCTCCTGGTTCGCACAGGTTGCCAATTTGGCAGAGGATGGAAGGGACGAGGGAGAACCAATGAGAGAGTTACTGTTAGGCATTTGGATGGGCACATGTCACTCTAATTTCCCGGCAGGAAGAAGAATTAACCAGAGTCTCAGCCAACCACCGGGAACCAGTATAGGTCCTGAACCAAAATTTTGGACTTGCATACAGCTCACAAAAAACGAGTTGGAAATGGAGCTCAGGGCCACAGCAATTCACAAACTGGCAGAGTAATAAAGGACAACTATCGTCCAAAAATCAGTTGAGGGAAGGCAACGAGGCAGACTTGCAAGCCAGGCAGAATAGCAGGAAACAGATTTCAAGAGGTACATTGGAATCACCTTTAAAGCACAGGAAGAGGGGCACAACTTCGACAGTGACGCAGTTGGCCAAAAAGGGCATATGCGTTTTCTCCTAAATATATTCAGGAGAAAACGCATACGCCCTTTTTGGCCAAACAAGCAAGCGGGCAATGCAAATCTGCACTACAAAGAAGTATCACTTCCCACCGGTCAAAAGGGACATGCAGAAAATGAGTAAAAACCAGAAAGGCAAGACAGGCCCTGGAGAAGAGGGAGCCTTGTTATGCTGATGGGCGGGATGTAAATTGCCAACTGCCTCACTGGAGGAGTGCATTGCGTTCCCTAAAACAAGTAAACATCTGAGCTACAGAGCCAAGGGCACTTCCAGTCTAGGGAATATACATTGGGAAAATTGAAAATCAAGAAGACAGAGCCACCCACAAATTTAGGGCTGCACTGCTTACAAGAACCTCAACTTAGGTACACCTTAAATATCCCAGGAAATATAAAAATGGTTCAAAAAACTGTGGTATTTATGTCCGATGGAATATCCCTCAGCCATGAAATCAATGTCATAAGACCAGGAGCAGCAAAGTGAGTGGATTCAGGTACGATGATTCTAAGTGAAATAAGTCACACAGAAAAAGAAACTTATCATAAGATATCACTTATGAAGATCCTGTAAACATGGCTACACATGAACTGAGTTAGGAAAGAGAACAGAGTCTCACATTTAGAAAACACTCTTATGCCTGCTGAAGGGGAAAGGAGAGGTGGGGTGATGCATAAAACCAGAGTTTGATATAAGCACAGGTACCATTTCCAAAACCAACTGTGCAATAGACAAGACCTACACCTTCCTCAGTGAAAGGGACTCAAAACCCCATATTTCCCGCAGAGGAATAGATCTGACTAGTAAGAATCTTAAAACCTATGTATTGATATGTCTCTGTAAGGGAATCAAGTGTGTCTAGACTGGCATAAACATATCAGAGAGAATCAGCTCAAACCCACTATAAAAAGGAATTTCAAAAACAAAACCAAAAAACAAGGAAATTCTTTCCATTTCCTTCAGGGTCTCTGATGAAACCTGGAAAAACCCTGTCTACAATGACAGCTGGATGTGGCATAAGACTGGACACTTGGGACTGAGAGGATTGGTGAGATTGGGTGAGCAAATGCAGGCCCTTTAAAGCAAAAATGCATGGCCCCAATTCCATGGGTCCCAACTCTCCAGTTTGAAGGGAATATTACTACAGCTATAACATGTACGGGAAACCTAGAGAATGGACACACTGTGAATACAAAAGGTTTCTAAAACTCAACGAGTAGCCCCTCTCCTGGTGCTCCGGTTTGAGTTTCCAAATGCTTTACTATCAATCTCCCAACTTGGAGAGACAGACCCTTTAACCTCCTGGTTCGCACAGGTGGCCAATTTGGCAGAGGATGGAAGGGAATAGGGAGAACCAATGAGAGAGTTACTGTTAGGCATTTGGACGGGCACATGTCACTCTAATTTCCCGGCAGGAAGAAGTATTAACCAGAGTCTCAGCCACGCAGCGGGAACAAGTATAGGTCTTGAACCAAAATTTTGGACTTGCGTACAGCTCACAAAAAACGAGTTGGAAAATGGAGCTCAGGGCCACAGCAATTCACAAACTGGCAGAGTAATAAAGGACAACTATCGTCCAAAAATCTGTTAAGGGAAGGCAACGAGGCAGACTTGAAAGCCAGGCAGAATAGCAGGAAACAGATTTCAAGAGGTACGTTGGAATCGCCTTTAAAGCACAGGAAGAGGGGCACAACTTCGACAATGATGCAGTTGGCCAAAAGGGGCGTATGCGTTTTCTCCTGAATATATTCAGGAGAAAACGCATACGCCCTTTTTGGCCAAACAAGCAAGCGGGCAATGCAAATCTGCACTACAAAGAAGTATCACTTCCCACCGGTCAAAAGGGACATCCACAAAATGTGTAAAAACCAGAAAGGCAAGACAGGCCCTGGAGAAAAGGGAGCCTTGTTATGGTGATGGGCGGGATGTAAATTGCCACCTGCCTCACTGGAGGAGTGCATTGCGTTCCCTAAAACAAGTAAACAACAGAGCTACAGAGCCAAGGGCACTTCCAGTCTAGGGAATATACATAGGGAAAACTGAAAATCAATAAGACAGAGCAATCCCCAAATTTAGGGCTGCACTGCTTACAAGAACCTCAACTTGGGTACACCTTAAATATCCCAGGAAATATAAAAATGGTTCAAAAAACTGTGGTATTTATGTCGGATGGAATATCCCTCAGCCATGAAATCAATGTCATAAGACCAGGAGCAGCAAAGTGAGTGCATTCAGGTACGATGATTCTAAGTGAAATAAGTCACACAGAAAAAGAATCTTATCATAAGATATCACTTATGAAGATCCTGTAAACATGGCTACACATGAACTGAGTTAGGAAAGAGAACAGAGTCTCACATTTAGAAAACACTCTTATGCCTTCTTAAGGGGAATGGAGAGGAGGGGTGATGCATAAAACCAGAGTTTGATATAAGCACAGGTACCATTTCCAAAACCAACTGTGGAATAGACAAGACCTACACCTTCCTCAGTGAAAGGGACTCAAAACCCCATATTTCCCGCAGAGGAATAGATCTGACTAGTAAGAATCTTAAAACCTATGTATTGATATGTCTCTGTAAGGGAATCAAGTGTGTCTAGACTGGCATAAAAATATCAGAGAGAATCATCTCAAACCCACTATAAAAAGGAATTTCAAAAACAAAACCAAAAAACAGGGAAATTCTTTACATTTCCTTCAGGGTCTCTGATGAAACCTGGAAAAACCCTGTCTAAAATGACAGCTGGATGTGGCATAAGACTGGACACTTGGGACTGAGAGGATTGGTGAGATTGGGTGAGCAAATGCAGACCCTTTAAAGCAAAAATGCATGGCCCCAATTCCATGGGTCCCAACTCTCCAGTTTGAAGGGAATATTACTACAGCTATAACATGTACGGGAAACCTAGAGAATGGACACACTGTGAATACAAAAGGTTTCTAAAACTCAACGAGTAGTCCCTCTCCTGGTGCTCCGGTTTGACTTTCCAACTGGTTTACTATCAATCTCCCAACTTGGAGAGACAGCCCCTTTAAGCTCCTGGTTCGCACAGGTTGCCAATTTGGCAGAGGATGGAAGGGAAGAGGGAGAACCAATGAGAGAGTTACTGTTAGGCATTTGGATGGGAACATGTCACTCTAATTTCCCGGCAGGAAGAAGAATTAACCAGAGTCTCAGCCAACCACCGGGAACCAGTATAGGTCCTGAACCAAAATTTTGGACTTGCATACAGCTCACAAAAAACGAGTTGGAAATGGAGCTCAGGGCCACAGCAATTCACAAACTGGCAGAGTAATAAAGGACAACTATCGTCCAAAAATCTGTTGAGGGAAGGCAACGAGGCAGACTTGAAAGCCAGGCAGAATAGCAGGAAACAGATTTCAAGAGGTACATTGGAATCACCTTTAAAGCACAGGAAGAGGGGCACAACTTCGACAGTGACGCAGTTGGCCAAAAAGGGCGTATGCGTTTTCTCCTGAATATATTCAGGAGAAAACGCATATGCCCTTTTTGGCCAAACAAGCAAGCGGGCAATGCAAATCTGCACTACAAAGAAGTATCACTTCCCACCGGTCAAAAGGGACATCCAGAAAATGTGTAAAAACCAGAAAGGCAAGACAGGCCCTGGAGAAGAGGGAGCCTTGTTATGCTGATGGGCGGGATGTAAATTGCCAACTGCCTCACTGGAGGAGTGCATTGCGTTCCCTAAAACAAGTAAACAACAGAGCTACAGAGCCAAGGGCACTTCCAGTCTAGGGAATATACATTGGGAAAATTAAAAATCAAGAAGACAGAGCCACCGCCAAATTTAGGGCTGCACTGCTTACAAGAACCTCAACTTGGGTACACGTTAAATATCCCAGGAAATATAAAAATGGTTCAAAAAACTGTGGTATTTATGTCCGATGGAATATCCCTCAGCCATAAAATCAATGTCATAAGACCAGGAGCAGCAAAGTGAGTGGATACAGGTACGATGATTCTAAGTGAAATAAGTCACACAGAAAAAGAAACTTATCATAAGATATGACTTATGAAGATCCTGTAAACATGGCTACACATGAACTGAGTTAGGAAAGAGAACAGAGTCTCACATTTAGAAAACAATCTTATGCCTGCTGAAGGGGAAAGAGAGGTGGGGTGATGCATAAAACCAGAGTTTGATATAAGCACATGTACCATTTCCAAAACCAACTGTGGAATAGACAAGACCAACACCTTCCTCAGTGAAAGGGAATCAAAACCCCATATTTCCCGCAGAGGAATAGATCTGACTAGTAAGAATCTTAAAACCTATGTATTGATATGTCTCTGTAAGGGAATCAAGTGTGTCTAGACTAGCATAAACATGTCAGAGAGAATCAGCTCAAACCCACTATAAAAAGGAATTTCAAAAACAAACCCAAAAAACAGGGAAATTCTTTACATTTCCTTCAGGGTCTCTGATGAAACCTGGAAAAACCCTGTCTACAATGACAGCTGGATGTGGCATAAGGCTGGACACTTGGGACTGAGAGGATTGGTGAGATTGGGTGAGCAAATGCAGACCCTTTAAAGCAAAAATGCATGGCCCCCATTCCATGGGTCCCAACTCTCCAGGTTGAAGGGAATATTACTACAGCTATAACATGTACGGGAAACCTAGAGAATGGACACACTGTGAATACAAAAGGTTTCTAAAACTCAACGTGTAGTCCCTCTCCTGGTGCTCCGGTTTGACTCTCCAACTGGTTTACTATCAATCTCCCAACTTGGAGAGACAGCCCCTTTAAGCTCCTGGTTCGCACAGGTTGCCAATTTGGCAGAGGATGGAAGGGAAGAGGGAGAACCAATGAGAGAGTTACTGTTAGGCATTTGGATGGGCACATGTCACTCTAATTTCCCGGCAGGAAGAAGAATTAACCAGAGTCTCAGCCAACCACCGGGAACCAGTATAGGTCCTGAACCAAAATTTTGGACTTGCATACAGCTCACAAAAAACGTGTTGGAAATGGAGCTCAGGGCCACAGCAATTCACAAACTGGCAGGGTAATAAAGGACAACTATCGTCCAAAAACCTGTTGAGGGAAGGCAACGAGGCAGACTTGAAAGCCAGGCAGAATAGCAGGAAACAGATTTCAAGAGGTACATTGGAATCACCTTTAAAGCAGAGGAAGAGGGGCACAACTTCGACAGTGACGCAGTTGGCCAAAAAGGGCGTATGCGTTTTCTCCTGAATATATTCAGGAGAAAACGCATACGCCCTTTTTGGCCAAACAAGCAAGCGGGCAATGCAAATCTGCACTACAAAGAAGTATCACTTCCCACCGGTCAAAAGGGACATCCACAAAATGTGTAAAAACCAGAAAGGCTAGACAGGCCCTGGAGAACAGGGAGCCTTGTTATGCTGATGGGCGGGATGTAAATTACCAACTGCCTCACTGGAGGAGTGCATTGCGTTCCCTAAAACAAGTAAACAACAGAGCTACAGAGCCAAGGGCACTTCCAGTCTAGGGAATATACATTGGGAAAATTGAAAATCAAGAAGACAGAGCCACCCACAAATTTAGGGCTGCACTGCTTACAAGAACCTCAACTTAGGTACACCTTAAATATCCCAGGAAATATAAAAATGGTTCAAAAAACTGTGGTATTTATGTCCGATGGAATATCCCTCAGCCATGAAATCAATGTCATAAGACCAGGAGCAGCAAAGTGAGTGGATTCAGGTACGATGATTCTAAGTGAAATAAGTCACACAGAAAAAGAAACTTATCATAAGATATGACTTATGAAGATCCTGTAAACATGGCTACACATGAACTGAGTTAGGAAAGAGAACAGAGTCTCACATTTAGAAAACACTCTTATGCCTGCTGAAGGGGAAAGGAGAGGTGGGGTGATGCATAAAACCAGAGTTTGATATAAGCACATGTACCATTTCCAAAACCAACTGTGGAATAGACAAGACCTACACCTTCCTCAGTGAAAGGGACTCAAAACCCCATATTTCCCGCAGAGGAATAGATCTGACTAGTAAGAATCTTAAAACCTATGTATTGATATGTCTCTGTAAGGGAATCAAGTGTGTCTAGACTGGCATAAACATGTCAGAGAGAATCAGCTCAAACCCACTATAAAAAGGAATTTCAAAAACAAACCCAAAAAACAGGGAAATTCTTTACATTTCCTTCAGGGTCTCTGATGAAACCTGGAAAAACCCTGTCTACAATGACAGCTGGATGTGGCATAAGACTGGACTCTTGGGACTGAGAGGATTGGTGAGATTGGGTGAGCAAATGCAGACCCTTTAAAGCAAAAATGCATGGCCCCCATTCCATGGGTCCCAACTCTCCAGGTTGAAGGGAATATTACTACAGCTATAACATGTACGGGAAACCTAGAGAATGGACACACAGTGAATACAAAAGGTTTCTAAAACTCAACGAGTAGTCCCTCTCCAGGTGCTCCGGTTTGACTTTCCAACTGGTTTACTATCAATCTCCAACTTGGAGAGACAGCCCCTTTAAGCTCCTGGTTCGCACAGGTTGCCAATTTGGCAGAGGATGGAAGGGAAGAGGGAGGACCAATGAGAGAGTTACTGTTAGGCATTTGGATGGGCACATGTCACTCTAATTTCCCGGCAGGAAAAAGAATTAACCAGAGTCTCAGCCAACCACCGGGAACCAGTATAGGTCCTGAACCAAAATTTTGGACTTGCATACAGCTCACAAAAAACGAGTTGGAAATGGAGCTCAGGGCCACAGCAATTCACAAACTGGCAGAGTAATAAAGGACAACTATCGTCCAAAAATCTGTTGAGGGAAGGCAACGAGGCAGACTTGAAAGCCAGGCAGAATAGCAGGAAACAGATTTCAAGAGGTACATTGGAATCACCTTTAAAGCACAGGAAGAGGGGCACAACTTCGACAGTGACGCAGTTGGCCAAAAAGGGCGTATGCGTTTTCTCCTGAATATATTCAGGAGAAAACGCATACGCCCTGTTTGGCCAAACAAGCAAGCGGGCAATGCAAATCTGCACTACAAAGAAGTATCACTTCCCACCGGTCAAAAGGGACATCCACAAAATGTGTAAAAACCAGAAAGGCAAGACAGGCCCTGGAGAACAGGGAGCCTTGTTATGCTGATGGGCGGGATGTAAATTGCCAACTGCCTCACTGGAGGAGTGCATTGCGTTCCCTAAAACAAGTGAACAACAGAGCTACAGAGCCAAGGGCATTTCCAGTCTAGGGAATATACATTGGGAAAATTGAAAATCAAGAAGACAGAGCCACCCCCAAATTGAGGGCTGCACTGCTTACAAGAACCTCAACTTGGGTACACCTTAAATATCCCAGGAAATATAAAAATGGTTCAAAAAACTGTGGTATTTATGTCGGATGGAATATCCCTCAGCCATGAAATCAATGTCATAAGACCAGGAGCAGCAAAGTGAGTGGATTCAGGTACGATGATTCTAAGTGAAATAAGTCACACAGAAAAAGAAACTTATCATAAGATATCACTTATGAAGATCCTGTAAACATGGCTACACATGAACTGAGTTAGGAAAGAGAACAGAGTCTCACATTTAGAAAACACTCTTATGCCTGCTTAAGGGGAATGGAGAGGTGGGGTGATGCATAAAACCAGAGTTTGATATAAGCACAGGTACCATTTCCAAAACCAACTGTGGAATATACAAGACTTACACCTTCCTCAGTGAAAGGGACTCAAAACCCCATATTTCCCGCAGAGGAATAGATCTGACTAGTAAGAATCTTAAAACCTATGTATTGATATGTCTCTGTAAGGGAATCAAGTGTGTCTAGACTGGCATAAACATGGCAGCGAGAATCAGCTCAAACCCACTATAAAAAGGAATTTCAAAAACAAAACCAAAAAACAGGGAAATTCTTTACATTTCCTTCAGGGTCTCTGATGAAACGTGGAATGACCCTATCTACAATGACAGGTGGATGTGGCATAAGGCTGGACACTTGGGACTGAGAGGATTGGTGAGATTGGGTGAGCAAATGCAGACCCTTTAAAGCAAAAATGCATGGCCCCCATTCCATGGGTCCCAACTCTCCATGTTGAAGGGAATATTACTACGGATATAACATGTACGGGAATCCTAGAGAATGGACACAGTGTGAATACAAAAGGTTTCTAAAACTCAACGCGTAGTCCCTCTCCTGGTGCTCCGGTTTGACTTTCCCACTGCTTTACTATCAATCTCCCAACTTGGAGAGACAGCCCCTTTAACCTCCTGGTTCTCACAGGTTGCCAATTTGGCAGAGGATGGAAGGGAAGAGGGAGAACCTATGAGAGAGTAGCTGTTAGGCATTTGAACGGGCACATGTCACTCTAATTTCCCGGCAGGAAGAAGAATTAACCAGAGTCTCAGCCACACACCGGGAACCAGTATAGGTCCTGAACCAAAATTTTGGACTTGCGTACAGCTCACAAAAAACGAGTTGGAAAATGGAGCTCAGGGGCACAGGAATTCACAAACTGGCAGAGTATTAAAGGACAACTATCGTCCAAAAATCTGCTGAGGGAAGGCAACGAGGCAGACATGAAAGCGACGCAGAATAGCAGGAAACCGATTTCAAGAGGTACGTTGGAATCGCCTTTAAAGCACAGGAAGAGGGGCACAACTTCGACAATGACGCAGTTGGCCAAAAAGGGTGTATGCGTTTTCTCCTGAATATATTCAGGAGAAAACGCATACGCCCTTTTCGGCCAAACAAGCAAGCGGGCAATGCAAATCTGCACTACAAAGAAGTATCACTTCCCACCGGTCAAAAGGGACATCCACAAAATGTGTAAAAACCAGAAAGGCAAGACAGGCCCTGGAGAACAGGGAGCCTTGTTATGCTGATGGGCGGGATGTAAATTGCCAACTGCCTCACTGGAGGAGTGCATTGCGTTCCCTAAAACAAGTAAACAACAGAGCTACAGAGCCAAGGGCACTTCCAGTCTAGGGAATATACATTGGGAAAACTGAAAATCAATAAGACAGAGCCACCCCCAAATTTAGGGCTTCACTGCTTACAAGAACCTCAACTTGGGTACACCTTAAATATCCCAGGAAATATAAAAATGGTTCAAAAAACTGTGGTATTTATGTCCGATGGAATATCCCTCATCCATGAAATCAATGTCATAAGACCAGGAGCAGCAAAGTGAGTGGATTCAGGTACGATGATTCTAAGTGAAATAAGTCACACAGAAAAAGAAATTTATCATAAGATATCACTTATGAAGATCCTGTAAACATGGCTACACATGAACTGAGTTAGGAAAGAGAACAGAGTCTCACATTTAGAAAACACTCTTATGCCTGCTGAAGGGGAAAGGAGAGGTGGGGTGATGCATAAAACTAGAGTTTGATATAAGCACAGGTACCATTTCCAAAACCAACTGTGGAATAGACAAGACCTACACCTTCCTCAGTGAAAGGGACTCAAAACCCCATATTTCCCGCAGAGGAATAGATGTGACTAGTAAGAATCTTAAAACCTATGTATTGATATGTCTCTGTAAGGGAATCAAGTGTGTCTAGACTGGCATAAATATGTCAGAGAGAATCAGCTCCAACCCACTATAAAAAGGAATTTCAAAAACAAAACCAAAAAACAGGGAAATTCTTTACATTTCCTTCAGGGTCTCTGATGAAACCTGGAAAAACCCTGTCTACAATGACAGCTGGATGTGGCATAAGGCTGGACACTTGGGACTGAGAGGATTGGTGAGATTGGGTGAGCAAATGCAGACCCTTTAAAGCAAAAATGCATGGCCCCCATTCCATGGGTCCCAACTCTCCAGGTTGAAGGGAATATTACTACAGCTATAACATGTACGGGAAACCTAGAGAATGGACACACAGTGAATACAAAAGGTTTCTAAAACTCAACGAGTAGTCCCTCTCCTGGTGCTCCGGTTTGACTTTCCAACTGGTTTACTATCAATCTCCAACTTGGAGAGACAGCCCCTTTAAGCTCCTGGTTCGCACAGGTTGCCAATTTGGCAGAGGATGGAAGGGAAGAGGGAGGACCAATGAGAGAGTTACTGTTAGGCATTTGGATGGGCACATGTCACTCTAATTTCCCGGCAGGAAGAAGAATTAAACAGAGTCTCAGCCAACCACCGGGAACCAGTATAGGTCCTGAACCAAAATTTTGGACTTGCATACAGCTCACAAAAAACGAGTTGGAAATGGAGCTCAGGGCCACAGCAATTCACAAACTGGCAGAGTAATAAAGGACAACTATCGTCCAAAAATCTGTTGAGGGAAGGCAACGAGGCAGACTTGAAAGCCAGGCAGAATAGCAGGAAACAGATTTCAAGAGGTACATTGGAATCACCTTTAAAGCACAGGAAGAGGGGCACAACTTCGACAGTGACGCAGTTGGCCAAAAAGGGCGTATGCGTTTTCTCCTGAATATATTCAGGAGAAAACGCATACGCCCTGTTTGGCCAAACAAGCAAGCGGGCAATGCAAATCTGCACTACAAAGAAGTATCACTTCCCACCGGTCAAAAGGGACATCCACAAAATGTGTAAAAACCAGAAAGGCAAGACAGGCCCTGGAGAACAGGGAGCCTTGTTATGCTGATGGGCGGGATGTAAATTGCCAACTGCCTCACTGGAGGAGTGCATTGCGTTCCCTAAAACAAGTAAACAACAGAGCTACAGAGCCAAGGGCACTTCCAGTCTAGGGAATATACATTGGGAAAATTGAAAATCAAGAAGACAGAGCCACCCCCAAATTGAGGGCTGCACTGCTTACAAGAACCTCAACTTGGGTACACCTTAAATATCCCAGGAAATATAAAAATGGTTCAAAAAACTGTGGTATTTATGTCGGATGGAATATCCCTCAGCCATGAAATCAATGTCATAAGACCAGGAGCAGCAAAGTGAGTGGATTCAGGTACGATGATTCTAAGTGAAATAAGTCACACAGAAAAAGAAACTTATCATAAGATATCACTTATGAAGATCCTGTAAACATGGCTACACATGAACTGAGTTAGGAAAGAGAACAGAGTCTCACATTTAGAAAACACTCTTATGCCTGCTTAAGGGGAATGGAGAGGTGGGGTGATGCATAAAACCAGAGTTTGATATAAGCACAGGTACCATTTCCAAAACCAACTGTGGAATATACAAGACTTACACCTTCCTCAGTGAAAGGGACTCAAAACCCCATATTTCCCGCAGAGGAATACATCTGACTAGTAAGAATCTTAAAACCTATGTATTGATATGTCTCTGTAAGGGAATCAAGTGTGTCTAGACTGGCATAAACATGGCAGCGAGAATCAGCTCAAACCCACTATAAAAAGGAATTTCAAAAACAAAACCAAAAAACAGGGAAATTCTTTACATTTCCTTCAGGGTCTCTGATGAAACGTGGAATGACCCTATCTACAATGACAGGTGGATGTGGCATAAGGCTGGACACTTGGGACTGAGAGGATTGGTGAGATTGGGTGAGCAAATGCAGACCCTTTAAAGCAAAAATGCATGGCCCCCATTCCATGGGTCCCAACTCTCCATGTTGAAGGGAATATTACTACGGATATAACATGTACGGGAATCCTAGAGAATGGACACAGTGTGAATACAAAAGGTTTCTAAAACTCAACGCGTAGTCCCTCTCCTGGTGCTCCGGTTTGACTTTCCCACTGCTTTACTATCAATCTCCCAACTTGGAGAGACAGCCCCTTTAACCTCCTGGTTCTCACAGGTTGCCAATTTGGCAGAGGATGGAAGGGAAGAGGGAGAACCTATGAGAGAGTAGCTGTTAGGCATTTGAACGGGCACATGTCACTCTAATTTCCCGGCAGGAAGAAGAATTAACCAGAGTCTCAGCCACACACCGGGAACCAGTATAGGTCCTGAACCAAAATTTTGGACTTGCGTACAGCTCACAAAAAACGAGTTGGAAAATGGAGCTCAGGGGCACAGGAATTCACAAACTGGCAGAGTATTAAAGGACAACTATCGTCCAAAAATCTGCTGAGGGAAGGCAACGAGGCAGACATGAAAGCGAGGCAGAATAGCAGGAAACCGATTTCAAGAGGTACGTTGGAATCGCCTTTAAAGCACAGGAAGAGGGGCACAACTTCGACAATGACGCAGTTGTCCAAAAAGGGCGTATGCATTTTCTCCTGAATATATTCAGGAGAAAACGCATACGCCCTTTTTGGCCAAACAAGTAATCGGGCAATGCAAATCTGCACTACAAAGAAGTATCACTTCCCACCGGTCAAAAGGGACATCCAGAAAATGTGTAAAAACCAGAAAGGCAAGACAGGCCCTGGAGAAGAGGGAGCCTTGTTATGCTGATGGGCGGGATGTAAATTGCCAACTGCCTCACTGGAGGAGTGCATTGCGTTCCCTAAAACAAGTAAACAACAGAGCTACAGAGCCAAGGGCACTTCCAGTCTAGGGAATATACATTGGGAAAACTGAAAATCAAAAAGACAGAGCCACCCCCAAATTTAGGGCTTCACTGCTTACAAGAACCTCAACTTGGGTACACCTTAAATATCCCAGGAAATATAAAAATGGTTCAAAAAACTGTGGTATTTATGTCCGATGGAATATCCCTCATCCATGAAATCAATGTCATAAGACCAGGAGCAGCAAAGTGAGTGGATTCAGGTACGATGATTCTAAGTGAAATAAGTCACACAGAAAAAGAAACTTATCATAAGATATGACTTAGGAAGATCCTGTAAACATGGCTACACATGAACTGAGTTAGGAATGAGAACAGAGTCTCACATTTAGAAAACACTCTTATGCCTGCTTAAGGGGAATGGAGAGGTGGGGTGATGCATAAAACCAGAGTTTGATATAAGCACAGGTACCATTTCCAAAACCAACTGTGGAATATACAAGACTTACACCTTCCTCAGTGAAAGGGACTCAAAACCCCATATTTCCCGCAGAGGAATAGATCTGACTAGTAAGAATCTTAAAACCTATGTATTGATATGTCTCTGTAAGGGAATCAAGTGTGTCTAGACTGGCATAAACATGGCAGCGAGAATCAGCTCAAACCCACTATAAAAAGGAATTTCAAAAACAAAACCAAAAAACAGGGAAATTCTTTACATTTCCTTCAGGGTCTCTGATGAAACGTGGAATGACCCTATCTACAATGACAGGTGGATGTGGCATAAGGCTGGACACTTGGGACTGAGAGGATTGGTGAGATTGGGTGAGCAAATGCAGACCCTTTAAAGCAAAAATGCATGGCCCCCATTCCATGGGTCCCAACTCTCCATGTTGAAGGGAATATTACTACGGATATAACATGTACGGGAATCCTAGAGAATGGACACAGTGTGAATACAAAAGGTTTCTAAAACTCAACGCGTAGTCCCTCTCCTGGTGCTCCGGTTTGACTTTCCCACTGCTTTACTATCAATCTCCCAACTTGGAGAGACAGCCCCTTTAACCTCCTGGTTCTCACAGGTTGCCAATTTGGCAGAGGATGGAAGGGAAGAGGGAGAACCTATGAGAGAGTAGCTGTTAGGCATTTGAACGGGCACATGTCACTCTAATTTCCCGGCAGGAAGAAGAATTAACCAGAGTCTCAGCCACACACCGGGAACCAGTATAGGTCCTGAACCAAAATTTTGGACTTGCGTACAGCTCACAAAAAACGAGTTGGAAAATGGAGCTCAGGGGCACAGGAATTCACAAACTGGCAGAGTATTAAAGGACAACTATCGTCCAAAAATCTGCTGAGGGAAGGCAACGAGGCAGACATGAAAGCGAGGCAGAATAGCAGGAAACCGATTTCAAGAGGTACGTTGGAATCGCCTTTAAAGCACAGGAAGAGGGGCACAACTTCGACAATGACGCAGTTGGCCAAAAAGGGTGTATGCGTTTTCTCCTGAATATATTCAGGAGAAAACGCATACGCCCTTTTCGGCCAAACAAGCAAGCGGGCAATGCAAATCTGCACTACAAAGAAGTATCACTTCCCACCGGTCAAAAGGGACATCCACAAAATGTGTAAAAACCAGAAAGGCAAGACAGGCCCTGGAGAACAGGGAGCCTTGTTATGCTGATGGGCGGGATGTAAATTGCCAACTGCCTCACTGGAGGAGTGCATTGCGTTCCCTAAAACAAGTAAACAACAGAGCTACAGAGCCAAGGGCACTTCCAGTCTAGGGAATATACATTGGGAAAACTGAAAATCAATAAGACAGAGCCACCCCCAAATTTAGGGCTTCACTGCTTACAAGAACCTCAACTTGGGTACACCTTAAATATCCCAGGAAATATAAAAATGGTTCAAAAAACTGTGGTATTTATGTCCGATGGAATATCCCTCATCCATGAAATCAATGTCATAAGACCAGGAGCAGCAAAGTGAGTGGATTCAGGTACGATGATTCTAAGTGAAATAAGTCACACAGAAAAAGAAATTTATCATAAGATATCACTTATGAAGATCCTGTAAACATGGCTACACATGAACTGAGTTAGGAAAGAGAACAGAGTCTCCCATTTAGAAAACACTCTTATGCCTGCTGAAGGGGAAAGGAGAGGTGGGGTGATGCATAAAACTAGAGTTTGATATAAGCACAGGTACCATTTCCAAAACCAACTGTGGAATAGACAAGACCTACACCTTCCTCAGTGAAAGGGACTCAAAACCCCATATTTCCCGCAGAGGAATAGATGTGACTAGTAAGAATCTTAAAACCTATGTATTGATATGTCTCTGTAAGGGAATCAAGTGTGTCTAGACTGGCATAAATATGTCAGAGAGAATCAGCTCCAACCCACTATAAAAAGGAATTTCAAAAACAAAACCAAAAAACAGGGAAATTCTTTACATTTCCTTCAGGGTCTCTGATGAAACCTGGAAAAACCCTGTCTACAATGACAGCTGGATGTGGCATAAGGCTGGACACTTGGGACTGAGAGGATTGGTGAGATTGGGTGAGCAAATGCAGACCCTTTAAAGCAAAAATGCATGGCCCCCATTCCATGGGTCCCAACTCTCCAGGTTGAAGGGAATATTACTACAGCTATAACATGTACGGGAAACCTAGAGAATGGACACACAGTGAATACAAAAGGTTTCTAAAACTCAACGAGTAGTCCCTCTCCTGGTGCTCCGGTTTGACTTTCCAACTGGTTTACTATCAATCTCCAACTTGGAGAGACAGCCCCTTTAAGCTCCTGGTTCGCACAGGTTGCCAATTTGGCAGAGGATGGAAGGGAAGAGGGAGGACCAATGAGAGAGTTACTGTTAGGCATTTGGATGGGCACATGTCACTCTAATTTCCCGGCAGGAAGAAGAATTAAACAGAGTCTCAGCCAACCACCGGGAACCAGTATAGGTCCTGAACCAAAATTTTGGACTTGCATACAGCTCACAAAAAACGAGTTGGAAATGGAGCTCAGGGCCACAGCAATTCACAAACTGGCAGAGTAATAAAGGACAACTATCGTCCAAAAATCTGTTGAGGGAAGGCAACGAGGCAGACTTGAAAGCCAGGCAGAATAGCAGGAAACAGATTTCAAGAGGTACATTGGAATCACCTTTAAAGCACAGGAAGAGGGGCACAACTTCGACAGTGACGCAGTTGGCCAAAAAGGGCGTATGCGTTTTCTCCTGAATATATTCAGGAGAAAACGCATACGCCCTGTTTGGCCAAACAAGCAAGCGGGCAATGCAAATCTGCACTACAAAGAAGTATCACTTCCCACCGGTCAAAAGGGACATCCACAAAATGTGTAAAAACCAGAAAGGCAAGACAGGCCCTGGAGAACAGGGAGCCTTGTTATGCTGATGGGCGGGATGTAAATTGCCAACTGCCTCACTGGAGGAGTGCATTGCGTTCCCTAAAACAAGTAAACAACAGAGCTACAGAGCCAAGGGCACTTCCAGTCTAGGGAATATACATTGGGAAAATTGAAAATCAAGAAGACAGAGCCACCCCCAAATTGAGGGCTGCACTGCTTACAAGAACCTCAACTTGGGTACACCTTAAATATCCCAGGAAATATAAAAATGGTTCAAAAAACTGTGGTATTTATGTCGGATGGAATATCCCTCAGCCATGAAATCAATGTCATAAGACCAGGAGCAGCAAAGTGAGTGGATTCAGGTACGATGATTCTAAGTGAAATAAGTCACACAGAAAAAGAAACTTATCATAAGATATCACTTATGAAGATCCTGTAAACATGGCTACACATGAACTGAGTTAGGAAAGAGAACAGAGTCTCACATTTAGAAAACACTCTTATGCCTGCTTAAGGGGAATGGAGAGGTGGGGTGATGCATAAAACCAGAGTTTGATATAAGCACAGGTACCATTTCCAAAACCAACTGTGGAATATACAAGACTTACACCTTCCTCAGTGAAAGGGACTCAAAACCCCATATTTCCCGCAGAGGAATACATCTGACTAGTAAGAATCTTAAAACCTATGTATTGATATGTCTCTGTAAGGGAATCAAGTGTGTCTAGATTGGCATAAACATGGCAGCGAGAATCAGCTCAAACCCACTATAAAAAGGAATTTCAAAAACAAAACCAAAAAACAGGGAAATTCTTTACATTTCCTTCAGGGTCTCTGATGAAACGTGGAATGACCCTATCTACAATGACAGGTGGATGTGGCATAAGGCTGGACACTTGGGACTGAGAGGATTGGTGAGATTGGGTGAGCAAATGCAGACCCTTTAAAGCAAAAATGCATGGCCCCCATTCCATGGGTCCCAACTCTCCATGTTGAAGGGAATATTACTACGGATATAACATGTACGGGAATCCTAGAGAATGGACACAGTGTGAATACAAAAGGTTTCTAAAACTCAACGCGTAGTCCCTCTCCTGGTGCTCCGGTTTGACTTTCCCACTGCTTTACTATCAATCTCCCAACTTGGAGAGACAGCCCCTTTAACCTCCTGGTTCTCACAGGTTGCCAATTTGGCAGAGGATGGAAGGGAAGAGGGAGAACCTATGAGAGAGTAGCTGTTAGGCATTTGAACGGGCACATGTCACTCTAATTTCCCGGCAGGAAGAAGAATTAACCAGAGTCTCAGCCACACACCGGGAACCAGTATAGGTCCTGAACCAAAATTTTGGACTTGCGTACAGCTCACAAAAAACGAGTTGGAAAATGGAGCTCAGGGGCACAGGAATTCACAAACTGGCAGAGTATTAAAGGACAACTATCGTCCAAAAATCTGCTGAGGGAAGGCAACGAGGCAGACATGAAAGCGAGGCAGAATAGCAGGAAACCGATTTCAAGAGGTACGTTGGAATCGCCTTTAAAGCACAGGAAGAGGGGCACAACTTCGACAATGACGCAGTTGGCCAAAAAGGGTGTATGCGTTTTCTCCTGAATATATTCAGGAGAAAACGCATACGCCCTTTTCGGCCAAACAAGCAAGCGGGCAATGCAAATCTGCACTACAAAGAAGTATCACTTCCCACCGGTCAAAAGGGACATCCACAAAATGTGTAAAAATCAGAAAGGCAAGACAGGCCCTGGAGAAGAGGGAGCCTTGTTATGCTGATGGGCGAGATGTAAATTGCCAACTGCCTCACTGGAGGAGTGCATTGCGTTCCCTAAAACAAGTAAACAACAGAGCTACAGAGCCAAGGGCACTTCCAGTCTAGGGAATATACATTGGGAAAACTGAAAATCAAAAAGACAGAGCCACCCCCAAATTTAGGGCTGCACTGCTTACAAGAACCTCAACTTGGGTACACCTTAAATATCCCAGGAAATATAAAAATGGTTCAAAAAACTGTGGTATTTATGTCCGATGGAATATCCCTCAGCCATGAAATCAATGTCATAAGACCAGGAGCAGCAAAGTGAGTGGATTCAGGTACGATGATTCTAAGTGAAATAAGTCACACAGAAAAAGAAACTTATCATAAGATATGACTTAGGAAGATCCTGTAAACATGGCTACACATGAACTGAGTTAGGAATGAGAACAGAGTCTCACATTTAGAAAACACTCTTATGCCTGCTGAAGGGGAAAGGAGAGGTGGGGTGATGCATAAAACCAGAGTTTGATATAAGCACATGTACCATTTCCAAAACCAACTGTGGAATAGACAAGACCAACACCTTCCTCAGTGAAAGGGAATCAAAACCCCATATTTCCCGCAGAGGAATAGTTCTGACTAGTAAGAATCTTAAAACCTATGTATTGATATGTCTCTGTAAGGGAATCAAGTGTGTCTAGACTAGCATAAACATGTCAGAGAGAATCAGCTCAAACCCACTATAAAAAGGAATTTCAAAAACAAACCCAAAAAACAGGGAAATTCTTTACATTTCCTTCAGGGTCTCTGATGAAACCTGGAAAAACCCTGTCTACAATGACAGCTGGATGTGGCATAAGACTGGACTCTTGGGACTGAGAGGATTGGTGAGATTGGGTGAGCAAATGCAGACCCTTTAAAGCAAAAATGCATGGCCCCAATTCCATGGGTCCCAACTCTCCAGGTTGAAGGGAATATTACTACAGCTATATCATATACGGGAAACCTAGAGAATGGACACACTGTGAATACAAAAGGTTTCTAAAACTCAACGAGTTGTCCCTCTCCTGGTGCTCGGGTTTGACTTTCCAACTGCTTTACTATCAATCTCCCAACTTGGAGAGACAGCCCCTTTAACCTCCTGGTTCGCACAGGTTGCCAATTTGGCAGAGAATGGAACGGAAGAGGGAGAACCAATGAGAGAGTTACTGTTAGGCATTTGGACGGGCACATGTCACTCTAATTTCCCGGCAGGAAGAAGTATTAACCAGAGTCTCAGCCACACAGCGGGAACCAGTATAGGTCTTGAACCAAAATTTTGGACTTGCGTACAGCTCACAAAAAACGAGTTGGAAAATGGAGCTCAGGGCCACAGCAATTCACAAACTGGCAGAGTAATAAAGGACAACTATCGTCCAAAAATCTGTTGAGGGATGGCAACGAGGCAGACTTGAAAGCCAGGCAGAATAGCAGGAAACAGATTTCAAGAGGTACGTTGGAATCGCCTTTAAAGCAGAGGAAGAGGGGCACAACTTCGACAATGACGCAGTTGGCCAAAAAGGGCGTATGCGTTTTCTCCTGAATATATTCAGGAGAAAACGCATACGCCCTTTTTGGCCAAACAAGCAAGCGGGCAATGCAAATCTGCACTACAAAGATGTATCACTACCCACCGGTCAAAAGGGACATCCACAAAATGTGTAAAAACCAGAAAGGCAAGACAGGCCCTGGAGAACAGGGAGCCTTGTTATGCTGATGGGCGGGATGTAAATTGCCAACTGCCTCACTGGAGGAGTGCATTGCGTTCCCTAAAACAAGTAAACAACAGAGCTACAGAGCCAAGGGCACTTCCAGTCTAGGGAATATACATTGGGAAAATTGAAAATCTATAAGACAGAGCCACCCCCAAATTTAGGGCTTCACTGCTTACAAGAACCTCAACATGGGTACACCTTAAATATCCCAGGAAATATAAAAATGGTTCAAAAAACTGTGGTATTTATGTCCGATGGAATATCCCTCAGCCATGAAATCAATGTCATAAGACCAGGAGCAGCAAAGTGAGTGGATTCAGGTACGATGATTCTAAGTGAAATAAGTCACACAGAAAAAGAAACTTATCATAAGATATCACTTATGAATATCCTGTATACATGGCTACACATGAACTGAGTTAGGAAAGAGAACAGAGTCTCACATTTAGAAAACACTCTTATGCCTGCTGAAGGGGAAAGGAGAGGTGGGGTGATGCATAAAACTAGAGTTTGATATAAGCACAGGTACCATTTCCAAAACCAACTGTGGAATAGACAAGACCTACACCTTCCTCAGTGAAAGGGACTCAAAACCCCATATTTCCCGCAGAGGAATAGATCTGACTAGTAAGAATCTTAAAACCTATGTATTGATATGTCTCTGTAAGGGAATCAAGTGTGTCTAGACTGGCATAAATATGTCAGAGAGAATCAGCTCAAACCCACTATAAAAAGGAATTTCAAAAACAAAACCAAAAAACAGGGAAATTCTTTACATTTCCTTCAGGGTCTCTGATGAAACCTGGAAAAACCCTGTCTACAATGACAGCTGGATGTGGCATAAGGCTGGACACTTGGGACTGAGAGGATTGGTGAGATTGGGTGAGCAAATGCAGACCCTTTAAAGCAAAAATGCATGGCCCCCATTCCATGGGTCCCAACTCTCCAGGTTGAAGGGAATATTACTACAGCTATAACATGTACGGGAAACCTAGAGAATGGACACACAGTGAATACAAAAGGTATCTAAAACTCAACGAGTAGTCCCTCTCCTGGTGCTCCGGTTTGACTTTCCAACTGGTTTACTATCAATCTCCAACATGGAGAGACAGCCCGTTTAACCTCCTGGTTCGCACAGGTTGCCAATTTGGCAGAGGATGGAAGGGAAGAGGGAGAACGAATGAGAGAGTTACTGTTAGGCATTTGGATGGGCACATGTCACTCTAATTTCCCGGCAGGAAGAAGAATTAACCAGAGTCTCAGCCAACCACCGGGAACCAGTATAGGTCCTGAACCAAAATTTTGGACTTGCATACAGCTCACAAAAAACGAGTTGGAAATGGAGCTCAGGGCCACAGCAATTCAAAAACTGGCAGAGTAATAAAGGACAACTATCGTCCAAAAATCTGTTGAGGGAAGGCAACGAGGCAGACTTGAAAGCCAGGCAGAATAGCAGGAAACAGATTTCAAGAGGTACATTGGAATCACCTTTAAAGCACAGGAAGAGGGGCACAACTTCGACAGTGACGCAGTTGGCCAAAAAGGGCGTATGCGTTTTCTCCTGAATATATTCAGGAGAAAACGCATACGCCCTTTTTGGCCAAACAAGCAAGCGGGCAATGCAAATCTGCACTACAAAGAAGTATCACTTCCCACCGGTCAAAAGGGACATCCAGAAAATGTGTAAAAACCAGAAAGGCAAGACAGGCCCTGGAGAACAGGGAGCCTTGTTATGCTGATGGGCGGGATGTAAATTGCCAACTGCCTCACTGGAGGAGTGCATTGCGTTCCCTAAAACAAGTAAACAACAGAGCTATAGAGCCAAGGGCACTTCCAGTCTAGGGAATATACATTGGGAAAATTGAAAATCAAGAAGACAGAGCCACCCCCAAATTTAGGGCTGCACTGCTTACAAGAACCTCAACTTGGGTACAACTTAAATATCCCAGGAAATATAAAAATGGTTCAAAAAACTGTGGTATTTATGTCCGATGGAATATCCCTCAGCCATGAAATCAATGTCATAAGACCAGGAGCAGCAAAGTGAGTGGATTCAGGTACGATGATTCTAAGTGAAATAAGTCACACAGAAAAAGAAACTTATCATAAGATATCACTTATGAAGATCCTGTAAACATGGCTACACATGAACTGAGTTAGGAAAGAGAACAGAGTCTCACATTTAGAAAACACTCTTATGCCTGCTTAAGGGGAATGGAGAGGTGGGGTGATGCATAAAACCAGAGTTTGATATAAGCACAGGTACCATTTCCAAAACCAACTGTGGAATATACAAGACTTACACCTTCCTCAGTGAAAGGGACTCAAAACCCCATATTTCCCGCAGAGGAATAGATCTGACTAGTAAGAATCTTAAAACCTATGTATTGATATGTCTCCGTTAGGGAATCAAGTGTGTCTAGACTGGCATAAACATGGCAGCGAGAATCAGCTCAAACCCACTATAAAAAGGAATTTCAAAAACAAAACCAAAAAACAGGGAAATTCTTCACAATTCCTTCAGGGTCTCTGATGAAACCTGGAATGACCCTATCTACAATGACAGCTGGATGAGGCATAAGGCTGGACACTTGGGACTGAGAGGATTGGTGAGATTGGGTGAGCAAATGCAGACACTTTAAAGCAAAAATGCATGGCCCCCATTCCATGGGTCCCAGCTCTCCACGTGGAAGGGAATATTACTACAAATATAACATGTACGGTAAACCTAGAGAATGGACACATTGTGAATACAAATGGTTTCTAAAACTCAACGAGTAGTCCCTCTCCTGTTGCTCCGGTTTGAGTTTCCAACTGCTTTACTATCAATCTCCCAACTTGGAGAGACAGCCCCTTTAACCTCCTGGTTCACACAGGTTGCCAATTTGGCAGAGCATGGAAGGGAAGAGGGAGAACCAATGAGAGAGTTACTGTTAGGCATTTGGACGGGCACATGTCACTCTAATTTCCCGGCAGGAAGAAGAATTAACCAGAGTCTCAACCACCCACCGGGAACCAGTATAGGTCCTGAACCAAAATTTTGGACTTGTGAACAGCTCACAAAAAACGAGGTGGAAAATGGAGCTCAGGGCCACAGCAATTCACAAACTGGCAGAGTAATAAAGGACAACTATAGTCCAAAAATCTGTTGAGGGAAGGCAACGAGGCAGACTTGAAAGCCAGGCAGAATAGCAGGAAACAGATTTCAAGAGGTACGTTGGAATCGCCTTTAAAGCACAGGAAGAGGGGCACAACTTCGAAAATGACGCAGTTGGCCAAAAAGGGCGTATGCGTTTTCTCCTGAATATATTCAGGAGAAAACGCATACGCCCTTTTTGGCCAAACAAGCAAGCGGGCAATGCAAATCTGCACTACAAAGAAGTATCACTTCCCACCGGTCCAAAGGGACATCCACAAAATGTGTAAAAACCAGAAAGGCAAGACAGGCCCTGGAGAAGAGGGAGCCTTGTTATGCTGATGGGCGGGATGTAAATTGCCAGCTGCCTCACTGGAGGAGTGCATTGCGTTCCCTAAAACAAGTAAACAACAGAGCTACAGAGCCAAGGGCACATCCAGTCTAGGGCATATACCTAGGGAAAACTGAAAATCAATAGGACAGAGCCACCCCCAAATTTAGGGCTGCACTGCTTACAAGAACCTCAACTTGGGTACACCTTAAATATCCCAGGAAATATAAAAATGGTTCAAAAAACTGTGGTATTTATGTACGATGGAATATCCCTCAGCCATGAAATCAATGTCATAAGACCAGGAGCAGCAAAGTGAGTGGATTCAGGTACGATGATTCTAAGTGAAATAAGTCACACAGAAAAAGAAACTTATCATAAGATATCACTTATGAAGATCCTGTAAACATGGCTACACATGAACTGAGGTAGGAAAGAGAACAGAGTATCACATTTAAAAAAGACTCTTATGCCTGCTTAAGGGGAAAGGAGAGGTGGGCTGATGCATAAAACCAGAGTTTGATATAAGCACAGGTACCATTTCTATAACCAACTGTGGAATAGACAAGACCTACACCTTCCTCAGTGAAAGGGACTCAAAACCCCATATTTCCCGCAGAGGAATAGATCTGACTAGTAAGAATCTTAAAACCTATGTATTGTTATGTCTCTGTAAGGGAATCAAGTGTGTCTAGAATGGCATAAACATGGCAGCGAGAATGAGCTCAAACCCACTATAAAAAGAAATTTCAAAAACAAAACCAAAAAACAGGGAAATTCTTTACATTTCCTTCAGGGTCTCTGATGAAACCTGGAATGACCCTATCTACAATGACAGCTGGATGTGGCATAAGGCTGGACACTTGGGACTGAGAGGATTGTTGAGATTGGGTGAGCAAATGCAGACCCTTTAAAGCAAAAATGCATGGCCCCCATTCCAAGGGTCCCAACTCTCCATGTTGAAGGGAATATTACTACGGATATAACATGTACGGGAATCCTAGAGAATGGACACACTGTGAATACAAAAGGTTTCTAAAACTCAACGCGTAGTCCCTCTCCGGGTGCTCTGGTTTGACTTTCCAACTGCTTTACTATCAATCTCCCAACTTGGAGAGACAGCCCCTTTAACCTCCTGGTTCACACAGGTTGCCAATTTGGCAGAGGATGGAAGGGAAGAGGGAGAACCAATGAGAGAGTTACTGTTAGGCATATGGACGGGCACATGTCACTCTAAATTCCCGGCAGGAAGAAGAATTAACCAGAGTCTCAGCCACCCACCGGGAACGAGTATAGGTCCTGAACCAAAATTTTGGACTTGCGTACAGCTCACAAAAAACGAGTTGGAAAATGGAGCTCAGGGCCACAGCAATTCACAAACTGGCAGAGTAATAAAGGACAACTATCGTCCAAAAATCTGTTGAGGGAAGGAAACGAGGCAGACTTGAAAGCCAGGCAGAATAGCAGGAAACAGATTTCAAGAGGTACGTTGGAATCGCCTTTAAAGCACAGGAAGAGGGGCACAACTTCGACAATGACGCAGTTGGCCAAAAAGGGCGTATGCATTTTCTCCTGAATATATTCAGGAGAAAACGCATACGCCCTTTTTGGCCAAACAAGCAAGCGGGCAATGCAAATCTGCACTACAAAGAAGTATCACTTCCCACCGGTCAAAAGGGACATCCACAAAATGTGTAAAAACCAGAAAGGCAAGACAGGCCCTGGAGAACAGGGAGCCTTGTTATGCTGATGGGCGGGATGTAAATTGCCAACTGCCTCACCGGAGGAGTGCATTCCGTTCCCTAAAACAAGTAAACAACAGAGCTACAGAGCCAAGGGCACTTCCAGTCTAGGGAATATACATTGGGAAAACTGAAAATCAATAAGACAGAGCCACCCCCAAATTTAGGGCTGCACTGCTTACAAGAACCTCAACTTGGGTACACCTTAAATATCCCAGGAAATATAAAAATGGTTCAAAAAACTGTGGTATTTATGTCCGATGGAATATCCCTCAGCCATGAAATCAATGTCATAAGACCAGGAGCAGCAAAGTGAGTGGATTCAGGTACGATGATTCTAAGTGAAATAAGTCACACAGAAAAAGAAACTTATCATAAGATATCACTTATGAAGATCCTGTAAACATGGCTACACATGAACTGAGTTAGGAAAGAGAACAGAGTCTCACATTTAGAAAACACTCTTATGCCTGCTGAAGGGGAAAGGAGAGGTGGGGTGATGCATAAAACCAGAGTTTGATATAAGCACAGGTACCATTTCCAAAACCAACTGTGGAATAGACAAGACCTACACCTTCCACAGTGAAAGGGACTCAAAACCCCATATTTCCCGCAGAGGAATAGATCTGACTAGTAAGAATCTTAAAACCTATGTATTGATATGTCACTGTAAGGGAAACAAGTGTGTCTAGACTGGCATAAACATGGCAGAGAGAATCAGCTCAAACCCACTATAAAAAGGAATTTCAAAAACAAAACCAAAAAACAGGGAAATTCTTTACATTTCCTTCAGGGTCTCTGATGAAACCTGGAAAAACCCTGTCTACAATGACAGCTGGATGTGGCATAAGACTGGACACTTGGGACTGAGAGGATTGGTGAGATTGGGTGAGCAAATGCAGACCCTTTAAAGCAAAAATGCATGGCCCCAATTCCATGGGTCCCAACTCTCCATGTTGAAGGGAATATTACTACAGCTATAACATGTACGGGAAACCTATAGAATGGACACACTGTGAATACAAATGGTTTCTAAAACTCAACGAGTAGTCCCTCTCCTGGTGCTCCGGTTTGAGTTTCCAACTGCTTTACTATCAATCTCCCAACTTGGAGAGACAGCCCCTTTAACCTCCTGGTTCGCACAGGTTGCCAATTTGGCAGAGGATGGAAGTGAAGAGGGAGAACCAATGAGAGAGTTACTGTTAGGCATTTGGACGGGCACATGTCACTCTAATTTCCCGGCAGGAAGAAGAATTAACCAGAGTCTCAGCCACCCAGCGGGAACCAGTATATGTCCTGAACCAAAATTTCGGACTTGCGTACAGCTCACAAAAAACGAGTTAGAAAATGGAGCTCAGGGCCACAGCAATTCACAAACTGGCAGAGTAATAAAGGACAACTATCGTCCAAAAATCTTTTGAGGGAAGGCAACGAGGCAGACTTGAAAGCCAGGCAGAATAGCAGGAAACAGATTTCAAGAGGTACGTTGGAAACGCCTTTAAAGCACAGGAAGAGGGGCCCAACATCGACAATGACGCAGTTGGCCAAAAAGGGCATATGCGTTTTCTCCTGAATATATTCAAGAGAAAACGCATAAGCCCTTTTTGGCCAAACAAGCAAGCGGGCAATGCAAATCTGCACTACAAAGAAGTATCACTTCCCACCGGTCAAAAGGGACATCCACAAAATGTGTAAAAACCAGAAAGGCAAGACAGGCCCTGGAGAACAGGGAACCTTGTTATGCTGATGGGCGAGATGTAAATTGCCAACTGCCTCACTGGAGGAGTGCATTGTGTTCCCTAAAACAAGTAAACAACAGAGCTACAGAGCCAAGGGCACTTCCAGTCTAGGGAATATACATTGGGAAAACTGAAAATCAATAAGACAGAGCCACCCCCAAATTTAGGGCTGCACTGCTTACAAGAACCTCAACTTGGGTACACCTTAAATATCCCAGGAAATATAAAAATGGTTCAAAAAACTGTGGTATTTATGTCCGATGGAATATCCCTCAGCCATGAAATCAATGCCATAAGACCAGGAGCAGCAAAGTGAGTGGATTCAGGTACGATGATTCTAAGTGAAATAAGTCACACAGAAAAAGAAACTTATCATAAGATATCACTTATGAAGATCCTGTAAACATGGCTACACATGAACTGAGTTAGGAAAGAGAACAGAGTCTCACATTTAGAAAACACTCTTATGCCTGCTGAAGGGGAAAGGAGAGGTGGGGTGATGCATAAAACCAGAGTTTGATATAAGCACAGGTACCATTTCCAAAACCAACTGTGGAATAGACAAGACCTACACCTTGCTCAGTGAAATGGACTCAAAACCCCATATTTCCCGCAGAGGAATAGATCCGACTAGTAAGAATCTTAAAACCTATGTATTGATATGCCTCTGTAAGGGAATCAAGTGTGTCTAGACTGGCATATACATGGCAGAGAGAATCAGCTCAAACCCACTATAAAAAGGAATTTCAAAAAGAAAACCAAAAAACAGGGAAATTCTATACATTTCCTTCAGGGTCTCTGATGAAACCTGGAAAAACCCTGTCTACAATGACAGCTGGATGTGGCATAATACTGAACACTTGGGACTGAGAGGATTCGTGAGATTGGGTGAGCAAATGCAGACCCTTTAAAGCAAAAATGCATGGCCCCCATTCCATGGGTCCCAACTCTCCAGGTTTAAGGGAATATTACTACAGCTATAACATGTACGGGAAACCTAGAGAATGGACACACTGTGAATACAAAAGGTTTCTAAAACTCAACGAGTAGTCCCTCTCCTGGTGCTCCGGTTTAACTTTCCAACTGCTTTACTATCAATCTCCCAACTTGGAGAGACAGCCCGTTTAACCTCCTGGTTCGCACAGGTTGCCAATTTGGCAGAGGATGGAAGGGAAGAGGGAGAACCAATGAGAGAGTTACTGTAAGGCATTTGGACGGGCACATGTCACTCTAATTTCCCGGCAGGAAGAAGAATTAACCAGAGTCTCAGCCACCCAGCGGGAACCAGTATAGGTCCTGAACCAAAATTTTGGACTTGCGTACAGCTCACAAAAAACGAGTTAGAAAATGGAGCTCAGGGCCACAGCAATTCACAAACTGGCAGAGTAATAAAGGACAACTATCGTCCAAAAATCTTTTGAGGGAAGGCAACGAGGCAGACTTGAAAGCCAGGCAGAATAGCAGGAAACAGATTTCAAGAGGTACGTTGGAATCACCTTTAAAGCACAGGAAGTGGGGCACAACTTCGACAATGACGCAGTTGGCCAAAAGGGCGTATGCGTTTTCTCCTGAATATATTCAGGAGAAAACGCATACGCCCTTTTTGGCCAATAAGCAAGCGGGCAATGCAAATCTGCACTACAAAGAAGTATCACTTCCCACCGGTCAAAAGGGACATCCACAAAATATGTAAAAACCAGAAAGGCAAGACAGGCCCTGGAGAACAGGGAGCCTTGTTATGCTGATGGGCGGGATGTAAATTGCCAACTGCCTCACTGGAGGAGTGCATTCCGTTCCCTAAAACAAGTAAACAACAGAGCTACAGAGCCAAGGGCACTTCCAGTCTAGGGAATATACATTGGGAAAACTGAAAATCAATAAGACAGAGCCACCCACAAATTTAGGGCTGCACTGATTACAAGAACCTCAACTTGGGTACACCTTAAATATCCCAGGAAATATAAAAATGGTTCAAAAAACTGTGGTATTTATGTCCGATGGAATATCCCTCAGCCATGAAATCAATGTCATAAGACCAGGAGCAGCAAAGTGAGTGGATTCAGATACGATGATTCTAAGTGAAATAAGTCACACAGAAAAAGAAACTTATCATAAGATATGACTTATGAAGATCCTGTAAACACGGCTACACATGAACTGAGTTAGGAAAGAGAACAGAGTCTCACATTTAGAAAACACTCTTATGCCTGCTTAAGGGGAAAGGAGAGGTGGTGTGATGCATAAAACCAGAGTTTGATATAAGCACAGGTACCATTTCCAAAACCAACTGTGGAATAGACAAGACCTACACCTTCCTCAGTGAAAGGGACTCAAAACCCCATATTTCCCGCAGAGGAATAGATCTGACTAGTAAGAATCTTAAAACCTATGTATTGATATGTCACTGTAAGGGAAACAAGTGTGTCTAGACTGGCATAAACATGGCAGAGAGAATCAGCTCAAACCCACTCTAAAAAGGAATTTCAAAAACAAAACCAAAAAACAGGGAAATTCTTTACATTTCCTTCAGGGTCTCTGTTGAAACCTGGAAAAACCCTGTCTACAATGACAGCTGGATGTGGCATAAGACTGAACACATGGGACTGAGAGGATTCGTGAGATTGGGTGAGCAAATGCAGACCCTTTAAAGCAAAAATGCATGGCCCCCATTCCATGGGTCCCAGCTCTCCAGGTTGAAGGGAATATTACTACAGCTATAATATGTACGGGAAACCTAGAGAATGGACACATTGTTAATACAAAAGGTTTCTAAAACTCAACGAGTAGTCCCTCTCCTGGTGCTCCGGTTTGACATTCCAACTGCTTTACTATCAATCTCCCAACTTGGAGAGAGAGCCCCTTTAACCTCCTGGTTCGCACAGGTTGCCAATTTGGCAGAGGATGGATGGGAAGAGGGAGAACCAATGAGAGGGTTACTGTTAGGCATTTGGACGGGCACATGTTACTCTAATTTCCCGGCAGGAAGAAGAATTAACCAGAGTCTCAGCCACCCACCGGGAACCAGTATAGGTCCTGAACCAAAATTTTGGACTTCCGTACAGCTCACAAAAAACGAGTTGGGAAATGGAGCTCAGGGCCACATCGATTCTCAAACTGGCAGAGTAATAAAGGACAACTATCCTCCAAAAATCTGTTGAGGGAAGGCAACGAGGCAGACTTGAAATCCAGGCAGAATAGCAGGAAACAGATTTCAAGAGGTACGTTGGAATCGCCTTTAAAGCACAGGAAGAGGGGCACAACTTCGACAATGACGCAGTTGGCCAAAAAGGGCGTATGCGTTTTCTCCTGAATATATTCAGGAGAAAACGCATACGCCCTTTTTGGCCAAACAAGCAAGCGGGCAATGCAAATCTGCAATACAAAGAAGTATCACTTCCCACCGGTCAAAAGGGACATCCAGAAAATATGTAAAAACCAGAAAGGCAAGACAGGCCCTGGAGAAGAGGGAGCCTTGTTATGCTGATGGGCGGGATGTAAATTGCCAACTGCCTCACTGGAGGAGTGCATTGCGTTCCCTAAAACAAGTAAACAACAGAGCTACAGAGCCAAGGGCACTTCCAGTCTAGGTAATATACATTGGGAAAACTGAAAATCAAAAAGACAGAGCCACGCCCAAATTTAGGGATGCACTGCTTACAAGAACCTCAACTTGGGTACACCTTAAATATCCCAGGAAATATAAAAATGGTTCAAAAATCTGTGGTATTTATGTCCGATGGAATATCCCTCAGCCATGAAATCAATGTCATAAGACCAGGAGCAGCAAAGTGAGTGGATTCAGGTACGATGATTCTAAGTGAAATAAGTCACACAGAAAAAGAAACTTATCATAAGATATCACTTATGAAGATCCTGTAAACATGGCTACACATGAACTGAGTTAGGAAAGAGAACAGAGTCTCACATTTAGAAAACACTCTTATGCCTGCTTAAGGGGAAAGGAGAGGTGGGGTGATGCATAAAACCAGAGTTTGATATAAGCACAGGTACCATTTCCAAAACCAACTGTGGAATAGACAAGACCTACACCTTCCTCAGTGAAAGGGACTCAAAACCCCATATTTCCCGCAGAGGAATAGATCTGACTAGTAAGAATCTTAAAACCTATGTATTGATATGTCTCCGTTAGGGAATCAAGTGTGTCTAGACTGGCATAAACATGGCAGCGAGAATCAACTCAAACCCACTATGAAAAGGAATTTCAAAAACAAAACCAAAAAACAGGGAAATTCTTCACAATTCCTTCAGGGTCTCTGATGAAACCTGGAATGACCCTATCTACAATGACAGCTGGATGAGGCATAAGGCTGGACACTTGGGACTGAGAGGATTGGTGAGATTGGGTGAGCAAATGCAGACACTTTAAAGCAAAAATTCATGGCCCCCATTCCATGGGTCCCAGCTCTCCAGGTTGAAGGGAATATTACTACAGCTATAACATGTACGGGAAACCTAGAGAATGGACACATTGTGAATACAAAGGGTTTCTAAAACTCAACGAGTAGTCCCTCTACTGGTGCTCCGGTTAGACAGTCCAACTGCTTTACTATCAATCTCCCAACTTGGAGAGACAGCCCCTTTAACCTCCTGGTTCGCACAGGTTGCCAATTTGGCAGAGGATGGAAGGGAAGAGGGAGAACCAATGAGAGAGTTACTGTTAGGCATTTGGACGGGCACATGTCACTCTAATTTCCCGGCAGGAAGAAGAATTAACCAGAGTCTCAGCCACCCACCGGGAACCAGTATAGGTCCTGAACCAAAATTTTGGACTTGCGAACAGCTCACAAAAAACGAGTTGGAAAATGGAGTTCAGGGCCACAGCAATTCACAAACTGGCAGAGTAATAAAGGACAACTATCGTCCAAAAATCTGTTGAGGGAAGGCAACGAGGCAGACTTGAAAGCCAGGCAGAATAGCAGGAAACAGATTTCAAGAGGTACGTTGGAATCGCCTTTAAAGCACAGGAAGAGGGGCACAACTTCGAAAATGACGCAGTTGGCCAAAAAGGGCGTATGCGTTTTCTCCTGAATATATTCAGGAGAAAACGCATACGCCCTTTTTGGCCAAACAAGCAAGTGGGCAATGCAAATCTGCACTACAAAGTAGTATCACTTCCCACCGGTCCAAAGGGACATCCACAAAATGTGTAAAATCCAGAATGGCAAGACAGGCCCTGGAGAATAGGGAGCCTTGTTATGCTGATGGGCGGGATGTAAATTGCCAACTGCCTCACTGGAGGAGTGCATTGCGTTCCCTAAAACAAGTAAACAACAGAGCTACAGAGCCAAGGGCACATCCTGTCTAGGGAATATACCTAGGGAAAACTGAAAATCAATAGGACAGAGCCACCCCAAATTTAGGGCTGCACTGCTTACAAGAACCTCAACTTGGGTACACCTTAAATATCCCAGGAAATATAAAAATGGTTCAAAAAACTGTGGTATTTATGTACGATGGAATATCCCTCAGCCATGAAATCAATGTCATAAGACCAGGAGCAGCAAAGTGAGTGGATTCAGGTACGATGATTCTAAGTGAAATAAGTCCCACAGAAAAAGAAACTTATCATAAGATATCACTTATGAAGATCCTGTAAACATGGCTACACATGAACTGAGTTAGGAAAGAGAACAGAGTCTCACATTTAGAAAACACTCTTATGCCTGCTTAAGGGGAAAGGAGAGGTGGGGTGATGCATAAAACCAGAGTTTGATATAAGCACAGGTACCATTTCTATAACCAACTGTGGAATAGACAATACCTACACCTTCCTCAGTGAAAGGGACTCAAAACCCCATATTTCCCGCAGAGGAATAGATCTGACTAGTAAGAATCTTAAAACCTATGTATTGATATGTCTCTGTAAGGGAATCAAGTGTGTCTAGACTGGCATAAACATGGCAGCGAGAATGAGCTCAAACCCACTATAAAAACGAATTTCAAAAACAAAACCAGAAAACAGGGAAATTCTTTACATTTCCTTCAGGGTCTCTGATGAAACCTGGAATGACCCTATCTACAATGACAGCTGGATGTGGCATAAGGCTGGACACTTGGGAGTGAGAGGATTGGTGAGATTGGGTGAGCAAATGCAGACCCTTTAAAGCAAAAATGCATGGCCCCCATTCCAAGGGTCCCAACTCTCCATGTTGAAGGGAATATTACTACGGATATAACATGTACGGGAATCCTAGAGAATGGACACACTGTGAATACAAAAGGTTTCTAAAACTCAACGCGTAGTCCCTCTCCGGGTGCTCTGGTTTGACTTTCCAACTGCTTTACTATCAATCTCCCAACTTGGAGAGACAGCCCCTTTAATCTCCTGGTTCACACAGGTTGCCAATTTGGCAGAGGATGGAAGGGAAGAGGGAGAACCAATGAGAGAGTTACTGTTAGGCATTTGGACGGGCACATGTCACTCTAAATTCCTGGCAGGAAGAAGAATTAACCAGAGTCTCAGCCACCCACCGGGAACCAGTATAGGTCCTGAACCAAAATTTTGGACTTGCGTACAGCTCACCAAAAACGAGTTGGAAAATGGAGCTCAGGGCCACAGCAATTCACAAACTGGCAGAGTAATAATGGACAACTATCGTCCAAAAATCTGTTGAGGGAAGGTAACGAGGCAGACTTGATAGCCAGGCAGAATAGCATGAAACAGGTTTCAAGAAGTACGTTGGAATCGCCTTTAAAGCACAGCAAGAGGGGCACAACTTCGACAATGACGCAGTTGGCCAAAAAGGGCGTATGCGTTTTCTCCTGAATATATTCAGGAGAAAACGCATACGCCCTTTTTGGCCAAACATGCAAGCGGGCAATGCAAATCTGCACTACAAAGAAGTATCACTTCCCACTGGTCAAAACGGACATCCACAAAATGTGTAAAAACCAGAAAGGCAAGACAGGCCCTGGAGAACAGGGAGCCTTGTTATGCTGATGGGCGGGATGTAAATTGCCAACTGCCTCACTGGAGGAGTGCATTGCGTTCCCTAAAACAAGTAAACAACAGAGCTACAGAGCCAAGGGCACATCCTGTCTAGGGAATATACCTAGGGAAAACTGAAAATCAATAGGACAGAGCCACCCCCAAATTTAGGGCTGCACTGCTTACAAGAACCTCAACTTGGGTACACCTTAAATATCCCAGGAAATATAAAAATGGTTCAAAAAACTCTGGTATTTATGTCCGATGGAATATCCCTCAGCCATGAAATCAATGTCATAAGACCAGGAGCAGCAAAGTGAGTGGATTCAGGTACGATGATTCTAAGTGAAATAAGTCACACAGAAAAAGAAACTTATCATAAGATATCACTTATGAAGATCCTGTAAACAAGGCTACACATGAACTGAGTTAGGAAAGAGAACAGAGTCTCACATTTAGAAAACACTCTTATGCCTGCTGAAGGGGAAAGGAGAGGTGGGGTGATGCATAAAACCAGAGTTTGATATAAGCAAAGGTACCATTTCTATAACCAACTGTGGAATAGACAAGACCTACACCTTCCTCAGTGAAAGGGACTCAAAACCCCATATTTCCCGCAGAGGAATAGATCTGACTAGTAAGAATCTTAAAACCTATGTATTGATATGTCTCTGTAAGGGAATCAAGTGTGTCTAGACTGGCATAAACATGGCAGCGAGAATGAGCTCAAACCCACTATAAAAAGGAATTTCAAAAACAAAACCAAAAAACAGGGAAATTCTTTACATTTCTTTCAGGGTCTCTGATGAAACCTTGAATGAGCCTATCTACAATGACAGCTTGATGTGGCATAACCTGGACACTTGGGACTGAGAGGATTGGTGAGATTGGGTGAGCAAATGCAGACCCTTTAAAGCAAAAATGCATGGCCCCATTCCATGGGTCCCAACTCTCCAGGTTGAAGGGAATATTACTACAGCTATAACATGTACGGGAAACCTAGAGAATGGACACACTGTGAATACAAAAGGTTTCTAAAACTCAACGTGTAGTCCCTCTCCTGGTGCTCCGGTTTGACTTTGCAACTGCTTTACTATCAATCTCCCAACTTGGAGAGACAGCCCCTTTAACCTCCTGGTTCGCACAGGTTGCCAATTTGGCAGAGGATGGAAGGGAAGAGGGAGAACCAATGAGAGAATTACTGTTAGGCATTTGGACGGGCACATGTCACTCTAATTTCCCGGCAGGAAGAAGTATTAACCAGAGTCTCAGCCACCCACCGGGAACCAGTATAGGTCCTGAAGCAAAATTTTGCACTTGCGTACAGCTCACAAAAAACGAGTTGGAAAATGGAGCTCAGGGCCACAGCAATTCCCAAACTAAAAGAGTAATAAAAGACAACTATCATCCAAAAATCTGTTGAGGGGAGGCAACGAGGCAGACTTGTAAGCAAGGCAGAATAGCAGGAAACAGATTTCAAGAGGTACGTTGGAATCGCCTTTAAAGCACAGGAAGAGGGGCACAACTTCGACAATGACGCAGTTGGACATAAAGGGCGTATGCGTTTTCTCCTGAATATATTCAGGAGAAAACACATACGCCCTTTTTGGCCAAACAAGCAAGCGGGCAATGCAAATCTGCACTACACAGAAGTATCACTTCCCACCGGTCAAAAGGGACATCCACAAAATATGTAAAAACCAGAAAGGCAAGACAGGCCCTGGAGAAGAGGGAGCCTTGTTATGCTGATGGGCGGGATGTAAATTGCCAACTGCCTCACTGGAGGAGTGCATTGCGTTCCCTAAAACAAGTAAACAACAGAGCTACAGAGCCAAGGGCACTTCCAATCTAGGGAATATACCTTGGGAAAACTGAAAATCAATAAGACAGAGCCACCCCCAAATTTAGGGCTGCACTGCTTACAAGAACCTCAACTTGGGTACACCTTAAATATCCCAGGAAATATAAAAATGGTTCAAAAAACTGTGGTATTTATGTCCGATGGAATATCCCTCAGCCATGAAATCAATGTCATAAGACCAGGAGCAGCAAAGTGAGTGGATTCAGTTACGATGATTCTAAGTGAAATACGTCGCACAGAAAAAGAAACTTATCATAAGATATGACTTATGAAGATCCTGTAAACATGGCTACACATGAACTGAGTTAGGAAAGAGAACAGAGTCTCACATTTAGAAAACACTCTTATGCCTGCTTAAGGGGAAAGGAGAGGTGGGGTGATGCATAAAACCAGAGTTTGATATAAGCACAGGTACCATTTCCAAAACCAACTGTGGAATAGACAAGACCTACACCTTCCTCAGTGAAAGGGACTCAAAACACCATATTTCCCACAGAGGAATAGATCTGACTAGTAAGAATCTTAAAACCTATGTATTTATATGTCTCTGTAAGGGAATCAAGTGTGTCTAGACTGGCCTAAACATGGCAGAGAGAATCAGCTCAAACCCACTATAAATGGAATTTCAAAAACAAAACCAAAAAACAGGGAAATTCTTTACATTTCCTTCAGGGTCTCTGATGAAACCCGGAAAAACCCTGTCTACAATGACAGCTGGATGTGGCATAAGGCTGGACACTTGGGACTGAGAGAATTGGTGAGATTGGGTGAGCAAATGCAGACCCTTTAAAGCAGAAATGCATGGCCCCCATTCCATGGGTCCCAGCTCTCCAGGTTGAAGGGAATATTACTACAGCTATAACTTGTACGGGAAACCTAGAGAATGGACACACTGTGAATACAAAAGGTTTCTAAAACTCAATGAGTAGTCCCTCTCCTGGTGCTCCGGTTTGACTTTCCAACAGCTTTACTATCAATCTCCCAACTTGGAGAGACAGCCCCTTTAACCTCCTGGTTCGCACAGGTTGCCAATTTGGCAGAGGATTGAAGGGAAGAGGGAGAACCAATGAGAGAGTTACTGTTAGGCAGTTGGACGGGCACATGTCACTCTAATTTCCCGGCAGGAAGTAGAATTAACCAGAGTCTCAGCCACCCACCGGGAACCAGTATAGGTCCTGAACCAAAATTTTGCACTTGCGTACAGCTCACAAAAAACGAGTTGGAAAATGGAGCTCAGGGCCACAGCAATTCCCAAACTAAAAGAGTAATAAAAGACAACTATCATCCAAAAATCTGTTGAGGGGAGGCAACGAGGCAGACTTGTAAGCAAGGCAGAATAGCAGGAAACAGATTTCAAGAGGTACGTTGGAATCGCCTTTAAAGCACAGGAAGAGGGGCACAACTTCGACAATGACGCAGTTGGACATAAAGGGCGTATGCGTTTTCTCCTGAATATATTCAGGAGAAAACACATACGCCCTTTTTGGCCAAACAAGCAAGCGGGCAATGCAAATCTGCACTACACAGAAGTATCACTTCCCACCGGTCAAAAGGGACATCCACAAAATATGTAAAAACCAGAAAGGCAAGACAGGCCCTGGAGAAGAGGGAGCCTTGTTATGCTGATGGGCGGGATGTAAATTGCCAACTGCCTCACTGGAGGAGTGCATTGCGTTCCCTAAAACAAGTAAACAACAGAGCTACAGAGCCAAGGGCACTTCCAATCTAGGGAATATACCTTGGGAAAACTGAAAATCAATAAGACAGAGCCACCCCCAAATTTAGGGCTGCACTGCTTACAAGAACCTCAACTTGGGTACACCTTAAATATCCCAGGAAATATAAAAATGGTTCAAAAAACTGTGGTATTTATGTCCGATGGAATATCCCTCAGCCATGAAATCAATGTCATAAGACCAGGAGCAGCAAAGTGAGTGGATTCAGTTACGATGATTCTAAGTGAAATACGTCGCACAGAAAAAGAAACTTATCATAAGATATGACTTATGAAGATCCTGTAAACATGGCTACACATGAACTGAGTTAGGAAAGAGAACAGAGTCTCACATTTAGAAAACACTCTTATGCCTGCTTAAGGGGAAAGGAGAGGTGGGGTGATGCATAAAACCAGAGTTTGATATAAGCACAGGTACCATTTCCAAAACCAACTGTGGAATAGACAAGACCTACACCTTCCTCAGTGAAAGGGACTCAAAACACCATATTTCCCACAGAGGAATAGATCTGACTAGTAAGAATCTTAAAACCTATGTATTTATATGTCTCTGTAAGGGAATCAAGTGTGTCTAGACTGGCCTAAACATGGCAGAGAGAATCAGCTCAAACCCACTATAAATGGAATTTCAAAAACAAAACCAAAAAACAGGGAAATTCTTTACATTGCCTTCAGGGTCTCTGATGAAACCCGGAAAAACCCTGTCTACAATGACAGCTGGATGTGGCATAAGGCTGGACACTTGGGACTGAGAGAATTGGTGAGATTGGGTGAGCAAATGCAGACCCTTTAAAGCAGAAATGCATGGCCCCCATTCCATGGGTCCCAGCTCTCCAGGTTGAAGGGAATATTACTACAGCTATAACTTGTACGGGAAACCTAGAGAATGGACACACTGTGAATACAAAAGGTTTCTAAAACTCAATGAGTAGTCCCTCTCCTGGTGCTCCGGTTTGACTTTCCAACAGCTTTACTATCAATCTCCCAACTTGGAGAGACAGCCCCTTTAACCTCCTGGTTCGCACAGGTTGCCAATTTGGCAGAGGATTGAAGGGAAGAGGGAGAACCAATGAGAGAGTTACTGTTAGGCAGTTGGACGGGCACATGTCACTCTAATTTCCCGGCAGGAAGTAGAATTAACCAGAGTCTCAGCCACCCACCAGGAACCAGTATAGGTCCTGAACCAAAATTTTGGACTTGCGTACAGCTCACAAAAAACGAGTTGGGAAATGGAGCTCAGGGCCACAGCAATTCACAAACTGGCAGAGTAATAAAGGACAACTATCGTCCAAAAATCTGTTGAGGGAAGGCAACGAGGCCGACATGAAATCCAGGCAGAATAGCAGGAAACAGATTTCAAGAGGTACGTTGGAATCGCCTTTAAAGCACAGGAAGAGGGGCACAACTTCAACAATGACGCAGTTGGCCAAAAAGGGCGTATGCGTTTTCTCCTGAATATATTCAGGAGAAAACGCATACGCCCTTTTTGGCTAAGCAAGCAAGCGGGCAATGCAAATCTGCACTACAAAGAAGTATCACTTCCCACCGGTCCAAAGGGACATCCACAAAATGTGTAAAAACCAGAAAGGCAAGACAGGCCCTGGAGAACTGGGAGCCTTGTTATGCTGATGGGCGGGATGTAAATTGCCAACTGCCTCACTGGAGGAGTGCATTGCGTTCCCTAAAACAAGTAAACAACAGAGCTACAGAGCCAAGGGCACTTCCAGTGTAGGGAATATACCTTGGGAAAACTGAAAATCAATAAGACAGAGCCACACCCAAATTTAGGGCTGAACTGCTTACAAGAACCTCAACTTGGGTACACCTTAAATATCCCAGGAAATATAAAAATGGTTCAAAAAACTGTGGTATTTATGTCCGATGGAATATCCCTCAGCCATGAAATCAGTGTCATAAGACCAGGAGCAGCAAAGTGAGTGGATTCAGGTACGATGATTCTAAGTGAAATAAGTCACACAGAAAAAGAAACTTATCATAAGATATGACTTATGAAGATCCTGTAATCATGGCTACACATGAACTGAGTTAGGAAAGAGAACAGAGTCTCACATTTAGAAAACACTCTTATACCTGCTTAAGGGGAAAGGAGAGGTGAGGTGATGCATAAAACCAGAGTTTGATATAAGCACAGGTACCATTTCCAAAACCAACTGTGGAATAGACAAGACCTACACCATCTCAGTGAAAGGGACCCAAAACCCCATATTTCCCGCAGAGTAATAGATCTGACTAGTAAGAATCTTAAAACCTATGTATTGATATGTCTCTGTAAGGGAATCAAGTGTGTCTAGACTGGCATAAACATGGCAGAGAGAATCAGCTCAAACCCACTATAAAAAGGAATGTCAAAAAGAAAACCAAAAAACAGGGAAATTCTTTACATTTCCTTCAGGGTCTCTGATGAAACCCGGAAAAACCCTGTCTACAATGACAGCTGGATGTGGCATAAGGCTGGACACTTGGGACTGAGAGGATTGGTGAGATTGGGTGAGCAAATGCAGACCCTTTAAAGCAAAAATGCATGGCCCCCATTCATGGGTCGCAGCTCTCCAGGTTGAAGGGAATATTACTACAGCTATAACATGTACGGGAAACCTAGAGAATGGACACACTGTGAATACAAAGGTTTCTAAAACTCAACGCGTAGTCCCTCTCCTGGTGCTCCGGTTTAACTTTGCAACTGCTTTACTATCAATCTCCAAACTTGGAGAGACAGCCCCTTTAACCTCCCGGTTCGCACAGGTTGCCAATATGGCAGAGGATGGAAGGGAAGAGGGAGAACCAATGAGAGAGTAGGTGTTAGGCATTTGGACGGGCACATGTCACTCTAATTTCCCGGCAGGAAGAAGAATTAACCAGAGTCTCAGCCACCCAGCGGGAACCAGTATAGGTCCTGAACCAAAATTTTGGAATTGCGTACAGCTCACAAAAAACGAGTTAAAACTGGAGCTCAGGGGCACAGCAATTCACAAACTGGCAGAGTAATAAAGGACAACTATCGTCCAAAAATCTCTTCACGGAAGGCAACGAGGCAGACTTGAAAGCCTGGCAGAATAGCAGGAAACAGATTTCAAGAGGTACGTTGGAATCGCCTTTAAAGCACAGGAAGAGGGGCACAACTTCGACAATGACGCAGTTGGCCAAAAAGGGCGTATGCGTTTTCTCCTGAATACATTCAGGAGAAAATGCATACGCCCTTTTTGGCCAAACAAGCAAGCGGGCAATGCAAATCTGCACTACAAAGAAGTATCACTTCCCACCGGTCAAAAGGGACATCCACAAAATGTGTAAAAACCAGAAAGGCAAGACAGGCCCTGGAGAACAGGGAGCCTTCTTATGCTGATGGGCGAGATGTAAATTGCCAACTGCCTCACTGGAGGAGTGCATTGCGTTCCCTAAAACAAGTAAACAACAGAGCTACAGAGCCAAGGGCACATCCAGTCTAGGGAATATACCTTGGGAAAACTGAAAATCAATAAGACAGAGCCACCCACAAATTAAGGTCTGCACTGCTTACAAGAACCTCAACTAGGGTACACCTTAAATATCCCAGGAAATATAAAAATGGTTCAAAAAACTGTGGTAATTATGTACGATGGAATATCCCTCAGCCATGAAATCAATGTCATAAGACCAGGAGCAGCAAAGTGAGTGGATTCAGGTACGATGATTCTAAGTGAAATAAGTCACACAGAAAAAGAATCTTATCATAAGATATGACTTATGAAGATCCTGTAAACATGGCTACACATGAACTGAGTTAGGAAAGAGAACAGAGTCCCACATTTAGAAAACACTCTTATGCCTGCTTAAGGGGAAAGGAGAGGTGGGGTGATGCATAAAACTAGAGATTGATATAAGCACAGGTACCATTTCCAAAACCAACTGTGGAATAGACAAGACCTACACCTTCCTCAGTGAAAGGGACTCAAAACCCCATATTTCCCGCAGAGGAATAGATCGGTCTAGTAAGAATCTTAAAACCTATGTATTGATATGTCTCTGTAAGGGAATCAAGTGTGTCTAGACTGGCATAAACATGGCAGAGAAAATCAGCTCAAACCCACTATAAAAATGAATTTCAAAAACAAAACCAAAAAACAGGGAAATTCTTTACATTTCCTTCAGGGTCTCTGATGAATCCCGGAAAAACCCTGTCTACAATGACAGCTGGATGTGGCATAAGGCTGGACACTTGGGACTGAGAGGATTGGTGAGATTGGGTGAGCAAATGCAGACCCTTTAAAGCAAAAATGCATGGCCCCCATTCCATGGGTCCCAACTCTCCAGGTTGAAGGGAATATTACTACAGCTAAAACATGTACGGGAAACCTAGAGAATGGACACACTGTGAATACAAAAGGTTTCTAAAACTCAACGAGTACACCCCCTCCTGGTGCTCCCGTTTGACTTTCCAACTGCTTTACTATCAATCTCCCAACTTGGAGAGACAGCCCCTTTAACCTCCTGGTTCGCACAGGTTGCCAATTTGGCAGAGGATGGAAGGGAAGAGGGAGAACCAATGAGAGAGTTACTGTTAGGCATTTGGACGGGCACATGTCACTCTAATTTCCCGGCAGGAAGAAGAATTAACCAGAGTCTCAGCCACCCACGGGAACCAGTATAGGTCCTGAACCAAAATTTTGGACTTGCGTACAGCTCACAAAAAACGAGTTGGGAAATGGAGCTCAGGGCCACAGCAATTCACAAACTGGCAGAGTAATAAAGGACAAGTATCGTCCAAAAATCTGTTGAGGGAAGGCAACGATGCAGAGTTGAAAGCGAGGCAGAATAGCAGGAAACAGATTTCAAGAGTTACGTAGGAATCGCCTGTAAAGCACAGGAAGAGGGGCACCACTTCGACAATGACACACTGGCCCAAAAAGGGAGTATAAATTTTCCCCTGAATATATTCAGGAGAAAACGCATATGCCCTTTTTGGCCAAGCAAGCAAGCGGGCAATGCAAATATGCACTACAAAGAAGTATCACTTATCTCCGGTCAAAAGGGACATCCACAAAATGTGTAAAAAGCAGAAAGGCAAGACAGGCCCTGGAGAACATGGAGCATTGTTATGCTGATGGGCGGGATGTAAATTGCCAACTACCTCATTGGAGGAGTCCATTGTTTTCCCTAAAACAAGTATTCAACAGAGCTACAGAGCCAAGGGCACTTCCAGTCTTGGGAATATACCTTGGGAAAACTGAAAATCAATAAGTCAGAGCCGCCCCCAAATTTAGGGCTGCACTGCTTACAAGAACCTCAACTTGGGTACACCTTAAATATCCCAGGAAATATAAAAATGGTTCAACAAATTGTGGTAGTTATGTACGATGGAATATCCCTCAGCCATGAAATCAATGTCATAAGACCAGGAGCAGCAAAGTGAGTGGATTCAGGTACGATGATTCTAAGTGAAATAAGTCACACAGAAAAAGAAACTTATCATAAGATATAACTTATGAAGATTCTGTAAACATGGCTACACATGAACGGAGTTGAGGAAGAGAATAGAGTCTCACATTTAGAAAACACTGTTATGCCTGCTTAAGGGGGAAGGAGAGGTGGGTTGATGCATAAAACCGGAGTTTGATATAAGCACGGGTACCGTTTCTAAAACCAACTTTGGAATAGACAAGACCTACACCTTCCTCAGTGAAAGGGACTCAAAACCCCATATTACGTGCAGCGGAATAGATCTGACTAGTAAGAATCTTAAAACCTATGTATTGATATGTCTCCGTAAGGGAATCAAGTGTGTCTAGACTGGCATAAACATGGCAGCGAGAACCAGCTCAAACCCACTATAAAAAGGAATTTCAAAAACACAACCGGAAAACAGGGAAATTCTTTACAATTCCTTCAGGGTCTCTGATGAAACCTGGAATGACCTTATCTACAATGACACCTGTATGTGGCATAAGGCTGGACACTTGGGACTGAGAGGACTGGTGAGATTGGGTGAGCAAATGCAGACCCTTTAAAGCAATAATGCATGGTCCCCATTTCATGGGTCACGACTCTCCAGGTTGAAGGGAATATTACTACAGCTATAACATGTACTGGAAACCTAGAGAATGGACACACTGTGAATACAAAATGTTTCTAAAACTCAACGAATAGTCCCTCTCCTGGTGCTCCGGTTTGACTTTCCAACTGCTTTACTATCAATCTCCCAACTTGGAGAGATATCCCCTTTAAGCTCCTGGTTTGCACAGGTTGCCAATTTGCCAGAGGATGGAAGGGAAGAGGGAGAACCAATGAAAGACTAGCTGTTAGGCATTTGGACGGCGACATGCCACTCTAAATTCCCGGCAGGAAGAAGAATTAACCAAAGTCTCAGCCACCCACTGGGAACCAGTATAGGTCCTGAACCAAAATTTTGGACTTGCGTTCAGTTCGCAAAAAACGAGTTGAAAAATGGAGCTCAGGGGCACAGCAATTAAGAAACTGGCAGAGTAATAAAGGACAACTATCTTCCAAAAATCTTTTGAGGGAAGCCAACGAGGCGGACATGAATGCGAGGCAGAACAGCAGGAAACAGATTTCAAGATGTACATTGGAATCGCCTTTAAAGTACAGGCCGAGGGGAACTACTTCATCAGTGATGCACTTGTTCAAAAGGGCATATGCGTTTTCTTCTGAATGTATTCAAGAAAAAATGCATACGCCCTTATTGGCCAAGCAAGCAAGCAGGTAATGCAAATCTGCACTACAAGAACGATCACTTCCCACTGGTCAAAAGGGACATCCGAAAAATGTGTAAAAACCAGAAAGGCAAGACAGGCCCTGGAGAACAGAGAGTCTTGTTAGGCTAATGGGCAGGATGTAAATTTCTAAATGCCTATCTGGGAGAGTGCATTGTGTTCCCTAAAAGAAATGAAAAACAGAGCTACAGAGCCAATGGCAGTTCCAGTCTAGTGAATATACATTTGGAAAAATGAAAATCAGTAAGACAGAGCCACCTCAAAATTTAGGGCTGCACTGCTTACACGAACCTCAACTTGGGTAGACCTTAAATGTCTCAGGAAAGAAAAAAAGTGGTTCAAGAAATTGTGGTACTTACGTACGATTGAATATCCCTTAGCCATGAAATCAATGTCATAAGGCCAGTAGCAGCAAAATGAGTGGATTCAGGTACAATGATTCTAAGTGAAATAAGTCACATTGAAAAAGAAACTTATCATAAGATATCACTTACAAAGGTCCTGTAACCATGGCTACACATGAACTGAGTTAGGGAAGATAACAGAGTAACAAATCTTATCATAAGTTATCACTCATAGGGTGTATGTACACATGGCTACACATGAACTGGATTACAAACACAACAGAGTCACACATTTAGAAAACAATCTTTTGCCTGCTTAACGGGAAAGCCGAGGTGGGGTGATGCATAAAACCACAGTTTTAAATTAACACAGATACCGTTACCTATACCAAGTATGTAATAGACAACACCTTCTCCCCGCACAATGAACTGGACTCAACACCCCCTATTCATTGCAGAGGAATATATCTGACTCTAAGAATTTTAAAACATATGTATTCTTATTTCTCCATAAAGAAAGCATATGTGTGTATAATGGCATGAACACAGCACTGAAATTCAGCTAAACCCCCTTATAAAAATAAGTTTCAAAAGCAAAATTCAAAAACCGCAAAACAGAGAGAAATCTTAAAAATTACGTTCAGGGCCTGTGATCCAACCTGGATTGACCACCTTTACACCCACAGCTGGATGAGACATAAGACTGAACACTTGGGGCTGACAAGATTGCTGAGGTTGTGTGAGCAAAAGAACGCCACTTAGAGCAATACTGTGTGCTACCCATTCTAGTGGTCCCAACTCTCCCGGTTTAAGGGAATCTTCCTACAGTTAAAACATGCATGGGAAACCCAGTGGATGGTACACTGTGTAATTGGGAAAGTTTTCTAAAAGTTACCTCATTTTTCCTTTCGTCGTGCTCGGCTTCACCATTCCATCTGCATTACTAAAAATCTCCCCACTTGGAGTGTCAGTGCCTTTACCCTCCTTTTATGCACAGTTTGCAAATTGTGCAGAGGATGAACAGGAAGAGGGGAAACAAATGAGAGTTTAGCTGTAGGTGTTTGGATGGGCACATATCACTCTACTTTCCCATCAGGAAGAAGCATTAACCAAAGGCTCAGCCTGAAGCCCTGGAACCGGACTAGGGCCTAAAGCCATCCTGCGGTATTGCAGCCAGCTCACAAATAGGCGGTTTGAAAAATGGATATCAGGGGCACAGCAATTCACAAACTTGCAGAGTTATAAAGGACAACTATCATCCAGAAATATATTGAGGTAAGGCCGTGAAGAGGATTTGAATGCAAGGCAGAATTGAAGGAAACAGATTTCAAGAGGTACATTGGAGTCATCTTTAAAGCACATGAAAAGCGACAGAACTCCAACAATGTTGCCCTTGGCAGAAAAGGGACTATGTGTATTTTCTTGAATATCTTCGGGAAAAAATGCATACGCCCTTTTAGGCCAAGCTAGCCATCAGGCATTGAAAATCCACTCTACATAGAAGTGTCCCTTACCTCCAGTCAAAAGGGCCATCCACAAATAGTGTAAAAACCACAAATGCAGGACAGGCCATGGAGAAAAGGGAGCCTGGTTACACCGATGGACAGGTTGTAAATTGCCAACAGCCTCTCTGGAGAACTGTATGTTGTTTTCTAAAACAGAGCTACAGAGCATAGCACACTTCCACTCATGGGCGTGTATTTTGGGAAAACTAAAAATCCGCAACACACAGCCAGCGCAAAGTTTAGGGCTGCTCTGTTTACAAGAACCTCGACTTCGGTAAACTATAAATATCCCAGGAAAGGAAAAAAAATGGATATAGATGTCATGGTACTTATATACAATGGAATGTCACTCAGACATAAAATCAATGTCATAAGGCCAATAGCAGTATAATGAGTGGCTTTAGGTACGATAATGCTAAGTGAAATGAGCCACAAAGATACAGAAACTTATTGTAATATATCACTTATAGAGGGAATGTAAACATGGCTGCACATGAACTGAATTTCAAAAGAGAACAGAGTTACACATTTAGAAAACACACTTATGCCTCCTTAAGGGGAAAGGTGACGTGGGGTGATGTGTAAAAGCAGAGTTTGAAATTAGCACAGATACCATTCCATATACCAAATATGTAATAGACAAGACCTACTCCTTTCTCAATGAACTGGACACAAAACACCTATTCACTGAAGAGGAATTTATCTGACTGGTAACAATCTTGAAACCTATGTATTTATATGTCTCCATAATGGAATCAAGTGTATGTAGATTGGCATAAACACAGATCAATGGAACAGGACAGAAAGCCCAGAGAGAAACCTACATACCTATGGCTATCTCATCTATGACAAAGGAGCTAAGGATATACAATGGAGAAAAGACAGTCTCTTCAGTAATTGGTGCTGGGAAAACTGGACCCCTACACATAAAAGAATGAAATTAGAACACTCTATAACACCATACACAAAAATAAACTCTAAATGGATTAGAGATCTAAATATAAGACCAGACACTATAAAACACTTAGAGGAAACCATAGGCAGAGCACTCTATGACATAAATCACAGCAAGATCCTTTTTGACTCACCTTCTAGAGAAATGGATATAAAAACAGAAATCAACAAATGGGACCTAATGAAACTTAAAAGCTTTTACACGGTACAGGAAAACATAAACAAGATGCAAAAACAACCCTCAGAATGGGAGAAAATATTTTCAAATGAAGCAATTACAAAGGATTAATCTCCAAACTTTACAAGCACCTCATGTAGCTCAATATCACAAAAACAAACAACCCAATCCAAATACGGCCAGAAGACCTAAATAGACATTTCTCCAAAGAAGATATACAGATTACCAAGAAACACATGAAAGGATGCTGAACATCACTAATCATTAGAGAAATGCAAATCATAACTATCGTGAGGTATCACCACACAGCAGTCAGGGTGGCAATCATCAAAAAAATCTACAAAACAATAAATGCTGGAGAGGCCTTTATTGGAGAAAAGGGAACACACTTGCACTGTGGGTGGGAATGTAAATTGATATGGGCACTAAGGAGAACAGTACGGAGGTTCCTCTAAATAACTAACAATAGAGGTACCATACGACACAACAATCCAACTACTGGGCATTTGCCTTGCGAAAACCATAATTCAAAAAGAGTTATGTACAAAAAAGTTCATTGCAGCTCTATTTACAATAGCTTGGACATGGAAGCAACCTAAGTGTCCATCGACAAATGAATGGATAAAGAAGATCTGGCACATATATACAATGGAATATAACTCAGCCATAAAAAGAAGCAAAACTGAGTTATTTGTACTGAGGTGGATGGACTTAGAATCTGTCCTACACAGTGAAGTAAGTCAGAAAGTGAAAAACAAATACTGTATGTTAACAGAGATATACGGGATCTAATGAAGAAAAAAAAAGATTTTGAAGAACCTAGTGGCAGGACAGGATTAAGGACACAGACGTAGAGAAAGGTCTTGAGGACACCGGAAGGGGGATGGGTAAGCTGAGACGAAGTGACAGAGCGGCATGGACATAAACACATTACCAACTGTAACACCGATAGCTACTGAGAATCAGCCACATCGACCAGGGAGATCAGCTCGGTGCTTTGTGACCACATAAAGGGGTGGGATATGGAATGTGGGAGGGAGATGCAAGAGGGAGGGGATCTGGTGATATTTGTATATGTATAGATGATTCACTTTGTTATACAGCAGAAACTAACACTCCATTGTAAAACAATTATACTCCAATAAACGTGTAAAAGGAAAAAAAAAAAGAAAGCCCAGGGTTAAACCTACACACCTATGGTCAACTAATCTATGACAAAGGAGGCAAGACTATACAATGGAGATAAGACAGTCTCTTCAATCATTGGTGCTGAGAAATATGGACAGCTACATGTAAAAGAATGAAATTAGAACACTCCCCAACACCATACATAAAAATATATTCAAAATGGATTAGAGACCTTAATGTAAGACCGGACAGTATAAAATTCTGAGAGGAAAACTTACGAAGGATACTCTGACGTAAATCACAGCAAGATCTTTTTTGATCCACCTCCTATAGTAATGAAATAAAAAAGAAAACTAAACAGATGGGACCTAATGAAATGTAAAAGCTTTTGCAAAGCAAAGGAAACTACAAACAAGACGAAAAGACAACCCTCAGAATGGCAGAACATATTTGCCAATGAATCAATGGACAAATGATTAATCTCCAATATATATAAACAGCTCATGCAGCTCAATATTAATAAAACAAACAACCCCATACAAAAATGGAAGAAGATCTAAATAGACATTTCTTCCAAGAAGACATAGAGATGGCCAGTACGCACATGAAAATCTGCTCAACATCACTAATTATTAGAGAAATGGAAACCGAGACTACAATGAGGTATCACGTCACACCTGTTAGAATGGGCATCATCAGAAAATCTACAAACAACAAATGCTGGAGAGGGTGTGGAGAAAAGGAACCTTATTCCACTATTGCTGGGAATGTAAATCGATATAGTCTCTATGGAGAACTGTATGGAGGTTCCTTAAAAAACTAAAAACAGAATTACCCTATAATCCAGCAATCCCACTACTGGGCATATACCCAGAGAAAACCATAAATCAAAAAGACACGTTCACCACAATGTTCATTGCCGCACTATTTACAATTGCCAGGTAATGAAAGCAACCTAAGTGCCCATAGAGAGATGAATGGATAAAGATGTGGTACATATATACAATGGAATATTACTCAGCCATACATCGGAATGAAATTGGGTCATTTGTAGAGACCTTGATGGATCTAGAGACCGTCATACAGAGTGAAGTAAGTCAGAAAGAGAAAAACAAATATTGTATGTTAATGCATATATGTGGAACCTAGAAAAATGGTACAGATGAACCGGTTTGCAGGGCAGAGATAGAGACACAGATGTAGAGAACAAACATATCGACACCAAGGGGGGAACGCCATGTGAGAGTGGTGGTGGGATGAATTGGGAGACTGGGATTCACATGTGCACACATAAGTATAAAATAGATATCCAGTAAGAACCTGCTGTATAAAAGAAATAAATAAATTTTAAAAAAATTAAAAATAAATAAATAACATTTAATAAAATAAACCAAAAAAACACGTTTTTCCCTTCACATAGACGTCTTTATATTAATGCATTATTTCCATGTTTATATCTCCAAATTTTAAAAAAAAGAGGAATAAATAAAATCTACCTTGAACCAAAAAGAAAAAAAGAAAAAAAAAAAAAAAAAACAGAACCCACCAGTTATACAGAGGAAAATCGTATCAGGGCACTTGCTCCAGTTGTAAAAAATTCTTAAGTTGGTCAGAGGTGGGAAATCGTCTCCCATGCAGTGAGCAGCGCTCCCCCCCACAAGGAACATCCTCATTGCAAAGCTGGGGGACTGTGTCGAGGCGTCTGTGAGTAAATGTGAGCTGAGCCCCAGTCCTGCTGCAGCTGAACTCTTCCCACCCTTTCCAGGTAAAACAGCTGAATATGTACAAGAACTTGCAAGCCTAGAGGAAGGGCTGTGGAGGCACACCAGCGACAGCACGCAGGCCAACTTGGTGCCTGCTGGCCAGCCAGGATGGTCCTGGCCCCAGATGCTCTTCTGGAAGCTTTCCATTTCCCTACCTGAGATACCCCTCCTGCCACGGACCCCACTGCTTTTTTACTTCCTCACCTCTGCCTGGGGAGAAATTCCAGCGGTAGGTATGGGTGACACATCCTCTTCTTTAGCAGGTGGCAGCCTGGCAACTCCTGCAGAAAATCCAGCAGAGCCCCACTCACACTGGGCCACCCACAAAGCCATGGCCCCTCACTCCCTCCCACCACCCCAGCCCCGACACTGCTGACGGGGCAGAGAATATGGCGTCAGGCACAGCTACAGGGGCTCTTGCTGATTGGAGAGGAGTTTATATTGACCTTAACCCAGGCACACCTGGGGAGGGCTGGCAGGCAGTGTCAGGCTGCCCAAATCAGCCAATTCTCACCCCTCAGGGGATCACACTTGCAGAAAATGAACCTTGCTAAACAGGCCACGGCCAAGGAACAGGTGTGGGCTCTTGAGAGTCAGGATAGACAAGGGGCTTCAGCTGCGGCTTTTTTTCTCATCATTTTATCTGGTCCATGAGTGGAAAACAACTTCAAGAAGACCCTATACTAATGAGAGGAACCCAGGAGTCAGGGAGAGGAGTTATGGTGGGTGGAGACAGAGGCCTGGTGCCCTGGCTGCAGTGGAAGTGTCTGGAAGACCATGCCGAGAGAGGCTGCACAGAGTGATAGCCAGGGTCACAGACCTGTCAGGGCTGCTGTTTGTTAGTTCAAGTCCTGCTCTGAGGCGTTCTGTGTCAGCTGTGAGCGACAGGTGAGATGGGGGTTCTCTGCAAGGTGGGCTATGTGCACAGTTCTTGTGTGTCCAGCCCTGCTTGGGTTCCTGCACAGGGGAGCTCCGTATCCTGGGAAGGGCCTGGATATGAGAGCCCAATGGGCTGCTGGGTAACTGCCCAGGTGAGCTCCATACGCTGGGAGGGACATGACCACGAGGGCCCCGTGGGCTGAGGGGTGGGGGGTGCAGCCCAGGTGAGCTCCATATCCTGGGATTGGCCTGACCACGAGAGTCCCATTGGCTGCTGGAGACCTGGTAAAGGATATCAGGACAGTCAGTGAAGCCACCGAGGATATACATCCAGTAGCTCCTATTTCCTACACCCTGCTGGTCATTCTACCATCCACCAGGCCATGGCATTCTGTATTAGACTTCAATGATGCCTTCTTCTGTATTCCATTCATCTCAGAGTCACAAGGATTTTTGGCTTGTGAGTGGCAGGACACAACATGCAACAAAGCAATAATGCTGGGCCATCCTTCCCCAATGGTTCAAAAATACCCACACCATCATTGGGGAAATGTCCTCTAAAGACCTAAAAGTTCTACCTCTGTAAAAGGGAACCCTCCTTCAATATGCAGAGGACATTCTGATCACCAGGCCTACTAAAGACGCCTCTGAACTACCTAGTCAAGAAAGGATAGAAGGTGTCCAAGAAAAAGGCTCAAATATCCCAGGCTAAGTTGACATGCCTGGACTTCATTGTCACAGATATTCGGAGAAACACATCCCAGGATAGGGAAGAAGCCATTTGCAGCCTTACCTCTTCTAAAACTACAAGACAGTTTAGGGGTTCCTGGGGAGGCCAAGGTTTTCTGCATCTGGATCCCTAACTACAGTCTAATAGCTGGGCCTCTACATGAAACACTGACACGAAAAGATGATGATCCTTTTGAATAGAATCCAGAAGCAGCCTTTCAAGAATGGAAAGAGCAGTCAATTCAGACCCTTGCCCAGGATCTCCCTAATTTAGCTAAACCCTTGGACCTTTACATACCCAGTCATAGGTTAATCGCCTTTGGAGCCTTAGTGCAAAAACTGGGACCACTTGAAATGGAGCAACAAAAGAATGCCCTTCAGGTATGATAAACTATGGTCACCAAGGGCTTTGCCCACCGACTCATCAGGCCAGGATACTGGGGTATCTAAAAAGCTGAATCAGAAGCCCGCAAGGCCAGCTCCCTCCTAAGGGAAAAGGACCCCACGTGGTGATCCTAACCACCCATCATGCCCTGAAGTTGCAGGGGTCGCTCTGTGGACACACTGACCTCGAGTGAGGAGGCCCTCCAACTCCAACCTCCAGAGAGACAAACGGGGGCAACAGGCCCCCAAAATGACTCGTGTGACCATCACTTGACCTGGAGTTTCTCTCAGAAAACAACAAGACTGTGCCCCGAAAGAGCAGACTACTGCTTGCAGGACTTACTGCACCCAGAGGGGAGCTAATAAGCTTGGCGGGGGATACATATATCATTCTTTCACCATAGAAAGCCCTACAGACACCTTGGTGATGATGGTCAATATGACCGGCTGGACTGCTGGATACTTCTAAAGGCCGTTGACTCAGTGGACGTCATGGTCCTGGATCACCACTGACCCTGGACTCTCTGGGAGTTGTGCGGGCAGGGCTCTGACACATGGTGCTGTTTGTACATTAATTCAGGGACCTAATTAAAGAAAGCACAGACTAGTGGTCAGAGCATCTAGGCTGGCAAAAAACGTCAGCCTAAGGTCGCCGAACAAATGTGGGGTGGGGTGAAACCTGCCACCGCAGCATCTCTGCGCATCTCTTTCCTGGACCCTTAAAGGTCATTAGAATCTATAGCACTTCCAATGCTGGTGCTCAGGCGGACGAGAAGTGAGGCAGGAGGCCTTGGGACAATCAACCTCACCTGGAGGCTGGTGGGGAGATGTTTTGCCCCACCCCCCATGTATCAGGGCTCCCACCACAGCATGAAGCAGTTATAAAAGAGGGGTCTGCACCCTCAACATCCCAAGAATGAGGAACAGAACAAAAAGCAGAGGAGATGTTCATCTCCGGCAACGTTCATTAAAATCTCCTGGGAGATAAAAAGAGAATCTGGACAATAAAATAAAGTCTAACCTGTTTTTCCTTTGTGCTTTGTCTAATTTCACGTGCTCCTAGGGTTCCACATGCAGAGGTCCCACACCCGGCACTTCAGACCCGATTTCCTAGTGCAGAATGGCTGGGTCGACACCTCAGCTAGCGGGGTCCCATGCAGACTCCGCGGCATAGAGCCTGAGCTGCAGCCAACCCAGCCCTCGAGAGCTCCATCCCCTCCCTCCCACTGACGCTGCCGGGATCCCTACACAGCAGCCCAGCTCACAGCCCGTGGGGGAGTGCACGCTCTCACCTCTCCTTTCTGTTTTCAAAATAATGTTTCCTTTGCTTCTGAACCAAACTCAGTCTTGATCTGTTGGCTGCAATGACACTGGGCACAGGGTCTCCTGTTGGGGTCCACTCTGGAGGATCAGTAACAGAAATTGAGAACATTGTAACTTCAATGAACAGATGTGTGAGCCAAACTGTAGTTAACATAGAGCAGTGTATAACGCTCGGGTAAAATACGATGTTTCTAAGACTTACATTTGATATTTCCATCACTTTCCTATAAGCAAGTTCAGTGAAGACGTTTGTCTTATTTGTCAGGTCAACATTAGAGAAATGAAGGGATTTATTTCCATGGATGTACATCGAATACTCTTGGCTGAAGCTTCAATCGTGTTTTCAATGCATTTCCATTGAAATGATACCTCTCTTTCAGCTCCCCCATTTCTGAGAAGTATAAAATCTTATAATTTATTATTACCAAAGGGGAAAGGTAGGAGAAGGGATAAATTAACAGTTTGGGATTAACACATACACACTGCTATGTATAAAATAGATCATCAACAAGGAACTACTGTATAGCACAGGGAACTACACTGAATATTTTGCAATAACCTATAAGGGGAAATAATCTGAAAAAGAATAGATATTTTTATTGACATCATCTATCAATGACAGATAAAATGTAACCTAAGCAAGGCCAATGGTGAGCGCTTCTGACCCTGAAGATTTCAATCATCTAAAGTTTGGGCTCTGCCTATTTCCCAAGGCCCTTAATGGACATGCGTGTAGCCGTAGCTTAAAAATTCCCCAGTTTGAGGTTCGGGGAGGCACTGATTTGGAAAAATCCCTGGTGTTCTCCTTACATGCACGGGACCCTTCCTACAGCTAAAACATGCCTGTCACACCTAGAGGATGGTACACCATTTGATCGGAAAGAGTTTGGAAATTGCACCTCATCTCCTCATAGCCTGGTGCTTGGGTTCACCCCTCCAGCATCTTTCCTAACAACCTCCTCACTTGGGCATATCAGCACCGTCAACATCCTGTTGCACACAGTTTGGAATTTGTCCAGAGGATGAAGCGGAAGGATGAGAAAAATTTAGAGACAAGTCTTAGGTATTCGGACAGGCACATGCCACTCTAATTTCCAATCCGGAAGACAAATTCATCAAAGGCTAGAATTGCCCACGGAAACAGAATAGGGCTAGAGGAAATCCCGCTGTTTTGTGTCCAGTTTCCATAAACACAAGTTGAATAATGGAACTCAGGGTCACTAAAATTCATGAAACTGCAGAGATGAAAATATCTATCGTCGAAAAATGTCTTGAGGTAAGTCACAGAAAAGGACTTGTAAGCAAGGGAGAGTGGCAGGAAACATATTTGAACAGGTAGAAAGGACTCCCCGTTAAAGTACAAGAAAAGGGTCTGAACATCGCCAATGATGCTGTTGGCCAAAAAGGGCGTATGCATTTTTTCTGAATATATTCAAGTAAAGGCCATACACACTTTTTATCCAACCAAACAGGTGGACACTGGAAATCAATACTACAAAATGTATCACTTCACATCAGTCAGAAGGGCCATCCACGTAAGGTGTAAACACCAGAAATACAGGACAGGGCGAGGAGATAAGGGAGCCCTGTGAGGCTGATAGTGGAAATGCAATTTGCCAACAGCCACTCTGGAGAAGAGTATTGTGTTTGCTAAAACATCTAAAAAATGAGCTACAGAGCATAGGGCACTTGCACTCATGGCCGTATACCTTGGGAAAAACAAAAATCGACAGAAAACAGGCACCCCAACGTTTACCACCTCTCTGTTTAAAAGGGCCTCAACTTGGATATAACCTAAATGTCCCTGGAAGGATAAAATGGATAAAAGAGATGGGGTACTTATGTAGAGTGGAATATTACTCATCCAGAAATCAATGAAATAAGGCCAGTTGGAACAACTCTGGAGGAGTTACATACGATCATTCTAAGTGACATATGTCAGAAAGAAAAAGACACATATCATAAGATGTCACTTAAAGGTGGAATCAAAAATGGCTACACATGAAATAAATTACAATACAGAAACATAGTCAAATATGTAGCAAATAGACATAAGGCTGCTAAATGGGAAAGGTGGGGAATGGTGAGGTATTATCCAGGAGGTTGAAATTAGCAAAGATACCATTCCAAGTACCAAATTGAATAACTGACAAGGCCTACACGGTACCTCAAAGAACTGCACTCAGCCCACTCAAGTCACTGGAAAATAATTCATATGACTGGTACGCATCTGAAAAGGAATTTATTGTTGTCTCACAGTACATGAATCAAGTGGATGTACAGGAACAAAAAACAGAGCTTTGAAAATCAGCTGTAACCAATATAAAAATACATTTAAAAATATTTATAAAAAAGTGAGACAGACAAAAATTGTTACAACTTTTGTTGAAGGTCTACGATGTAACATGAATTGAACACATGTAGACCCACAGCAGGATGATACATAAGGCTGGAAGCTATGCACGCTAAGAGATGTTAGAGAGGCTTGGTGAGAAAATGCAGACCTTTTAAAGTAATACTGCCTGGTACCCATTCCATGGGTCCCAAATCTGCAGGTTCAAGGGAATCTTCTGACAGTGAAAACATGCCTGGGAAACCGAGATGAATGTACACCATGTGCTCAGGAAAAGGTGTCTACAATGCACCTCATTTTTGATCTCCTGGTGCTGAGGTTCGCCATTCCAGCCACATTACTAACAATCTCTCCACTTGGAGAATCAGCACCTTTAACCTCCTGTTTTACACAGTTTTCAATTTGTGCAGAGGATAAATGGGAAGAGGGGGAACCAATGAGAGGTTAGCTGTAGGAGTTTTGACAGGCACATGCCACTCTATTTTCCCATTAGGAAGAAGAATTAACCAAAGGCTCAGCCTGCCTCCCCAGAACAAGAATAGGGCCGGAAGCAATCCAATGGTTTGGCATACAGCACACAAAATAAGCGAGTTGCAAAATGCAGCTCAGGAGCAGACAATTCAAAGACCTGCAAAGATATAAATGATAACCAACGTCCAAAAATATATTCAGGTAAGGCAACGAAGAGGATCTGAATGAGAGGCAGAATTGCAGGAAACAGATTTCAAAAGGTAGATTCTACTCACATTTAAATCATATGAAAAGCAGCAGAATTTCTAAAATGATGCAGTTGGGCAAAAGGGTGTATGTGTTTTTTTTTTCGTGAATATCTTCAGGAAAAAAACACAGACAGAGTTTTTGGCCAACCAAGCAAGAGGGAAATGCATATCCGCACAACAAAGAAGTCTCAATTTCCACTGCTCAGAAAGGCCATCCAAAAAATGTGTACAAACCAGAAATGCAGGAGAGGCCATGGGAAACAGGGAGCCAAGTCACGCTGATGGGTGGGGTATAAATATCCAAGAGCCACTCTGAAGAAGTGTATGCTGTTTCCTAAAACATCTAAAATACAAAGCCCCCGAGCAAAGGGGACTTCAACTCATGGGCATATAACTTGGGAAGACTAAATATCAATAAGACACAGGCAGCCCAAAGTTTAGGGCTCCTCTGCATACAAGAACCTCAACTTTGGTACACCTAAAATATCCCAGGAAAAACAGAAATGCATAAAGAACTTGTGGTATTTTGTACAACAGAATATCACTCAGACGTGAAATCAATGTATATAAGGCCAGTAGCAGCATAATGAGTGGATTTAAGTATGATGATTCTAAGGGAAATTAGTCACACAGAAAAAGAATCTTATCATAAGATATCACTTATAGAGGAAATGTCAATATCACAACACATGAACTGAATTAGGAAAGAGAACAGAGTCTCACATTTAGAAAAAAAAAATCTTATGCCTGCTTCAGGAGAAAGGAGAGGTGGGGTGATGCATAAAACCAGAGTTTGATATTAACACAAGTACCATTCCATAAACCAAATACAGAATAGACAAGACCTACAACTTCCTCAGTGAACGGGACTCAACACCCCTATTTCCCGCATAGGTATATATCTGACTAGTAAGAATCTTAAAACCTATGTATTAATATGTCTTCGTAAGAGAACCAATTGTGTCTAGACCGGCATAAACAAGTCAGTGATAATCAGCTCAACACCATTATAAACATGAATTTCAAAAACAAAACCAAAAAACAGCGAAATTCTTACGCAATGCCTTCAAAGGTTCTGATGAAACCTGGAATGACCCTATCGGCAAAGACAGCTGGATGAGACATAAGGCTGGAGACTTGGGACTGAGAGGACTGGTGAGATTGGGAGAGAAAATGCAGACCCTTAAAGTAGTAATGCATGCAACCATTCCATGGGTCCCAAATCTCCAGGTAGAAGGGAATATCACTACAGTTATAACATGTATGGGAAACCTAGAGAATGGACAACCTGTCATGGCAAAAGGTTTCTAAAACTCTCCTAATTTTTCTTCTCCTTGTATTCCAGTTTGGTATTCCAACTGCTTTACTATCAATCTCGCAACTTAGCAGAGTCAGCCCCTATAACCTCCTGGTTCACACAGTTTGCTAATTGTGCAGAGGATGAAATGGAAGAGGGAGAACCTATCAGAGAGTAGATGTAGGCATTTGGATGGGCACATGTCACTCTAATTTCCCGTCAGGAAGAAGAATTAACCAAAGCCTCAGCCACCCACAGGGAACCAATATAGCCACCCCTGGAACCAGTATAGGTCCTGAAGCAAAATTGTGGATTTGCGGCCAGCTCTCAAAAATGGGATTTGAAAATTGGGACTCAGGGGCACAGCAATTCACCAACCTGCAGAGTTATAAAGGACTACTCTCTTCCAAAATCTGTTGAGGGAAGGTAAAGAAGGGGACTTGAAAATGAGGCAGAATTGCACAAAACATATTTCAAGAGGTAAATTGGAATCGCCTTTAAAGCACAGAAAAAGCATCACAACTTGGACAGTGATGCCCTTGGCCAAAAAGGGCGTATGCCTTTTCTCCTGAATATATTCAGGAGAAAACGCATACGCCCTTTCTGGCCAATTAAGCAAGGCACACAATGCAAATCCACACTACAAAGAATTGTCACTTCCCACCGGTCAAAAGGGACATCCGAATATCTGTAAAAACCAGAAAGGCAAGAGAGAGTTGACAAGGGCATGAAGCAATGTGATCCCAATGGTTATGGAGGAATGTGATGACAAGCGCATGGAGCATTGTGATGACAAGATTATGTAGCATTTTGCTGACAAAGTCAAGGAGCAATGTGATGACAAGGTTCATGGAGCACTGTGATGACAAGCGTCACGGAGCATTGTGATTACAGGGATCATGGAGCATTGGGATGACAAGGGCATGGATCACTGTGATGACAAGGGTCATGGAGCATTTTGATGACAAGAGTCCCAGATCGTTGTGTTGTCAGGGTTCATGGAGCGTTGTGATGACAGTGGTCATGGAGCATTGTGATGACAGGAGTCATGGAGCATTGTGATGAGAAGGTGATGGAGCATTGGGCTGAAAATGCTCATGGAGTATTGTGATGAAAGGGGTCATGGAGCATTGTGATGACAAGGTACTGGAGCACTGTGATGAGAAGACCATGGAGCCTTGTGATGACAAGTCTCATGGAGCATTCTGATGAAAAGGGGCATGGAGAATTGTGATTACAGGAGTCTTGGAGCATTGTGATGACAAGGACATGAAGCATTAGGATGAGAAGGCCATGGAGCATTCTGATGACATGCATCATGGAGCTTTGTGATGACAAGGGCATGGAGCATTGTGATTACAGGGTTCTTGGAGCACTGTGATGAAAAGGGTATGGATCATTGTCATGAAAAAGGCATGGAGCCTTGTCATGACAAGGTTCAAGGAGCATACTGATGGCAAGTGTCTGGGAGCATTGTGATGACAAGGGTATTGAGAATTGTGATGACAAAGGTCATGGAGCATTGTGATGAGAAGACAATGGATAATTGTTATGACAAGTGTCATGGGGCATTGTGATGATAAGTGTTATGGAACATTGTGATCACAAGGATTTGGAGCATTGTGATGACAGAGGTCATGGAGCATTTTGATTTCATTGTGATGACAATAGCCTGAACCATTATGATGTTGCACATGGTGCATTGTGATGACAGGGTTCATGGAGCATTGAGATGAAAAGGGGCATGGAGTATTGTTATTACAGGAGTCTTGGAGCATTGTGATGACATGGGCATGGAGCATCATGAATGAGAAGGCCATGGAGCATTCTGATGACATGCGTCATGGAGCTCTGTGATGACAAGGGCATGTAGCATTGTGATTACAGGGTTCTTGGAGCATTGTGATGACAAGGGTCATTGAGCCTTGTGATGACAAGGCTGTGGAACATTGTGATGGCAGTGGTCATGAAGCATTGTTATGACAGGGGTAATGGAGCATTGTGATGAGAAGGGCATGGAGCATTGGTCTGAAATGTTTCATGGATTATTGTGATGAGAGTGGGCATGGAGCATTGTGATGACAAGGGCACTGAACACTGTGATACATGGGTCATGGTGGATTGTAATGACAAGGGCATGGAGCATTGTGATGAGAAGGGCATCGGGCATTGTGATGACAAGCATCATGGGGCTTTGTGATGACAAGGACATGGAACAATGTGATGAGAGGGTTCATGGAGCATTGTGATGAAAAAGACTTGGAGCATTTTGATGACAGGGGCATGGAGGATTGGTCTGATAAATTTCATGGATAATTGTGTTGAGAGTGGGCATGGCACATTGTGATGACAAGGGCATGGAGCATTGGGAAGACAAGGTCATGGAATATTGTGAAGACAGGTGTCTCGGAGCATTGTGATGACATATTTCATGGACCATTGTGATGACAATGGCATGGAGCATTGTGATGCCAAGTGTTATGGAGGATTGTGATGACAAAGGTAATGGAACATTGTGATGACAAGGGCTTGGAGCATTGTGATGACAAGGGCATGGAGCATTGTGATGACAACGGTCATTGAGAATTTTGATGAAAAGGTCGTGAAGCATTGTGATGACAAAGGCATGGAGCTTGCTATGACAGGGGTCATGGGACATTGCAATGACAAGTGCATGGAGAATTGTGATGACAAGAGCATGTAACATTGTGATGAGAACTGTCATGGAGCAGTGTGATGAGAACTGTCATGGTGCATTGTGATGACAAGGACGAGGAGAATTGTGATAACAAGGGACATGGAGTATTGTGATGATCAGGGCATGGAGCATTGTGATGGCAAGACCGTGGAGCACTGTGATGAGAAGACCATGGATAATTGTGATGACGAGCATCATGGAGCACTGTAATGACAAGGGACATGGAGCATTGTGATGACAGGTGTCATGGAGCATTGTGATGACAGGGGTCATGGATCATTGTGATGACAAGTGTCACGGAGCATTCTGATGAAAAGCTTGTGGAGTATTGTGATGACAATGGCATGGAGCATTGTGATGAAAAGGGCATGGATCATTGTGATGAAAAATGCATGGAGACATGTCATGACAGGTTTCAAGGAGCATACTGACGAAAAGTGTCAGGGAGCATTGTGATGACAAGTGTATTGAGAATTGTGATGACAAAGGTCATGGAGCATTGTGATGAGAAGTCCATGGATAATTGTGATGACCAGCGGCATGGGGCGTTGTGATGGCAAGTGTTATGGAACATTGTGATCACAAGAGTTTGGAGCATTGTGATGACAGAGGTCATGGAGAATTTTGATTTCATTGTGATGACAATAGCATGAAGCATTATGATAGTGGGCATGGTGCATTGTGATGACAGGGTTCATGGAGCAATGAGATGAAAAGGTGCATGGAGCATGGTGATTACAGGGGTCTTGGAGCATTGTGGTGGCAAGGGTCATGGAGCCTTGTGATGACAAGGCCGTGGAACATGGTGATGGAAGGGATCATGGAGCATTGTTATGACAGGGGTAATGGAGCATTGTGATGAAAAGGCCATGGAGCATTGGGCTGAAAATATTCATGGAGTATTGTGATGGCAGGGGTCATGGAGCATTGTGATGACAATGGAATGGAGCACTGTGATGACAAGTTCCTGGAACATTGTGATGAGAAAACCATGGAGCCTTATAATGAAAAGTCTCATGGAGCATTCTGATGAAAAGGGGCATGGAGCATTGTGATTACAGTGGTCTTGGAGCATTGTGATGACAAGGGCATGGAGCATTGTGATGAGAAGGCAATGGAGCATTCTAACAGGCGTCATGGAGCTTTGTGATGACAAGGGCATGGAGCATTGTGATTACAGGGCTCTTGGAGCATTATGATGAAAAGAGCATGGATCATTCTTATGAAAAATACATGGAGCCTTGGCATGACAGGTTTCAAGGAGCATACAGACAACAAGTATCAGGGAGCATTTTGATGACCAGTGTATTGAGCACTAGGATGACAAAGGTCATGGACCATTGTGACGATAAGGACATGGAGTATTGTGATGACAAGCACATGGAGCTTGCCATGACAGGGGTCATGGAGCATTGCGATGACAAGTGCATTGAGAATTGTGATGACAAAGCATGAAACACTTTGATGAGAAGTGTCATGGATCATAGTGATGCCAGGAACGTGGAGAATTGTGATGACAGGGACATGGAGCAGTGTGATGACCAGGTCATGGAGCATTGTGATGGCAAGACCGTGGAGCATTGTGATGAGAAGACCATGGATAATTTTGATGACAAGCCTCATGGAGCACTGTAATGACAAGCGGTGTGGAGCATTGTGATGACAGGGGTCATGGAGCATTGTTATGACCGGGGTAATGGATCATTGTGATGAGAAGTGCATGGAGCATTGGTCTGAAATATTTCATGGATTATTGTGATGAGAGTGGGCATGGAGCATTGTGATAACAAGGGCACGGAACACAGTGATACATGTGTCATGGAGGATTGTAATGACAAGGGCATGGAGCATTGTGATGAAAAGGGCATCGAGTAGTGTGATGACAAGTGTCATGGAGCTTTTTGATGACAATTGCATGGATCAATGTGATGAGAGGGTCCATGGAGCATTGTGGTGGCAATGGCATGGAGCATTGTGATGCCAAGGGTCATGGAGCTTTGTGATGACAAAGGTCATGGAGCATTTTGATGACAAGGGTGTGGTGCATTGTGATGAGAAGGGCAGGGAGCATTGTGATGACAGGTTCATGGAGCAATTTGATGAAAAGGCTCATGGAACATTTTGATGACAATGGTTATGGAACATTGTGATGTCAGGGGTCATGGAGCATTTTGATGAAAACGGTCATGGAGCATTTTGATGACAGGGGTTATGGAGCACTGTGATGTCAGGGGTCATCGAACATTGTGATGATAAGTGCATGTAGCATTGTGATGACAGGAGTCATGGAACACTGTGATGACAGCGGTGAGGGAGTACTGTGATGAATAGTGATGTAACATTGTGATATCAGTGGTGAGAGAGCATTTTGATGAGAAGTGCATGGAGCATTGTGATGACAAGGTATAAGGAGCATTGTGATGACAAGATTGTGGAGCACTGTGATGACAAGCGCATGGCACATTGTGATGACAAGGGTCATAGAGCATTGTGCTGACAAGCCCATGGAGCATTGTGATGACAAAGGTCATGGAGCATTGTGTTGAGAAAGGCATAGAGCATTGTGATGACATGGGTCAAAGAGCATTGTGATGAAAACTTCATGGAGCACTGTGGTTAAAAAGTCATAGAGACTGTTGATGACGAAGGCATGGACCATTGTGATGACAAAGGTCATGAAGCATTGTGATGACTGGAGTCACGGAGCATTGTGATGACACGGTCATGGAGCATTGTGATGACAAGGGCATGGAGCATTGGCCTAATAAGTTTCATGGATTATTGCGATGACAGTTGGAATGGCGCACTGTGATGGCAAGGGAATGGAGAATTGTGATGACAAGGTCATGCAGTAATATGAAGACAGGTGTCAGGGAGCATTGTGATGACATATGTAATGGCCCATTGTGATGACAGTGGCATGGAGCATTGTGATGCCAAGTGTCATGGAGGATTATGATGACAAAGATAATGGAGCATTGTGATGACAATGGCTTGGAGTATTGTGATGACAAGGGTCAGGGAGCATTGTGCCAACAAGTACATGGAGAATTGTGATGACAAGGGTCATGGAGAATTCTGATGACAATCTTGTGGAGTATTTTGATGACAATGGCATGGAGCATTGTGATGAAAATGGCATGGGACATTGTGATGAAAAAGGCATGGAGCCTTTTTGTGACAGGGTTCAAGGAGCATTCTGACGGGGAGCATTGTGATGACAAGTGTATTGAGCATTGTGATGACAAAGGTCATGGAGCATTGTGACAATAAGGGCATGGAGTATTGAGATGACAGGCGTCATGGAGAGTTGTGATGACAAGTGTTATGGAACATTGTGATCACAAGAGTTTGGAGCATTGTGATGACAGCGGTCATGGATCATTTTGATTTCAAGGAGCATGGAGCATTGTGATGACAAGGGCATGAAGCAATGTGATCCCAAGTTTCATGGAGGATCATGATGACAATGGTAATGGAGTATTGTGATGACAAGTGCATGGAGTATTGTGATGACAAGAGCATATAACATTGTGATGAGAAGTGCCATGGAGCACTGTGATGACAAGGACGTGGACAATTGTGAGGACAAGGGACATTAAGCTGCGAGATGACCAGGGCATGGAGCATTCTGATGGCAAAACCGTGGAGCATTGTGATGAGAAGACCTTGAGTAATTGTGATGATGAGCATCATGGAGAACTTTAATGAAAAGGGGCATGAAGCACTGTGATGATTGGTGTCAGGGAGCATTGAGATGACAGGGGTCATGGAGCATTGTGATAACAAGAGCATGTAATGTTGTGATGAGAAGTGTCATGTAGCATCGTGAGGACAAGGACGAGGAGAATTGTGATGACAAGGGACATGGAGCATTGTGATAACTAGGACATGGTGCAATGTGATCACAGGGGTCATGGAGCATTATTATGACAAGGGCCATGGTGCATTCTCACATAAGATATCACTTATGAAGGGAATGTAAACATGGCTACATATGAACTGAATTAGGAAACAGAACAGAGTCTCAGATTTAGAAAACACTCTTATGCTTGCTTAAGGGGAAAGGAGAGGTGGGGAGATGCACAAAACCAGAGTTTGATATTAGCACAGGTACCGTTCCATAATCCAAATACAGAATAGACAAGAACTACTCCTTCTGTAGTGAACGGGACTCAAAACCCCTAATTCCAGCAGAGGAATATATCTGACTAGTAAGAATCTTAAAATCAGTGTATTTATATGTCTCTGTAAGGGAATCAATTTTGTCTAGACTGGCAAAAACAAGTCAGGGATAATCAGCTCAACCCCATTATAAAACTGAATTTGAAAAACAAAACAAAACAAAAAAAAAAAACAGCGATATTCTTACACAATTCCTTCAAGGGCTCTGATGCACCCTGGAATGACAGTATCTACAACAACAGCTGGAAAAGACATAAGGCTGGACACATGGGACTGAGGGGATGGGTGAGATTGTTGGCGAAAATGCAGTCCCTTTAAAGCCATAATGCGTGCCACCTATTCGATGGGTGCCAACTCTCCAGGTTGAAGGTAATATTACTACAGCTATAAAATGTACGGAAAACCTAGAGAGTGGAAAAACTGTGAATAGGAAAGTTTTCTAAAACTCAACGAACAGTCCCTCTCCTGGTGCTCCGGTTTGACTTTCGAAATGCTTTACTATCAACCTCCCAACTTGGAGACACAGACCCTTTATCCTCCTGGTTCCTACTGGTTGCCAATTTGGCTGAGGATGAAAGGGAAGAGGGAGGACCAATGAGAGAGTCGCTGTTAGGCATTTGGACGGGCACATGTCACTCTAATTTCCCGGTAGGAAGAAGAATTTACCATGGTCTCAGCCACCCACATGGAAAAAGTATAGTTCCTGAACCAAAATTTTGGACGTGCGTTCAGCTCACAAAAAAACGAGTTGAAAAATGGAGCTCAGGGGCACAGCAATTCACAAACTGGCAGATTAATAAAGGACAAGTATCATCCAAAAATCTGTTGAGGGAAGGCAACGAGGCCAACTTGAAAGCGAGGCAGAATAGCAGGAAACAGATTTCAAGAGGTATGTAGGAATTGCCTGTAAAGCACAGGAAGATGGGCACAACTTCGACAAAGATGCACTTAACCAAAAAGGGTGTATGCGTTTTCTCCTGAATATATTCAGGAGAAAACACATACGCCATTTTTGGCCAAGCAAGCAAGTGGGCAATGCAAATCTGCACTACAAAGAAGTATCTCTTCCCACCGGTCAAAAGGGACATCCACAAAATGTGTAAAAACCAGAGGGCAAGACAGTCCCTGGAGAACAGGAGCCTTGTTAGCTGATGGGCGGGATGTAAATTGCCAAATGCCTCACTGGAGGAGTGCATTGTGTTCCCTAAAACAAGTAAACAACAGAGCTACAGAGCCAAGGGCATTTCCAGTCTAGGGAATATACCTTGGGAAACCTGAAAATCAATATGGCAGAGCCACCCCTGAATTCAGGGCTGCACAGCTTACAAGAACCTCAACTTGGGAACAACTTAAATATCCCAGGAAATATAAAAATGGTTCAAAAAATTGTGGTACTTATGTACGATGGAATATCCCTCAGCCATGAAATCAATGTCATAAGACCAGGAGCAGCAAAATGAGTGGATTCAGGTACGATGATTCTAAGTGAAATAAGTCACAAAGAAAAAGAAACTTATCATAATATATCACTTATGAAGAACCTGTGAACATGGCTACACATGAACTGACTTAGGAAAGAAAACAGAGTCTCACATTTAGAAAACACTCTTATGCCTGCTTAAGGGGGAAGGAGAGGTGGGGTGATGCATAAAACCAGAGTTTGATATAAGCACAGCTACCATTCCAAAAACCAATTATGGAAGAGACAACACCGACACCTTCCTCAGTGAAAGGGACTCAAAACCCCATATTTCCCGCAGAGGAATAGATCTGACTAGTAAGAATCTTAAAACCTATGTATTGATATGTTTCCGTAAGGGAATCAAGTGTGTCTAGACTGGCATAAACATGGCAGCGAGAATCAGCTCAAACCCACTATAAAAAGGAATTTCAAAAATAAATCAAAAAACAGGGAAATCCTTTACAATTCCTTCAGGGTCTCTGACGAAACCTGGAATGCCCCTATCTACAATGACAGGTGGATGTGGCATAAGGCAGGACACATGGGACTGAGAGGATTGGTGAGATTCGGTGAGCAAATGCAGACCCTTTAAAGCAATAATGCAAGGCCCCCATTCCTTGGGTCCGAACTCTCCAGGTTGAAGGGAATATTACTAAAGCTATAACAAGTACGGAAGCCTAGAGAATGAACACACTGTGAATACGAAAGGTTTCTAAAAATCAAGGAATAGTCCCTCTCCTGCTGCTCCGGTTTGACTTTCCAAATGCTTTCCTATCAATCTCCCAACTTGGAGAGACAGCCCCTTTAAACACCTGGTTCGCACAGGTTGCCAATTTGGCAGTGGTTGGAAGGGAAGAGGGAGAACCAATGAGAGAGTAGCTGTTAGGCATTTGGACGGGCACATGTCACTCTAATTTCCCGGCAGGAAGAAGAATTAACCAGAGTCTCAGCCCCCCATCGGGTACCAGTATAGGTCCTGAACCAAAATTTTGGACTTGCGTACAGCTCACAAAAAACGAGTTGAAAAATGGAGCTCAGGGGCACAGCAATTCACAAACTGGCAGAGTAATAAAGGACAACTATCGTCCAAAAATCTGTTGAGGGAAGGCAACGAGGCGGACTTGAAAGCGAGGCAGAATAGCAGGAAACAGATTTCAAGAGGTACGTTGGAATCGCCTTTAAAGCACAGGAAGAGGGGCACAACTTCGACAATGATGCACTTGGCCAAAAAGGGCGTATGTGTTTTCTCCTGAATTTATTCAGGAGAAAACGCATACGCCCTTTTTGGCCAAGCAAGCAAGCGGGCAATGCAAATCTGCACTACAAAGAAGTATCACTTCCCACCGGTCAAAAGGGACATCCACAAAATGTGTAAAAACCAGAAAGGCAAGACAGGCCCTGGAGAACAGGGAGCCTTGTTATGCTGATGGGCGGGATGTAAATTGCCAACTGCCTCACTGGAGGAGTGCATTGCGTTCCCTAAAACAAGTAAACAACAGAGCTACAGAGCCAAGGGCACTTCCAGTCTAGGGAATATACCTTGGGAAAACTGAAAATCAATAAGACAGAGCCACCCCCAAATTTAGGGCTGCACTGCTTACAAGAACCTCAACTTGGGTACACCTTAAATATCCCAGGAAATATAAAAATGGTTCAAAAAACTGTGGTATTTATGTCCGATGGAATATCCCTCAGCCATGAAACCAATGTCATAAGACCAGGAGCAGCAAAGTGAGTGGATTCAGGTACGATGATTCTAAGTGAAATAAGTCACACAGAAAAAGAAACTTATCATAAGATATGACTTATGAAGATCCTGTAAACATGGCTCCACAAGAACTGAGTTAGGAAAGAGAACAGAGCCTCACATTTAGAAAACACTCTTATGCCTGCTTAAGGGGAAAGGAGAGGTGGGGTGATGCATAAAACCAGAGTTTGATATAAGCACAGGTACCATTTCTAAAACCAACTGTGGAATAGAAAAGACCTACACCTTCCTCAGTGAAAGGGACTCAAAACCCCATATTTCCTGCAGAGGAATAGATCTGACTAGTAAGAATCTTAAAACCTATGTATTGATATGTCTCTCTAAGGGAATCAAGTGTGTCTAGACTGGCATAAACATGGCAGCGAGAATCAGCTGAAACCCACTATAAAAAGGAATTTCAAAAACAAAACCAAAAAACAGGGAAATTCTTTCCATTTCCTTCAGGGTCTCTGATGAAACCTGGAATGACCCTATCTACAATGACAGCTGGATGTGGCATAAGGCTGGACACTTGGGACTGAGAGGATTGGTGAGATTGGGTGAGCAAATGCAGACCCTTTAAAGCAAAAATGCATGGCCCCCATTCCATGGGTCCCAACTCTCCATGTTGAAGGGAATATTACTACAGCTATAACATGTACGGGAAACCTAGAGAATGGACACACTGTGAATACAAAAGGTTTCTAAAACTCAACGAGTAGTCCCTCTCCTGGTGCTCCGTTTTGACTTTCCAACTGCTTTACTATCAATCTCCCAACTTGGAGAGACAGCCCCTTTAACCTCCTGGTTCGCACAGGTTGCCAATTTGGCAGAGGATGGAAGGGAAGAGGGAGAACCAATGAGAGAGTAGCTGTTAGGCATTTGGACGGGCACATGTCACTCTAATTTCCCGGCAGGAAGAAGAATTAACCAGAGTCTCAGCCCCCCACCGGGAACAAGTATAGGTCCTGAACCAAAATTTTGGACTTGCGTACAGCTCACAAAAAACGAGTTGAAAAATGGAGCTCAGGGGCACAACAATTCACCAACTGGCAGAGTAATAAAGGACAACTATCGTCCAAAAATCTTTTGAGGGAAGGCAACGAGGCCGACTTGAAAGCGAGGCAGAAGAGCAGGAAACAGATTTCAAGAGGTACGTTGGAATCGCCTTTAAAGCACAGGAAGAGGGGCACAAATAAGACAATGATGCACTTGGCCAAAAAGGGCGTATGCGTTTTCTCCTGAATATATTCTGGAGAAAACGCATACGCCCTTTTTGGCCAAGCAAGCAAGCGGGCAATGCAAATCTGCACTACAAAGAAGTATCACTTCCCACCGGTCAAAAGGGACATCCAAAAAATGTGTAAAAACAGAAAGGCAAGACAGGCCTGGAGAACAGGGAGCCTTTTTATGCTGATGGGCAGGATGTAAATTGCCAACTGCCTCACTGGAGGAGTGCATTGCGTTCCCTAAAACAAGTAAACAACAGAGCTACAGAGCCAAGGGCACTTCCAGACTAGGGAATATACCTTGGGAAAACTGAAAATCAATAAGACAGAGCCACACCAAAATTTAGGGCTGCACTGCTTACAAGAACCTCAACTTGGGTACACCTTAAATATCCCAGGAAATATAAAAATGGTTCAAAAAACTGTGGTATTTATATCCGATGGAATATCCCTCAGCCATGAAATCAATGTCATAAGACCAGGAGCAGCAAAGTGAGTGGATTCAGTTACGATGACTCTAAGTGAAATAAGTCACACAGAAAAAGAAACTTATCATAAGATATGACTTATGAAGGTCCTGTAAACATGGCTCCACATTAACTGAGTTAGGAAAGAGAACAGAGTCTCACATTTAGAAAACACTCTTATGCCTGCTTAAGGGGAAAGGAGAGGTGGGGTGATGCATCAAACCAGAGTTTGATATAAGCACAGGTACCATTTCTATAACCAACTGTGGAATAGACAAGACCTACACCTTCCTCAGTGAAAGGGACTCAAAACCCCATATTTCCCGCAGAGGAATAGATCTGACTAGTAAGAATCTTAAAACCTATGTATTGATATGTCTCTGTAAGGGAATCAAGTGTGTCTAGACTGTCATAAACATGGCAGCGAGAATCAGATCAAACACACTATAAAAATGAATTTCAAAAACAAAACCAAAAAACAGGGAAATTCATTCCATTTCCTTCAGGGTCTCTGATGAAACCTGGAATGACCCTATCTACAATGACAGCTGTATGTGGCATAAGGCTGGACACTTGGGACTGAGAGGATTGGTGAGATTGGGTGAGCAAATGCAGACCCTTTAAAGCAAAAATGCATGGCCCCCATTCCATGGGTCCCAACTCTCCATGTTGAAGGGAATATTACTACAGCTATAACATGTACGGGAAACCTAGAGTATGGACACACTGTGAATACAAAAGGTTTCTAAAACTCAACGAGTAGTCACTCTCCTGGTGCTCCGGTTTGACTTTCCAACTGCTTTACTATCAATCTCCCAACTTGGAGAGACAGCCCCTTTAACCTCCTGTTTCGCACAGGTTGCAAATTTGGCAGAGGATGAAAGGGAAGAGGGAGAACCAATGAGAGAGTAGCTGTTAGGCATTTGGACGGGCACATGTCACTCTAATTTCCCAGCAGGAAGAAGAAATAACCAGAGTCTCAGCCCCCCACCAGGAACCAGTATAGTTCCTGAACCAAAATTTTGGACTTCCGTACAGCTCACAAAAAACGAGTTGAAAAATGGAGCTCAGGGGCACAGCAATTCACAAACTGGCAGAGTAATAAAGGACATCTATCGTCCAAAAATCTTTTGAGGGAAGGCAACGATGCTGACTTGAAAGCGAGGCAGAATAGCAGGAAACAGATTTCAAGAGGTACGTTGGAATCGCCTTTAAAGCACAGGAAGAGGGGCACAACTTCGACAATGATGCACTTGGCCAAAAAGGGCGTATGCGTTTTCTCCTGAATATATTTAGGAGAAAACGCATACGCCCTTTTTGGCCAAGCAAGCAAGCGGGCAATGCAAATCTGCACTACAAAGAAGTCTCACTTCCCACCGGTCAAAAGGGACATCCAAAAAATGTGTAAAAACCAGAAAGGCAAGACAGGCCCTGGAGAACAGGGAGCCTTGTTATGCTGATGGGCGGGATGTAAATTGCCAACTGCCTCACTGGAGGAGTGCATTGCGTTCCCTAAAACAAGTAAACAACAGAGCTACAGAGCCAAGGGCACTTCCAGTCTAGGGAATATACATTGGGAATACTGAAAATCAATAAGACAGAGCCACCTCCAAATTTAAAGCTGCACTGCTTACAAGAACCTCAACTTGGGTACACCTTAAATATCCCAGGAAATATAAAAATGGTTCAAAAAACTGTGGTATTTATGTACGATGGAATATCCCTCAGCCATGAAATCAATGTCATAAGACCAGGAGCAGCAAAGTGAGTGGATTCAGGTACGATGATTCTAAGTGAAATAAGTCACACAGAAAAAGAAACTTATCATAAGATATCACTTATGAAGATCCTGTAAACATGGCTACACATGAACTGAGTTAGGAAAGAGAACAGAGTCTCACATTTAGAAAACAGTCTTATGCCTGCTTATGGGGAAAGGAGAGGTTGGGTGATGCATAAAACCAGAGTTTGATATAAGCACAGGTACCATTTCTATAACCAACTGTGGAATAGACAAGACCTACACCTTCCTCAGTGAAAGGGACTCAAAACCCCATATTTCCCGCAGAGGAATAGATCTGACTAGTAAGAATCTTAAAACCTATGTATTGATATGTCTCTGTAAGGGAATCAAGTGTGTCTAGACTGGCATAAACATGGCAGCGAGAATCAGCTCAAACCCACTATAAAAAGGAATTTCAAAAACAAAACCAAAATACAGGGAAATTCTTTACATTTCCTTCAGGGTTTCTGATGAAACCTGGAATGACCCTATCTACAATGACAGCTGGATGTGGCATAAGGCTGGACACTTGGGACTGAGAGGATTGGTGAGACTGGGTGAGCAAATGCAGACCCTTTAAAGCAAAAATGCATGGCCCCCATTCCATGGGTCCCAACTCTCCATGTTGAAGGGAATATTACTACAGCTATAACATGTACGGGAAACCTAGAGAATGGAGACACTGTGAATACAAAAGGTTTCTAAAACTCAACGTGTAGTCCCTCTCCTGGTGCTCCTGTTTGACTTCCCAACTGTTTACTATGAATCTCCCAACTTGGAGAGACAGCCCCTTTAACCTCCTGGTTCGCACAGGTTGCCAATTTGGCAGAGGATGGAAGGGAAGAGGGAGAACCAATGAGAGAGTAGCTGTTAGGCATTTGGACGGGCACATGTCACTCTAATTTCCCGGCAGGAAGAAGAATTAACCAGAGTCTCAGCCCCCCACCGGGAACAAGTATAGGTCCTGAACCAAAATTTTGGACTTGCGTACAGCTCACAAAAAACGAGTTGAAAAATGGAGCTCAGGGGCACAGCAATTCACCAACTGGCAGAGTAATAAAGGACAACTATCGTCCAAAAATCTTTTGAGGGAAGGCAACGAGGCCGACTTGAAAGCGAGGCAGAAGAGCAGGAAACAGATTTCAAGAGGTACGTTGGAATCGCCTTTAAAGCACAGGAAGAGGGGCACAAATAAGACAATGATGCACTTGGCCAAAAAGGGCGTATGCGTTTTCTCCTGAATATATTCAGGGGAAAACGCATACGCCCTTTTTGGCCAAGCAAGCAAGCGGGCAATGCAAATCTGCACTACAAAGAAGTATCACTTCCCACCGGTCAAAAGGGACATCCAAAAAATGTGTAAAAACAGAAAGGCAAGACAGGCCTGGAGAACAGGGAGCCTTTTTATGCTGATGGGCAGGATGTAAATTGCCAACTGCCTCACTGGAGGAGTGCATTGCGTTCCCTAAAACAAGTAAACAACAGAGCTACAGAGCCAAGGGCACTTCCAGACTAGGGAATATACCTTGGGAAAACTGAAAATCAATAAGACAGAGCCACCCCAAAATTTAGGGCTGCACTGCTTACAAGAACCTCCACTTGGGTACACCTTAAATATCCCAGGAAATATAAAAATAGTTCAAAAAACTGTGGTATTTATGACCGATGGAATATCCCTCAGGCATGAAATCTATGTCATAAGACCAGGAGCAGCAAAGTGAGTGGATTCAGGTACGATGATTCTAAGTGAAATAAGTCACACAGAAAAAGAAACTTATCATAAGATATGACTTATGAAGATCCTGTAAACATGGCTACACATGAACTGAGTTAGGAAAGAGAACAGAGTCTCACATTTAGAAAACACTCTTATGCCTGCTTAAGGGGAAAGGAGAGGTGGGGTGATGCATGAAACCAGAGTTTGATATATGCACAGGTACCATTTCTAAAACCACCTGTGGAATACACAAGACCTACACCTTCCTCAGTGAAAGGGACTCAAAACCCCATATTTCCCGCAGAGGAATAGATCTGACTAGTAATAATCTTAAAACCTATGTAGTGATATGTCACTTTAAGGGTATCAAGTGTGTCTAGACTGGCATAAACATGGCAGCGAGAATCAGTTCAAACACACTATAAAACGGAGTTTCAAAAACAAAACCAAAAAACAGGGAAATTCTTTCCATGTCCTTCAGGGTCTCTGATGAAACGTGGAATGACCCTATCTACAATGACAGCTGGATGTGACATAAGGCTGGACACTTGGGACTGAGAGGATTGGTGAGATTGGGTGAGCCAATGCAGACCCTTTAAAGCAAAAATGCATGGCCCCCATTCCATGGGTCCCAACTCTCCATGTTGAAGGGAATATTACTACAGCTATAACATGTACGGGAAACCTAGAGAATGGACACACTGTGAAAACAAAAGGTTTCTAAAACTCAACGCGTAGTCCCTCTCCTGGTGCTCCGGTTTGACTTTCCAAATGCTTTACTATCAATCTCCCAACTTGGAGAGACAACCCCTTTAACCTCCTGGTTCGCACAGGTTGCCAATTTGGCAGAGGATGGAAGGGAAGAGGGAGAACCAATGAGAGAGTAGCTGTTAGGCATTGGGACGGGCCCATGTCACTCTAATTTCCCGGCTGGAAAAAGAATTAACCAGAGTCTCAGCCACCCATCGGGAACCAGTATAGATCCTGAACCAAAATTTTGGACTTCCGTACAGCTCACAAATAACGAATTGAAAAATGGAGCTCAGGGGCACAGCAATTCACAAACTGGCAGAGTAATAAAGGACAACTATGGTCCAAAAATCTGTTGAGGGAAGGCAACGAGGCGGACTTGAAAGCGAGGCAGAATAGCAGGAAACAGATTTCAAGAGTTACGTTGGAATCGCCTTTAAAGCACAGGAAGAGGGGCACAACTTCGACAATGAGGCACTTGGCCAAAAAGGGCGTATGCGTTTTCTCCTGAATATATTCAGGAGAAAACGCATACGCCCTTTTTGGGCAAGCAAGCAAGAGGGCAATGCAAATCTGCACTACAAAGAAGTATCACTTCCCACCGGTCAAAAGGGACATCCACAAATGTGTAAAAAACAGAAAGGCAAGACAGGCCCTGGAGAAGAGGGAGCCTTGTTATGCTGATGGGCGGGATGTAAATTGCCAACTGCCTCACTGGAGGAGTGCATTGCGTTCCCTAAAACAAGTAAACAACAGAGCTACAGAGCCAAGGTCACTTCCTGTCCAGGGAATAAACCTTGGGAAAACTGATAATCATTAAGACAGAGCCACTCCCAAATTTAGGGCTGCACAGCTTACAAGAACCTCAACTTGGGTACACCTTAAATATCCCAGGAAATATAAAAATGGTTTAAAAAACTGTGGTACTTACGTACAATGGAATATCCCTCAGACATGAAATCAATGTCATAAGACCAGGAGCAGCAAAGTGAGTGGATTCAGGTACGATGATTCTAAGTGAAATAAGTCACACAGAAAAAGAAACTTATCATAAGATATCACTTATGAAGATCCTGTAAACATGGCTACACAGGAACTGATTTAGGAAAGAGAACAGAGTCTCACATTTAGAAACCACTCTTATGCCTGCTTAAGGGGAAAGGAGAGGTGGGGTGATGCATAAAACCAGAGTTTGATATAAGCAGAGGTACCAATTCTAAAACCAACTGTGGAATAGACAAGACCTACACCTTCCTCAGTGAAAGGACTCAAAACCCCATATTTCCCGCAGAGGAATAGATCTGACTAGTAAGAATCTTAAAACCCATGTATTGATATGTCTCTGTAAGGGAATCAAGTGTGTCTAGACTGGCCTAAACATGGCAGCGAGAATCAGCTCAAACCCACTATAAAAATGAATTTCAAAAACAAAACCAAAAAACAGGGGAATTCTTTACATTTCCTTCAGGGTCTCTGATGAATCCTGGAATGACCCTATCTACAATGACAGCTGGATGTGGCATAAGGCTGGACACTTGGGACTGAGAGGATTGGTGAGATTGGGTGAGCAAATGCAGACCCTTTAAAGCAAAAATGCATGGCCCCCATTCCATGGGTCCCAACTCTCCATGTTGAAGGGAATATTACTACAGCTATAACATGTACGGGAAACCTAGAGAATGGACACACTGTGAATACAAAAGGTTTCTAAAACTCAACGCGTAGTCCCTCTCCTGGTGCTCCGGTTTGACTTTCCAAATGCTTTACTATCAATCTCCCAACTTGGAGAGACAACCCCTTTAACCTCCTGGTTCGCACAGGTTGCCAATTTGGCAGAGGATGGAAGGGAAGAGGGAGAACCAATGAGAGAGTAGCTGTTAGGCATTGGGACGGGCCCATGTCACTCTAATTTCCCGGCTGGAAAAAGAATTAACCAGAGTCTCAGCCACCCATCGGGAACCAGTATAGATCCTGAACCAAAATTTTGGACTTCCGTACAGCTCACAAATAACGAATTGAAAAATGGAGCTCAGGGGCACAGCAATTCACAAACTGGCAGAGTAATAAAGGACAACTATGGTCCAAAAATCTGTTGAGGGAAGGCAACGAGGCGGACTTGAAAGCGAGGCAGAATAGCAGGAAACAGATTTCAAGAGTTACGTTGGAATCGCCTTTAAAGCACAGGAAGAGGGGCACAACTTCGACAATGAGGCACTTGGCCAAAAAGGGCGTATGCGTTTTCTCCTGAATATATTCAGGAGAAAACGCATACGCCCTTTTTGGGCAAGCAAGCAAGAGGGCAATGCAAATCTGCACTACAAAGAAGTATCACTTCCCACCGGTCAAAAGGGACATCCACAAATGTGTAAAAAACAGAAAGGCAAGACAGGCCCTGGAGAAGAGGGAGCCTTGTTATGCTGATGGGCGGGATGTAAATTGCCAACTGCCTCACTGGAGGAGTGCATTGCGTTCCCTAAAACAAGTAAACAACAGAGCTACAGAGCCAAGGTCACTTCCTGTCCAGGGAATACACCTTGGGAAAACTGAAAATCATTAAGACAGAGCCACTCCCAAATTTAGGGCTGCACAGCTTACAAGAACCTCAACTTGGGTACACCTTAAATATCCCAGGAAATATAAAAATGGTTTAAAAAACTGTGGTACTTACGTACAATGGAATATCCCTCAGACATGAAATCAATGTCATAAGACCAGGAGCAGCAAAGTGAGTGGATTCAGGTACGATGATTCTAAGTGAAATAAGTCACACAGAAAAAGAAACTTATCATAAGATATCACTTATGAAGATCCTGTAAACATGGCTACACATGAACTGATTTAGGAAAGAGAACAGAGTCTCACATTTAGAAACCACTCTTATGCCTGCTTAAGGGGAAAGGAGAGGTGGGGTGATGCATAAAACCAGAGTTTGATATAAGCAGAGGTACCAATTCTAAAACCAACTGTGGAATAGACAAGACCTACACCTTCCTCAGTGAAAGGACTCAAAACCCCATATTTCCCGCAGAGTAATAGATCTGACTACTAAGAATCTTAAAACCCATGTATTGATATGTCTCTGTAAGGGAATCAAGTGTGTCTAGACTGGCATAAACATGGCAGCGAGAATCAGCTCAAACCCACTATAAAAATGAATTTCAAAAACAAAACCAAAAAACAGGGGAATTCTTTACATTTCCTTCAGGGTCTCTGATGAATCCTGGAATGACCCTATCTACAATGACAGCTGGATGTGGCATAAGGCTGGACACTTGGGACTGAGAGGATTGGTGAGATTGTGTAAGCAAATGCAGACCCTTTAAAGAAAAAATGCATGGCCCCCATTCCATGGGTCCCGACTCTCCAGGTTGAAGGGAATATTACTATAGCTATAACATGTAAGGGAAACCTAGAGAATGGACAAACTCTGAATACAAAAGGTTTGTAAAACTCAACGAGAAGTCCCTCCCCTGGTGCTCCGCTGTGACTTTCCAACTGTTTTAGTATCAATCTCCCAACTTGGAGAGACAGCCCCTTTAACCTCCTGGTTCGCACAGGTTGCCAATTTGGCAGAGGATGGAAGGGAAGAGGGAGAACCAATGAGAGAGTAGTTGTTAGGCATTTGGACGGGCACATGTCACTCTAATTTCCCGGTAGGAAGAAGAATTAACCAGAGTCTCAGCCACCCACCGGGAACCAGTATAGGTCCTGAACCAAAATTTTGGACTTGCGTACAGCTCACAAAAAACGAGTTGAAAAATGGAGCTCAGGGGCACAGCAATTCACAAACTGGCAGAGTAATAAAGGAAAACTATCGTCCAAAAATATGTTGAGGGAAGGCAACGAGGCGGACTTGAAAGCGAGGCAGAATAGCAGGAAACAGATTTCAAGAGGTACGTTGGAATAGCCTTTAAAGCACAGGAAGAGGGGCACAACTTCGAAAATGACACACTTGGCCAAAAATGGCGTATGCGTTTTCTCCTGAATATATTCAGGAGAAAATGCATACGTCCTTTTTGGCCAAGCAAGCAAGCGGGCAATGCAAATCTGCACTACAAAGAAGTATCACTTCCCACCGGTCAAAAGGGACATCCACAAATGTGTAAAAACCAGAAAGGCAAGACAGGCCCTGGAGAACAGGGAGCCTTGTTATGCTGATGGGCGGGATGTAAATTGCCAACTGCCTCACTGGAGGAGTGCATTGCGTTCCCTAAAACAAGTAAACAACAGAGCTACAGAGGCAAGGGCAATTCCAGTCTAGGGAATATACCTTGGGCAAACTGAAAATCATTAAGACAGAGCCACGCACAAATTTAGGGCTGCACTGCTTACAAGAACTTCAACCTGGGTACACCTTAAATATCCCAGGAAATATAAAAATGGTTGAAAAAACTATAGTATTTATGTACGATGGAATATACCTTAGCCATGAAATCATTGTCATAAGACCAGGAGCAGCAAAGTGAGTGGATTCAGGTACGATTATGCTAATTGAAATAAGTCACACAGAAAAAGAAACTTATCATAAGATATCACTTATGAAGATCCTGTGAACATGGCTACACATGAACTGAGTTAGGAAAGAGAACAGAGTCTCACATTTAGAAAACACTCTTATGCCTGCTTAAGGGGAAAGGAGAGGTGGGGTGACGCATAAAACTAGAGTTTGATATAAGCACAGGTACCATTTCTATAACCAACTGTGGAATAGACAAGACCTACACCTTCCTCAGTGAAAGGGACCCAAAACCCCATATTTCCCGCAGAGGAATAGATCTGACTAGTAAGAATCTTAAAACCTATGTATTGATATGTCTCTCGAAGGGAATCAAGTGTGTCTAGACAGGCATAAACATGGCAGCGAGAATCAGCTCAAACCCACTATAAAAAGGAATTTCAAAAACAAAACCAAAAAACAGGGAAATTCTTTACATTTCCTTCAGGGTCTCTGATGAAACCTGGAATGACCCTATCTACATTCACAGCTGGATGTGGCATAAGGCTGGACACTTGGGACTGAGAGGATTGGTTAGATTGTGTGAGCAAATGCAGACCCTTTAAAGCAAAAATGCATGGCCCCCATTCCATGGGTCCCAACTCTCCATGTTGAAGGGAATATTACTACAGCTATAACATGTACGGGAAACCTAGAGAATGGACACACTGTGAATACAAAACGTTTCTAAAACTCATCGAGTAGTCCCTCTCCTGGTGCTCCTGTTTGACTTTCCAACTGCTTTACTATCAATCTCCCAACTTATAGAGACAGCCCCTTTAAGGTCCTGGTTCGCACAGGTTGCCAATTTGGCAGAGGATGGAAGGGAAGATGGAGAACCAATGAGAGAGTAGCTGTTAGGCATTTGGACGGGCACATGTCACTCTAATTTCCCGGCACGAAGAAGAATTAACCAGAGTCTCAGCCACCCACCGAGAACCAGTATAGTTCCTGAACCAAAATTTTGGACTTGCGTACAGCTCACAAAAAACGAGTTGATAAATGGAGCTCAGGGGCACAGCAATTCACAAACTGGCAGAGTAATAAAGGACAACCTTCGTCCAAAAATCTGTTGAGGGAAGGCAACGAGGCGGACTTGAAAGCGAGGCAGAATAGCAGGAAACAGATTTCAAGGGGTACGTTGGAATCGCCTTTAAAGCAGTGGAAGAGGGGCACAACTTCGAAAATGACGCACTTGGCAAAAAAGGGCGTATGCGTTTTCTCCTGAATATATTCAGGAGAAAACGCATACGCCGTTTTTGGCCAAGCAATCAAGCGGGCAATGCAAATCTGCACTACAAAGAAGTATCACTTCCCACCGGTCAAAAGGGACATCCACAAATGTGTAAAAACCAGAAAGGCAAGACAGGCCCTGGAGAACAGGGAGCCTTTTTATGCTGATAGGCGGGATGTAAATTGCCAACTGCCTCACTGGAGGAGTGCATTGCATTCCCTAACACAAGTAAAGAACAGAGCTACAGAGCCAAAGGCACTTCCAGTCTAGGGAATATACCTTGGGAAAACTGAAAATCATTAAGACAGAGCCACCCAAAAATTTAGGGCTGCACTGCTTACAAGAACCTCAACTTGGGTACACCTTAAATATCCCAGGAAATATAAAAATGGTTCAAAAAACTGTGGTATTTATGTACGATGGAATACCCCTCAGCCATGAAATCAATGTCATAAGACCAGGAGCAGCAAAGTGAGTGGATTCATGTACGATTATATTAAGTGAAATAAGTCACACAGAAAAAGAAACTTATCATAAGATATCACTTATGAAGATCCTGTACACATGGCTACACATGAACTGAGTTAGGAAAGAGAACAGAGTCTCACATTTAGAAAACACTCTTATGCCTGCTTAAGGGGAAAGGAGAGGTGGGGTGATGCATAAAACTAGAGTTTGATATAAGCACAGGTACCATTTCTATAACCAACTGTGGAATAGACAAGACCTACCCCTTTCTCAGTGAAAGGGACTCAAAACCCCATATTTCCCGCAGAGGAATAGATCTGACTAGTAAGAATCTTAAAACCTATGTATTGATATGTCTCTGTAAGGGAATCAAGTGTGTCTAGACTGGCATAAACATGGCAGCGAGAATCAGCTCAAACCCACTATAAAAAGGAATTTCAAAAACAAAACCAAAAAACAGGGAAATTCTTTCCATTTCCTTCAGGGTCTCTGATGAAACCTGGAATGACCCTATCTACAATGACAGCTGGATGTGACATAAGGCTGGACACTTGGGAGTGAGAGGATTGGTGAGATTGGGTGAGCAAATGCAGACCCTTTAAAGCAAAAATGCATGGCCCCCATTCCATGGGTCCCAACTCTCCAGTTTGTAGGGAATACTACTACAGCTATAACATGTACGGGAAACCTAGGGAATGGACACTCTGTGAATACAAATGGTTTCTAAAACTCAACGAGTAGTCCCTCTCCTGGTGCTCCGGTTTGACTTTCCAACTGCATTACTATCAATCTCCCAACTTGGAGAGACAACCCCTTTAACCTCCTGGTTCGCAAGGGTTTCCAATTTAGCAGAGGATGGAAGGGAAGAGGGAGAACCAATGAGAGAGTAGCTGTTAGTCATTTGGACGGGCACATGTCACTCTAATTTCCCGGCAGGAAGAAGGATTAACCAGAATCTCAGCCACACACCGTGAACCAGTATAGGTCCTGAACCAAAATTTTGGACTTGCATACAGCTCACAAATTCGAGTTGTAAAATGGAGCTCAGGGGCACAGCAATTCACAAACTGGCAAAGTAATAAAGGACAACTCTCGTCCAAAAATCTGTTGAGGGAAGGCAACGAGGTGGACTTGAAAACGAGGCAGAATAGCAGGAAACAGATTTCAAGAGGTACGTTGGATTCGCCTTTAAAGCACAGGAAGAGGGGCACAACTTCGACAATGACGCACTTGGCCAAAAAGGGCGTATGCGTTTTCTCCTGAATATATTCAGGATAAAACACATACGTGCTTTTTGGCCAATCAAGTAAGCAGGCAATGCAAATCTGCACTACAAAGAAGTATCACTTCCCACCGGTCCAAAGGGACATCCACAAATGTGTAAAAACCAGAAAGGCAAGACAGGCCCTGGAGAACAGGGAGCCTTGTTATGCTGATGGGCGGGATGTAAATTGCCAACTGCCTCACTGGAGGATTGCATTGCGTTCCCTAAAACATGTAAACAACAGAGCTACAGAGCCAAGTGCACTTCCAGTCTAGGGAATATACCTTGGGAAAACTGAAAATCAATAAGACAGAGCCACCCCCAAATTTAGGGCTGCACTGCTTACAAGAGCCTTAACTTGGTACACCTTAAATATCCCAGGAAATATAAAAATGGTTCAAAAATTATGGTATTTATGTACGACGGAATATCCCTCAGCCATGAAATCTATGTCATAAGACCAGGAGCAGCAAAGTGAGTGGATTCAGGTACGATGATTCTAAGTGAAATAAGTCACACAGGAAAAGAAACTCATCATAGGATATCACTTATGAAGATCCTGTAAACATGGCTACACATGAACTGAGTTAGGAAAGAGAACAGAGTCTCAAATTTAGAAAACTCTCTTATGCCTGCTTAAGGGGAAAGGAGAGGTGGGGTGATGCATAAAACCAGAGTTTGATATAAGCACAGGTACCATTTCTAAAACCAACTGTGGAATAGACAAGACCTACACATTCCTCAGTGAAAGGGACTCAAAACCCCATATTTCCCGCAGAGGAATAGATCTGACTAGTAAGACTCTTAAAACCTATGTATTGATATGTCTCTGTAAGGGAATCAAGTGTGTCTAGACTGGCATAAACATGGCAGCGAGAATCAGCTCAAACAAACTATAAAATGAATTTCAAAAACAAAAACAAAAAACAGGGAAATTCTTTCCTTTTCCTTCAGGGTCTCTGATGAAACCTGGAATGACCCTATCTACAATGACAGCTGGATGTGACATAAGGCTGGACACTTTGGACTGAGAGGATTGGTGAGATTGGGTGAGCAAATGCAGACCCTTTAAAGCAAAAATGCATGGCCCCCATTCCATGGGTCCCAACTCTCCATGTTGAAGGGAATATTACTACAGCTATAACATGTACGGGAAACCTAGAGAATGGAAACACTGTGAATACAAAAGGTTTCTAAAACTCATCTAGTAGTCCCTCTCCTGGTGCTCCGGTTTGACTTTCCAACTGCATTACTATCAATCTCCCAACTTGGAGAGACAACCCCTTTAACCTCCTGATTCGCACAGGTTGCCAATTTGGCAGAGGATGGAAGGGAAGAGGGAGAACCAATGAGAGAGTAGCTGTTAGGCATTTGGACGGGCACATGTCACTCTAATTTTCCGGCAGCAAGAAGAATTAACCAGAGTCTCAGCCACACACCGGGAAACAGTATAGGTCCTGAACCAAAATTTTGGACTTGCGTACAGCTCACAAAAAACGAGTTGTAAAATGGAGCTCAGGGGCACAGCAATTCACAAACTGGAAGAGTAATAAAGGACAACTCTCGTCCAAAAATCTGTTTAGGGAAGGCAACGAGGCGGACTTGAAAGCGAGGCAGAATACCAGGAAACAGATTTCAAGAGGTACGTTGGAATCGCCTTTAAAGCACAGGAAGAGGGGCACAACTTCGACAATGACGCACTTGGCCAAAAAGGGCGTATGCGTTTTCTCCTGAATATATTCAGGAGAAAACGCATACGCCCTTTTTGGCCAAGCAAGCAAGCGGGCAATGCAAATCTGCACTACAAAGAAGTATCATTTCCCCCCGGTCCAAAGGGATATCCACAAATGTGTAAAAACCAGAAAGGCAAGACAGGCCCTGGAGAACAGGGAGCCTTGTTATGCTGATGGGCGGGATGTAAATTGCCAACTGCCTCACTGGAGGAGTGCATTGCGTTCCCTAAAACAAGTAAACAACAGAGTTACAGAGCCAAGTGCACTTCCATTCTAGGGAATATACCTTGGTATAAATGAAAATCATTAAGACAGAGCCACCCCCAAATTTAGGGCTGCACTGCTTACAAGAACCTCAACTTGGGTACACCATAAATATCCCAGGAAATATAAAAATGGTTTAAAAAACTATGGTATTTATGTCCGATGGAATATCCCTCAGCCATGAAATCTATGTCGTAAGACCAGGAGCAGCAAAGTCAGTGGATTCAGGTACGATGATTTTAAGTGAAATAAGTCACACAGAAAAAGAAACTTATCATAAGATATCACTTATGAAGATCCTGTAAACATGGCTACACATGAAATGATTTAGGAAAGAGAACAGAGTCTCACATTTAGAAAACACTCTTATGCCTGCTTAAGGGGAAAGGAGAGGTGGGGTGATGCATAAAACTAGAGTTTGATATATGCACAGGTACCATTTCTAAAACCAACTGTGAAATAGACAAGACCTACTCCTTCCTCGGTGAAAGGGACTCAAAACCCCATATTTCCCGCAGAGGAATAGATATGACTAGTAAGAATCTTAAAACCTATGTATTGATATGTCTCTATAAGGGAATCAAGGGTGTCTAGACTGGCATAAACATGGCAGCGAGCATCAGCTCAAACAAATTATAAAATGAATTTCAAAATCAAAACCAAAAAACAGGGAAATTCTTTCCATTTCCTTCAGGGTCTCTGATGAAACGTGGAATGACCCTATCTACAATGACAGCTGGATGTGACATAAGGCTGAACACTTGGGACTGAGAGGAATGGTGAGATTGGGTGAGCAAATGCAGACCCTTTAAAGCAAAAATGCATGGCCCCCATTCCATGGGTCCCAACACTCCAGGTTGAAGGGAATATTACTACAGCTATAACATGTACGGGAAACCTAGAGAATGGACACACTGTGAATACAAAATGTTTCTAAAAATCAACGAGTAGTCCCTCTCCTGGTGCTCCTGTTTGACTTTCCAACTGCTTTACTATCAATCTCCCAACTTGGAGAGACAGCCCCTTTAAGGTCCTGGTTCGCACAGGTTGCCAATTTGGCAGAGGATGGAAGGGAAGAGGGAGAACCAATGAGAGAGTTACTGTTAGGCATTTGGACGGGCACATGTCACTCTACTTTGCCGGCAGGAAGAAGAATTAACCAGAGTCTCAGCCACCCACCGGGAACCAGTATAGTTCCTGAAACAAAATTTTGGACTTGCGTACAGCTCACAAAAAACGAGTTGAAAAATGGAGCTCAGGGGCACAGCAATTCACAAACTGGCAGAGTAATAAAGGACAACCTTCGTCCAAAAATCTGTTGAGGGAAGGCAACGAGGCGGACTTGAAAGCGAGGCAGAATAGCAGGAAACAGATTTCAAGAGGTACGTTGGAATTGCCTTTAAAGCACAGGAAGAGGGGCACAACTTCGACAATGACGCACTTGGCAAAAAAGGGCGTATGCGTTTTCTCCTGAATATATTCAGGAGAAAACGCATACACCCTTTTTGGCCAAGCCAGCAAGCGGGCAATGCAAATCTGCACTACAAAGAAGTATCACTTCCCACCGGTCATAAGGGACATCCACAAATGTGTAAAAACCAGAAAGGCAAGACAGGCCCTGGAGAAGAGGGAGCCTTGTTATGCTGATGGGCGGGATGTAAATTGCCAACTGCCTCACTGGAGGAGTGCATTGCATTCCCTAAAACAAGTAAACAACAGAGCTACAGAGCCAAGGGCACTTCCAGTCTAGGGAATATACCTTGGGAAAACTGAAAATCATTAAGACAGAGCCACCCAAAAATTTAGGGCTGCACTGCTTACAAGAACCTCAACTTGGGTACACCTTAAATATCCCAGGAAATATAAAAATGGTTCAAAAAACTATGTTATTTATGAACGATGGAATATCCCTCAGCAATGAAATCAATGTCATAAGACCAGGAGCAGCAAAGTGAGTGGAATCAGGAACGATTATTCTAAGTGAAATAAGTCACACAGAAAAAGAAACTTATCACAAGATATCACTTATGAAGATCCTGTAAACATGGCTACACATGTACTGAGTTAGGAAAGAGAACAGAGTCTCACATTTAGAAAACACTCTTACGTCTGAATAAGGGGAAAGGAGAGGTGGGGTGATGCATAAAACTAGAGTTTGACATAAGCACAGGTACCATTTCTATAACCAACTGTGGAATAGACAAGACCTACCCCTTCTTCAGTGAAAGGGACTCAAAACACCATATTTCCCGCAGAGGAATAGATCTGACTAGTAAGAATCTTAAATCCTATGTATTGATATGTCTCTGTAAAGGAATCAAGTGTGTCTAGACTGGCATAAACATGGCAGCGAGAATCACCTCAAACCCACTATAAAAAGGAATTTCAAAAACAAAACCAAAAAACAGGGAAATTCTTTCCATTTCCTTCAGGGTCTCTGATGAAACCTGGAATGACACTATCTACAATGACAGCTGGATGTGGTATAAGGCTGGACACTTGGGACTGAGAGGATTGGTGAGATTGGGTGAGCAAATGCAGACCCTTTAAAGCAAAAATGCATGGCTCCCATTCCATGGGTCCCAACTCTCCAGGTTGTAGGGAATATTACTACAGCTATAACATGTACGGGAAACCTAAGGAATGGACACTCTGTGAATACAAATGGTTTCTAAAACACAATGAGTAGTCCCTCTTCTGGTGCTCCGGTTTGACTTTCCAACTGCATTACTATCAATCTCCCAACTTGGAGAGACAACACCTTTAACCTCCTGGTTCGCAAGGGTTGCCAATTTGGCAGAGGATGGAAGGGAAGAGGGAGAACCAATGAGAGGGTAGCTGTTAGGCATTTGGACGGGCACATGTCACTCTAATTTCCCGGCAGGAAGAAGAATTAACCAGAGTCTCAGCCACACACCGGGAACCAGTATAGGTCCTGAACCAAAATTTTGGTCTTGCGTACAGCTCACAAAATCGAGTTGTAAAATGGAGCTCAGGGGCACAGCAATTCACAAACAGGCAGAGTAATAAAGGACAACTCTCGTCCAAAAATCTGTTGAGGGAAGGCAACGAGGCGGACTTGAAAGCGAGGCAGAATAGCAGGAAACAGATTTCAAGAGGTACGTTGGAATCGCCTTTAAAGCACAGGAAGAGGGGCACAACTTCGACAATGACGCACGTGGCCAAAAAGGGCGTATGCGTTTTCTCCTGAATATATCCAGGAGAAAACGCATACGCCCTTTTTGGCCAAACAAGCAAGCGGGCAATGCAAATCTGCACTACAAAGAAGTATCACTTCCCACCGGTCGAAAGGGACATCCACAAAATGTGTAAAAACCTGAAAGGCAAGACAGGCCCTGGAGAACAGGGAGCCTTGTTATGCTGATGGGCGGGATGTAAATTGCCAACTGCCTCACTGGAGGAGTGCATTGCGTTCCCTAAAACAAGTAAACAACAGAGCTACAGAGCCAAGGGCACTTCCTGTCTAGGGTATATACCTTGGGAAAACTGAAAATCATTAAGACAGAGCCACCCCCAAATTTAGGGCTGCACTGCTTACAAGAACCTCTACTTGGGTACACCTTAAATATCCCAGGAAATATAAAAATGGTTCAAAAACTATGGTATTTATGTACGAGGGAATATCCCTCAGCCATGAAATCTATGTCATAAGACCAGGAGCAGCAATGTGAGTGGATTCAGGTAAGATGATTCTAAGTGAAATAAGTCACACAGGAAAAGAAACTCATCATAAGATATCACTTATGAAGATCCTGTAAACATGGCTACACATGAACTGAGTTAGGAAAGAGAACAGAGTTTCACATTTAGAAAACACTCTTATGCCTGCTAAAGGGGAAAGGAGAGGTGGGGTGATGCATAAAACCAGAGTTTCATATAAGCACAGGTACCATTTCTAAAACCAACTGTGGAACAGACAAGACCTACACCTTCCTCAGTGAAAGGGACTCAAAACCCCATATTTCCCCCAGAGGAATAGATCTGACTAGTAATATTCTTAAAACCTATGTATTGATATGTCTCTGTAAGGGAATCAAGTGTGTCTAGACTGGCATAAACATGGCAGCGAGAATCAGGTCAAACACACTATAAAAAGGAATTTCAAAAACAAAACCAAAAAACAGGGAAATTCTTTCCATTTCCTTCAGGGTCTCTGATGAAACCTGGAATGACACTATCTACAATGACAGCTGGATGTGACATAAGGCTGGACACTTGTGACTGAGAGGATTGGTGAGATTGGGTGAGCAAATGCAGACCCTTTAAAGCAAAATTGCATGGCCACCATTCCATGGGTCCCAACTCTCCATGTTGAAGGGAATATTACTACAGCTATAACATGTACGGGAAACCTAGAGAATGGACACACTGTGAATACAAAAGGTTTCTAAAACTCAACGAGTAGTCCCTTTCCTGGTGCTCCGGTTTGACTTTCCAACTGCTTTACTATCAATCTCCCAACTTGGAGAGACAGCCCTTATAAGGTCCTGGTTCGCACAGGTTGCCAATTTGGCAGAGGATGGAAGGGAAGAGGGAGAACCAATGAGAGAGTAACTGTTAGGCATTTGGACGGGCACATGTCACTCTAATTTCCCGGCAGGAAGAAGAATTAATCAGAGTGTCAGCCACCAACCGGGAACCAGTATAGGTCCTGACCCAAAATTTTGGACTTGCGTACAGGACACAAATAACGAATTGAAAAATGGAGCTCAGGGGCACAGCAATTCACAAACTGGCACAGTAATAAAGGACAACTATCGTCCAAAAATCTGTTGAGGGAAGGCAAAGAGGCGGACTGGAATGCGAGGCAGAATAGCAGGAAACAGATTTCAAGAGGTACGTTGGAATCGCCTTTAAAGCACAGGAAGTGGGGCACAACTTCGACAATGACTCACTTGGCCAAAAATGGCGTATGCGTTTTCTCCTGAATATATTCAGGAGAAAACGCATACGCCCTTTTTGGCCAAGCAAGCAAGCGGGCAATGCAAATCTGCACTACAAAGAAGTATCACTTCCCACCGGTCAAAAGGGACATCCACAAAATGTGTAAAAACCAGAAAGGCAAGACAGGCCCTGGAGAACATGGAGCCTTTTTATGCTGATGGGCGGGATGTAAATTGCCAACTGCCTCACTGGAGGAGTGCATTGCGTTCCCTAAAACAAGTAAACAACAGAGCTACAGAGCCAAGGGCACTTCCAGTCTAGGGAATATACCTTGGGAAAACTGAAAATCAATAAGACAGAGCCACCCCCAAATTAAGGGCTGCACTGCTTACAAGAACCTCAACATGGGTACAATTTAAATATCCCAGGAAATATAAAAATGGTTCCAATAACTGTGGTATTTATGTACGATGGAATATCCCTCAGCCATGAAATCAATGTCATAAGACCAGGAGACACAAAGTGTGTGGATTCAGGTACGATGATTCTAAGTGAAATAAGTCACACAGAAAAAGAATCTTATCATAAGATATGACTTATGAAGATCCTGTAAACATGGCTACACATGAACTGAGTTAGGAAAGAGAACAGAGTCTCACATTTAGAAAACACAATTATGCCTGCTTAAGGGGAAAGGAGAGGTGGGGTGATGCATAAAACCAGAGTTTGATATAAGCAGAGGTACAATTTCCAAAACTTACTGTGGAACAGACAAGACCTACACCTTCCTAAGTGAAAGGGACTCAAAACCCCATATTTCCCGCAGAGGAATAGATCTGACAAGTAAGAATCTTAAAACCTATGTATTGATATGTCTCTGTAAGGGAATCAAGTGTGTCTACACTGGCATAAACATGGCAGCGAGAATCAGCTCAAACCCACTATAAAAATGAATTTCAAAAACAAAACTAAAAAACAGGGAAATTCTTTACATTTCCTTCAGGGTCTTTGATGAAAGCTGGAATGACCCTATCTACAATGACAGCTGGATGTGGCATAAGGCTGGACACTTGGGACTGAGAAGATTGGTGAGATTGGGTGAGCAAATGCAGACCCTCTATAGCAAAAATGCATGGCCCCCATTCCATGGGTCCCAACTCTCCAGGTTGAAGGGAATATTACTACAGCTATAACATGTACGGGAAACCTAGAGAATGGACACACAGTTAATACAAAAGGTTTCTAAAACTCAACGAGTTGTCGCTCTCCTGGTGCTCCGGTTTGACTTTCCAACTGCTTTACTATCAATCTCCCAACTTGGAGAGACAGCCCGTTTAACCTCCTGGTTCGCACAGGTTGCCAATTTGGCAGAGGATGGAAGGGAAGAGGGAGAACCAATGAGAGAGTTACTGTTAGGCATTTGGACGGGCACATGTCACTCTAATTTCCCGGCAGGAAGAAGAATTAACCAGAGTGTCAGCCACCCACCGGGAACCAGTATAGGTCCTGAACCAAAATTTGGACTTGCGTACAGCTCACAAAAAACGAGTTGGAAAATGGAGCTCAGGGCCACAGCAATTCACAAATTGGCAGAGTAATAAAGGACAACTATCGTCCAAAAATCTGTTGAGGGAAGGCAACGAGGCAGACTTGAAAGCGAGGCAGAATAGCAGGAAACAGATTTCAAGAGGTACGTTGGAATCGCCTTTAAAGCACAGGAAGAGGGGCTCAACTTCGACAATGACGCAGTTGGCCAAAAAGGGCGTATGTGTTTTCTCCTGAATATATTCAGGAGAAAACGCATACTCCCTTTTTGGCCAAACAAGCAAGCGGGCAATGCAAATCTGCACTACAAAGATGTGTCACTTCCCACCGGTCAAAAGGGACATCCACAAAATGTGTAAATATCAGAAAGGCAAGACAGGCCCTGGAGAACAGGGAGCCTTGTTATGCTGATGGGCGGGATGTAAATTGCCAACTGCCTCACTGGAGGAGTGCATTGCGTTCCCTAAAACAAGTAAACAACAGAGCTACAGAGCCAAGGGCACATCCAGTCTAGGGAATATACCTTGGGGAAACTGATAATCAATAAGACAAAGCCACCCCCAAATTTAGGGCTGCACTGCTTACAAGAACCTCAACTTGGGTACACCTTAAATATCCCAGGAAATATAAAAATGGTTCAAAAACTGTGGTATTTATGTACGATGGAATATCCCTCAGCCATGAAATCAATGTCATAAGACTAGGAGAAGCAAAGTGAGTGGATTCAGGTACGATGATTCTAAGTGAAATAAGTCACACAGAAAAAGAAACTTATCATAAGATATCACTTATGAAGATCCTGTAAACATGGCTACACATGAACTGAGTTAGGAAAGAGAACAGAGTCTCATATTTAGAAAACACTCTTATGCCAGCTTAAGGTGAAAGGAGATGTGGGGTGATGCATAAAACCAGAGTTTGATATAAGCACTGGTACCATTTCTATAACCAACTGTGGAATAGACAAGACCTACACCTTCCTCAGTGAAAGGGACTCAAAACCCCATATTTCCCGCAGAGAAATTGATCTGACTAGTTAGAATCTAAAAACCTATGTATTGATATGTCTCTGTAAGAGAATCAAGTGTGTCTAGACTGGCATTAACATGGCAGCGAGAATCAGTTCATACCCATTATAAAAAGGAATTTCAAAAACAAAACCAAAAACAGGGAAATTCTTTACATTACCTTCAGGGTCTCTGATGAAACCTGGAATGACCCTATCTACAATGACAGGTTGATGTGGCATAAGGCCGGACACTTGGGACTGAGAGGATTGGTGAGATTGGGTGAGCAAATGCAGACCCTTTAAAGCAAAAATGCATGGCCCCCATTCCATGGGTCCCAACTCTCCATATTGAAGGGAATATTACTACATCTTTTAACATGTACGGGAAACCTAGAGAATGCACACACTGTGAATACAAAAGGTTTCTAAAACTCAACGAGTAGTCCCTCTCCTGGTACTCCGGTTTGACTTTCCAACTGCTTTACTATCAATCTCCCAACATGGAGAGAAAACCCCTTTAACCTCATGGTTCGCACAGGTTGCCAATTTGGCAGTGGATGGAAGCGAAGAATGTTAACCAATGAGAGAGTAACTGTTAGGCATTTGGACGGGCACATATCACTCTAATTTCCCGGCAGGAAGAAGAATTAACCAGAGTGTCCGCCACCCACCGGGAACCAGTATAGTTCCTAAACCAAAATTTTGGACTTGCGTACAGCTCACAAAAAACGAGTTGAAAAATGGAGCTCAGGGGCACAGCAATTCACAAAGTGGCAGAGTAATAAAGGACAACTATCGTCCAAAAATCTGTTGAGGGAAGGCAACGAGGCGGACTTGAAAGCGAGGCAGAATAGCAGGAAACAGATTTCAAGAGGTACGTTGGAATAGCCTTTAAAGCATAGGAAGAGGGGCACAACTTCGACAATGACGCACTTGGCCAAAAAGCGCGTATGGATTTTCACCTGAATATATTCAGGAGAAAACGCATATGCCCATTTTGGCCAAGCAAGCAAGCGGCAATGCAAATCTGCACTACAAAGAAGTACCACTTCCCACCGGTCAAAAGGGACATCCACAAATGTGTAAAAACCAGAAAGGCAAGACTGGCCCTGGAGAACAGGGAGCCTTGTTATGCTGATGGGCGGGATGTAGATTGCCAACTGCCTCACTGGAGGAGTGCGTTGCGTTCCCTAAAACAAGTAAACAACAGAGCTACAGAGCCAAGGGCACTTCCAGTCTAGGGAATATACATTGGGAAAACTGAAAATCAATAAGACAGAGCCACCCCCAAATTTAGGGCTGCACTGCTTACAAGAACCTCAACTTGGGTACACCTTAAATACCCCAGGAAATATAAAAATGGTTCAAAAAACTGTGGTATTTATGTCCGATGGAATATCCCTCAGCCATGAAATCAATGTCATAAGACCAGGAGCAGCAAAGTGAGTGGATTCAGGTACGATGATTCTAAGTGAAATAAGTCACACAGAAAAAGAAACTTATCATAAGATATGACTTATGAAGATCCTGTAAACATGGCTACACATGAACTGAGTTAGGAAAGAGAACAGAGTCGCTAAATTAGAAAACACTCTTATGCCTGTTTGAGGGGGAAGGAGAGGTGGGGTGATGCATAAAATCAGAGTTTGATATAAGCTCAGGTACGGTTTATAAAACCAACTGTGGAATAGACAAGACCTACACATTCCTCAGTGAAAGGGACTCAGAACCACATATTTCCGGCAGAGGAATAGATCTGACTAGTAAGAATCTTAAAACCTATGTATTGATATGTCACTGTAAGGGAATCAAGTGTGTCTAGACTGGCATAAACATGGCAGTGAGAATCAGCTCAAACACACTATAAAATGAATTTGAAAAACAAAACCAAAAAGCAGGGAAATTCTTTCCAATTCCTTCAGGGTCTCTGATGAAACCTGGAATGACCTTATCTACAATGACAGCTGGATGTGGTATAAGGCTGGACACTTGGGACTGAGAGGATTGGTGAGATTGGGTGAGCAAATGCAGACCCTTTAAAGCAAAAATGCATGGCCCCCATTCCATGGGTCCCAACTCTCCATGTTGAAGGGAATATTACTACAGGTATAACATGTATGGGAAACCTAGAGAATGGACACGCTGTGAATACAAATGGTTTCTAAAACTCAACGAATAGTCCCTCTCCTGGTGCTCCGGTTTGACTTTCCAACTGCTTTACTATCAATCTCCCAAATTGGAGAGACAGCCCCTTTAACCTCCTGGTTCGCACAGGTTTCCAATTTGCAGAGGATGGAAGGGAAGAGGGAGAACCAATGAGAGAGTAGCTCTTAGGCATTTGGACGGGCACATGTCACTCTAATTTCCCAGCAGGAATAAGAATTAACCAAAGTCTCAGCAACCCCCCGGTATCCAGTATAGTTCCTGAACCAAAATTTTGGACTTGCGTACAGCTCACAAAAAACGAGTTGAAAAATGGAGCTCAGGGGCACAGCAATTCACAAACTGGCAGAGTAATAAAGGACAACTGTCGTCCAAAAATCTATTGAGGGGAGGCAACGAGGCGGACTTGAAAGCGAGGCAGAATAGCAGGAAACAGATTTCAATAGGTACGTTGGAATCGCATTTAAAGCACAGGAAGAGGGGCACAACTTCGACAATGACGCTCCAGGCCAAAAAGGGCGTATGCGTTTTCTCCTGAATATATTCAGGAGAAAACACATACGTGCTTTTTGGCCAAGCAAGTAAGCAGGCAATGCAAATCTGCACTACAAGGAAGTATCACTTCCCACCGGTCAAAAAGGACATCCACAAAATGTGTAAAATCCAGAAAGGCAAGACAGGCCCTGAAGAAAAGGGAGCCTTGTTATGCTGATGGGCGGGATGTAAATTGCCAACTGCCTCACTGGAGGAGTGCATTGCGTTCCCTAAAACAAGTAAACAACCGAGCTACAGAGCCAAGGGCACTTCCAGTCTAGGGAATATACCTTGGGAAAACTGAAAATCAATGTGACAGAGCCACCCTCAAATTTAGGGCTGCACTGCTTACAAGAACCTCAACTTGGGTACACCTTAAATATCCCAGGAAATATAAAAATGGTTCAAAAAATTGTGGTACTTATGTACGATGGAATATCCCTCAGCCATGAAAACAATGTCATAAGACCAGGAGCAGCAAAGTGAGTGGATTCAGGTACGATGATTCTAAGTGAAATAAGTCACACAGAAAAAGAAACTTATCATAAGATATCACTTATGAAGATCCTGTAAACATGACTACACATGAACTGAATTAGGAAAGAGAACAGAGTCTCACATTTAGAAAACACTCTTATGCCTGCTTAGGGGGAAGGAGAGGTGGGCTGATGCATAAAACCAGAGTGTGACATAAGCAAATGTACCATTTCTAAAACCAAATTAGGAATAGACAAGACCTACACCTTCCTCAGTGAAAGGGACTCAAAACCCCATATTTCCCGCAGAGGAATAAATCTGACTAGTAAGAATCTTAAAACCTATGTATTGATATGTCTCTGTAAGGGAATCAATTGTGTCTAGACTGGCATAAACGTGGCAGCGAGAATTAGCTCAAACCCACTATAAAAAGGAATTTCAAAAACAAAACCAAAAAACAGGGAAATTCTTTACAATTCCTTCAGGGTCTCTGATGAAACCTGGAATTACCATATCTACAATGACAGCTGGATGTGGTATAAGACTGGACACTTGGGACTGAGAGGATTTGTGAGATTGGGTGAGCAAATGCAGACCCTTTAAAGCAAAAATGCATGGCCCCCATTCCATGGGTCCCAACTCTCCAGGTTGAAGGGAATATTACTACAGCTATAAAATGTATGGGAAACCAAGAGAATGGACACACTGTGAATACAAAAGGTTTCTAAAACTCAACGAATAGTCCCTCTCCTGGTGCTCCGGTTTGACTTTACAACTGCTTTACTATCAATCTCCCAATTTGGAGAGACAGCCCCTTTAAGCTCCTGGTTCGCACAGGATGACAAATTTGCAGTGGATTGAAGGGAAGAGGGAGAACCAATGAGAGAGTAACTGTTAGGCATTTGGACGGGCACATGTCACTCTAATTTCCCGGCAGGAGGAAGAATTAACCAAAGTCTCAGCCACCCACCGGGAACCAGTATAGGTCCTGAACCAAAATTTTGGACTTGTGTACAGCTCAGAAAAACGAGTTGAAAAATTGAGCTCAGGGGCACAGCCATTCACAAACTGACAGAGTAATAAAGGACAACTATCGTCCAAAAATCTGTTGAGGGAAGGCAACGAGGCAGACTTGAAAGCGAAGCAGAATAGCAGGAAACAGATTTCAAGTGGTACGTTGGAATCGCCTTTAAAGAACAGGAAGAGGGGCACAATTTCGACAATGACGCACTTGGCCAAGAAGGGCCTATGCGTTTTCTCCTGAATATATTTAGGAGAAAACGCATACGCCCTTTTTGGCCAAGCAAGCATGCGGGCAATGCAAATCTGCACACAAAGAAGTATCACTTCCCTCCGGTCAAAAGGGACATCCACGAATGTGTAAAAACCAGAAAGACAAGACAGGCCCTGGAGAACAGGGAGCCTTGTTATGCTGATGGGCGGGATGTTAATTGCCAACTGCCTCACTGGAGGAGTGCATTGCGTTCCCTAAAACAAGTAAACAACGGAGCTACAGAGCCAAGGGCACTTCCAGTCTAGGGAATATAACTTGGGAAAACTGAATATCAATAACACAGAGCCACCCCCAAATTTAGGGCTGCACTGCTTTCAAGAACCTCAACTTGGGTACACCTTAAATATCCGAGGAAATATAAAAATGGTTCAAAAAACTGTGGTATTTATGTATGATGGAATATCCCTCAACCATGAAATCAATGTCATAAGACCAGGAGCAGCAAAGTGAGTGGATTCAGGTACGATGATTCTAAGTGAAGTCACACAGAAAAAGAAACATATCATAAGGTATCACATATGAAGATCCTGTAAACATGGCTACACATGAACTGAGTTAGGAAAGAGAACAGAGTCTCACATTTAGAAAACACTCTTATGCCTGCTTAAGGGAGAAGGAGTGATGGGGTGATGCATAAAACCAGAATTTGATATAAGCACGGGAACCGTATATAAAACCAACTTTGGAATAGACAAGACCTACACCTTCCTCAGTGAAAGGGACTCAAAACCCCATATTTCCCGCAGAGGAATAGATCTGACTCGTAAGAATCTTAAAACCTATGTATTGATATGTCTCCGTAAGGGAATCAAGTGTGTCTAGACTGGCATAAACATGGCAGCGAGAATCAGCTCAAACCCACTATAAAAAGAAATTTCAAAAACAAAACCAAAAAACAGGGAAATTCTTTAAAATTCCTTCATGGTCTCTGATGAAACCTGGAATGACCCTATCTACAATGACAGCTGGATGTGGCATAAGGCTGGACTCTTGGGACTGAGAGGATTGGTGAGATTGGGTGAGCAAATGCAGACCCTTTAAAGCAAAAATGCATGACCACCATTCCATGCGTCCCAACTCTCCGTGTTGAAGGGAATATTACTACAGCTATAACATGTACGGGAAACCTAGAGAATGGACACACTGTGAATACAAAAGGTTTCTAAAACTCAACGAGTAGTCCCTCTCCTGGTGCTCCGGTTTGACATTCCAACTGATTTACTATAAATCTCCCAACTTGGAGAGAAGCCCCTTTAAGCTCTTGGATCGCACAGGTTGCCAGTTAGGCAGAGGATGGAAGGGAAGTGGGAGAACCAATGAGAGACTGGCTGTTAGGCATTTGGACGGGCACATATCACTCTAATTTCCCGGCAGGAAGAAGAATTAACCAACGTCTCAGCCACCCACCGGGAACCAGTATAGGTCCTGAACCAAAATTTTGAACTTGCATTCAGCTCACAAAATACGAGTTGAAAAATGGAGCTAAGGGGCACAGCAATTCACGAACTGGCAGAGTAATAAAGGACAACTATCATCCAAAAATCTGTTGAGGGAAGGAAACGAGGCGGACTTGAAAGCGAGGCAGAATAGCAGGACACAGATTTCAAGAGGTACGTTGGAATCGCCTTTAAAGCACAGGAAGAGGGGCACAACTTCGACAATGACGCACTTGGCCAAAAAGGGCGTATGCGTGTTCTCCTGAATATATTCAGGAGAAAACTCATACGCCCTTTTTGGCCAAGCAAGCAAGCGGGCAATGTAAATCTTCACTACAAAGAAGTATCACTTCCAACCGGTCAAAAGGGACATCCAGAAAATGTGGAAAAACCAGAAAGGCCAGACAGGCCCTGGAGAAAGGGGAGCCTTGTTATGCTGATGATCGGGATGTAAATTACCAACTGCCTCACTAGAGGAGTGCATTGTGTTCACTAATACAAATAAACAACAGAGGTACAGAGCCAAGGGCACTTCCAGTCTAGGGAATATTCCTTGGGAAAACTGTAAATCAATAAGACAGAGCCACCCGCAAATATAGGGCTGCACTGCTTACAACAAACTCAACTTGGGTACACCTTAAATATCCCAGGAAATATAAAAATGGCTCAAAATATTGCGGTACTTATGTACGATGTAATATCCCTCAGCCATGAAATCAATATCATAAGACCAGGAGAAGCAAAGTGTGTGGATACTGGTACGATGATGCTAAGTGAAATAAGTAACACAGAAAAAGAAACTTATCATAAGATATCACTTATGAAGATCCTGTAAACATGACTACTCATGAACGGAGTTAGGAAAGAGAACAGAGTCTCACATTGAAAAAACACTCTTATGCCTGCTTAAGGGATAAGGAGAGATGGGGTGATGCATAAAACGAGAGTTTGATATAAGCACGGTTACCGTTTCTAAGACCAACTTTGGAATAGACAAGACCTACACCTTCCTCAGTGAAAGGGACACAAAACACCATATTTCCCGCAGAGGAATAGATCTGACTACTAAGAATCTTAAAACCTATATATTGATATGTCTCCGTAAGAGAATCAAGTGTGTCTAGACTGGCATAAAGATGACAGTGAGTATCAGCTCAAATCCACAATAAAATGGAATTTCAAAAACAAAACCAAAAAACTGGGAAATTCTTTACATTTCCTTCAGGGTCTCTGATGAAACCTGGAATGACCCTATCTACAATGACAGCTGGATGTGGCATAAGGCTGGACACTTGGGATTGAGAGGATTGGTGAGATTGGGTGAGCAAATGCAGACCCTTTAAAGCAAAAATGCATGGCCCCCATTCCATGGGTCCCAACTCTCCATGTTGAAGGGAATATTACTAGAGCTATAACATGTACGGGAAACCTAGAGAATGGACACACTGTGAATACAAAAGGTTTCTAAAACTCAACGAGTAGTCCCTCTCCTGGTGCTCCGGTTTGAATTTCCAACTGCTTTACTATCAATCTCCCAACTTGGAGAGACAGCCCCTTTAAACTCCTGGTTCACACAGGTTGCCAATTTGGCAGAGGATGGAAGGGAAGAGGGAGAACCAATGAGAGAGTAGCTGTTAGACATTAGGACGGGCACATGTCACTCTAATTTCCCGGCAGGAAGAAGAATTAACCAGAGTCTCAGCCACCCATCGGGAACAAGTATAGGTCTTGAACCAAAATTTTGGACTTGCGTACAGCTCACAAAAAACGAGTTGAATAATGGAGCTCAGGGGCACAGCAATTCACAAACTGGCAGAGTAATAAAGGACAACTATCGTACAAAAATCTGTTGAGGGAAGACAACGAGGCGGACTTGAAAGCGGGGCAGAATAGCAGGAAACAGATTTCAAGAGGTACGTTGGAATCGCCTTTAAAGCACAGGAAGAGGGGCACAACTTTGACAATGACGCACTTGGCCAAAAAGGGCGTATGCGTTTTCTCCTGAATATATTCAGGAGAAAACGCATACGCCCTTTTTGGCCAAGCAAGCAAGCGGGCAATGCAAATCTGCACTACAAAGAAGTATCACTTCCCACCGGTCAAAAGGGACATCCACAAAATGTGTAAAAACCAGAAAGGCAAGACAGGCCCTGGAGAACAGGGAGCCTTGTTATGCTGAAGGGCGGGATGTAAATTGCCTAACTGCCTCACTGAAGGAGTGCATTGCGTTCCCTAAAAGAAGTAATCAACAGAGCTACAGAGCCAAGGGCACATCCAGTCTAAGGAATATACCTTGGGAAAACTGAAAATCAATAAGACAGAGCCACCCCCAAATTTAGGGCGGCACTGCTTACAAGAACCTCAACTTGGGTACACCTTAAATATCCCAGGAAATATAAAAATGGCTCAAAAAACTGTGGTACTTATGTACGATGGAATATCCCTCAGCCATGAAATCAATGTCATAAGACCAGGAGCAGCAAAGTGAGTGGATTCAGGTACGATGATTCTAAGTGAAATAAGTCACACAGAAAAAGAAACTTATCATAAGATATGACTTAGGAAGATCCTGTAAACATGGCTACACATGAACTGAGTTAGGAAAGAGAACAGAGTCTCACACTTAGAAAACACACTTATGCCTGCTGAAGGGGAAAGGAGAGGTGGGGTGATGCATAAAACCAGAGTTTGATATAAGCACAGGTACCATTTCTATAACCAACTGTGGAATAGACAAGACCTACACCTTCTTCAGTGAAAGGGACTCAAAACCCCATATTTCCCGCAGAGGAATAGATCTGACTAGTAAGAAACTTAAAACCTATGTATTGATATGTCTCTGTAAGGGAATCAAGTGTGTCTAGACTGGCATAAACATGGCAGTGAGAATCAGCTCAATCCCACTATAAAAAGGAATTTCAAAATCAAAACCAAGAAACAGGGAAATTCTTTACATTTCCTTCAGGGTCTCGGATGAAACCTGGAATGACCCTATCTACAATGACAGCTGGATATGGCATAAGTATGGACACATGGGACTGAGAGGATTGGTGAGATTGGGTGAGCAAATGCAGACCCTTTAAAGCAAAAATGCATGGCCCCCATTACATGGGTCCCAACTCTCCATGTTGAAGGGAATATTACTACAGCTATAACATGTACGGGAAACCTAGAGAATGGACACACTGTGAATACAAAAGGTTTCTAAAACTCAACGAGTAGTCCCTCTCCTGGTTCTCCGGTTTGACTTTCCAACTGCTTTACTATCAATCTCCCAACTTGGAGAGACAGCCCCTTTAACCTCCTGGTTCGCACAGGTTGCCAATATGGCAGAGGATGAAAGGGAAGAGGGAGAACCAATGAGAGAGTAGCTGTTAGGCATTTGGACGGGAACATGTCACTAATTTTCCGGCAGGAAGAATAATTAACCAGAGTCACAGCCACCCACCGGGAACAAGTATAGGTCCTGAACCAAAATTTTGGACTTGCGTACAGCTCACAAAAAACGAGTTGAAAAATGGAGCTCAGGGGCACAGCAATTCACAAACTGGCAGAGTAATAAAGGACAACTATCGTCCAAAAATCTGTTGAGGGAAGGCAACGAGGCGGACTTGAAAGCGAGGCAGAATAGCAGGAAACAGATTTCAAGAGGTACGTTGGAATCGCCTTTAAAGCACAGGAAGAGGGGCACAACTTCGACAATGACGCACTTGGCCAAAAAGGGCGTATGCGTTTTCTCCTGAATATATTCAGGAGAAAACGCATACGCCCTTTTTGGCCAAGCAAGCAAGCGGGCAATGCAAATCTGCACTACAAAGAAGTATCACTTCCCACCGGTCAAAAGGGACATCCACAAAATGTGTAAAAACCAGAAAGGCAAGACAGGCCGTGGAGAACAGGGACCCTTGTTATGCTGATGGGCGGGATGTAAATTACCATCTGCCACACTGGAGGAGTGCATTGCGTTCCCTAAAAGAAGTAATCAACATAGCTACAGAGCCAAGGGCACATCCAGTCTAGGGAATATACCTTGGGAAAACTGAAAATCAATAAGACAGAGCCACCCCCAAATTTAGGGATGCACTGCTTACATGAACCTCAACATGGGTACACCTTAAATATCCCAGGAAATATAAAAATGGTTCAAAAAACTGTGGTATTTATGTACGATGGAATATCCCTCAGCCATGAAATCAATGTCATAAGACCAGGAGCAGCAAAGTGAGTGGATTCAGGTACGATGATTCTAAGTGAAATAAGTCACACAGAAAAAGAAACTTATCATAAGATATGACTTATGAAGATCCTGTAAACATGGCTACACATGAACTGAGTTAGGAAAGAGAACAGAGTCTCACATTTAGAAAACACACTTATGCCTGCTTAAGGGGAAAGGGGAGGTGGGGTGATGCATAAAACCAGAGTTTGATATAAGCACAGGTACCATTTCTAAAACCAACTGTGGAATAGACAAGACCTACACCTTCCTCAGTGAAAGGGACTCAAAACCCCATATTTCCCGCAGAGGAATAGATCTGACTAGTAAGAATCTTAAAACCTATGTATTGATATGTCTCTGTAAGGGAATCAAGTGTGTCTACACTGGCATAAACATGGCAGCGAGAATCAGCTCAAACCCACTATAAAAAGGAATTTCAAAAACAAAAGCAAAAAACAGGGAAATTCTTTACATTTCCTTCAGGGTCTCTGATGAAACCTGGAAAAACCCTGTCTACAATGACAGCTGGGTGTGGCATAAGGCTGGACACTTTGGACTGAGAGGATTGGTGAGATTGGGTGAGCAAATGCAGACCCTTTAAAGCAAAAATGCATGGCCACCATTCCATGGGTCCCAATTCTCCATGTTGAAGGGAATATTACTACAGCTATAACATGTACGGGAAACCTAGAGAATGGACACACTGTGAATACAAAAGGTTTCTAAAACTCAACGAGTAGTCCCTCTCCTGGTGCTCCGGTTTGACTTTCCAACTGCTTTACTATCAATCTCCCCACTTGGAGAGACAACCCCTTTAACCTCCTGGTTGGCACAGGTTGCCAATTTGGCAGATGATGGAAGGGAAGAGGGAAAACGAATGAGAGAGTAGCTGTTAGGCATTTGGACGCGCACATGTCACTCTAATTTCAAGGCAGGAAGAAGAATTAAACAGAGTCACAGCCACCCACCGGGAACCAGTATAGTTCCTAAACCAAAATTTTGGACTTGCGTACAGCTCACAAAAAACGAGTTGAAAAATGGAGCTCAGGGGCACAGCAATTCACAAAGTGGCAGAGTAATAAAGGACAACTATCGTCCAAAAATCTGTTGAGGGAAGGCAACGAGGCGGACTTGAAAGCGAGGCAGAATAGCAGGAAACAGATTTCAAGAGGTACGTTGGAATAGCCTTTAAAGCATAGGAAGAGGGGCACAACTTCGACAATGACGCACTTGGCCAAAAAGCGCATATGGATTTTCACCTGAATATATTCAGGAGAAAACGCATACGCCCATTTTGGCCAAGCAAGCAAGCGGGCAATGCAAATCTGCACTACAAAGAAGTACCACTTCCCACCGGTCAAAAGGGACATCCACAAATGTGTAAAAACCAGAAAGGCAAGACTGGCCCTGGAGAACAGGGAGCCTTGTTATGCTGATGGGCGGGATGTAGATTGCCAACTGCCTCACTGGAGGAGTGCGTTGCGTTCCCTAAAACAAGTAAACAACAGAGCTACAGAGCCAAGGGCACTTCCAGTCTAGGGAATATACATTGGGAAAACTGAAAATCAATAAGACAGAGCCACCCCCAAATTTAGGGCTGCACTGCTTACAAGAACCTCAACTTGGGTACACCTTAAATACCCCAGGAAATATAAAAATGGTTCAAAAAACTGTGGTATTTATGTCCGATGGAATATCCCTCAGCCATGAAATCAATGTCATAAGACCAGGAGCAGCAAAGTGAGTGGATTCAGGTACGATGATTCTAAGTGAAATAAGTCACACAGAAAAAGAAACTTATCATAAGATATGACTTATGAAGATCCTGTAAACATGGCTACACATGAACTGAGTTAGGAAAGAGAACAGAGTCGCTAAATTAGAAAACACTCTTATGCCTGTTTGAGGGGGAAGGAGAGGTGGGGTGATGCATAAAATCAGAGTTTGATATAAGCTCAGGTACGGTTTATAAAACCAACTGTGGAATAGACAAGACCTACACCTTCCTGAGTGAAAGGGACTCAGAACCACATATTTCCCGCAGAGGAATAGATCTGACTAGTAAGAATCTTAAAACCTATGTATTGATATGTCACTGTAAGGGAATCAAGTGTGTCTAGACTGGCATAAACATGGCAGTGAGAATCAGCTCAAACACACTATAAAATGAATTTGAAAAACAAAACCAAAAAGCAGGGAAATTCTTTCCAATTCCTTCAGGGTCTCTGATGAAACCTGGAATGACCTTATCTACAATGACAGCTGGATGTGGTATAAGGCTGGACACTTGGGACTGAGAGGATTGGTGAGATTGGGTGAGCAAATGCAGACCCTTTAAAGCAAAAATGCATGGCCCCTATTCCATGGGTCCCAACTCTCCATGTTGAAGGGAATATTACTACAGGTATAACATGTATGGGAAACCTAGAGAATGGACACGCTGTGAATACAAATGGTTTCTAAAACTCAACGAATAGTCCCTCTCCTGGTGCTCCGGTTTGACTTTCCAACTGCTTTACTATCAATCTCCCAAATTGGAGAGACAGCCCCTTTAACCTCCTGGTTCGCACAGGTTTCCAATTTGCAGAGGATGGAAGGGAAGAGGGAGAACCAATGAGAGAGTAGCTCTTAGGCATTTGGACGGGCACATGTCACTCTAATTTCCCAGCAGGAATAAGAATTAACCAAAGTCTCAGCAACCCCCCGGTATCCAGTATAGTTCCTGAACCAAAATTTTGGACTTGCGTACAGCTCACAAAAAACGAGTTGAAAAATGGAGCTCAGGGGCACAGCAATTCACAAACTGGCAGAGTAATAAAGGACAAGTGTCGTCCAAAAATCTATTGAGGGGAGGCAACGAGGCGGACTTGAAAGCGAGGCAGAATAGCAGGAAACAGATTTCAAGAGGTCCGTTGGAATCGCCTTTAAAGCACAGGAAGAGGGGCACAACTTCGACAATGACGCTCCAGGCCAAAAAGGGCGTATGCGTTTTCTCCTGAATATATTCAGGAGAAAACACATACGTGCTTTTTGGCCAAGCAAGTAAGCAGGCAATGCAAATCTGCACTACAAGGAAGTATCACTTCCCACCGGTCAAAAAGGACATCCACAAAATGTGTAAAATCCAGAAAGGCAAGACAGGCCCTGAAGAAAAGGGAGCCTTGTTATGCTCATGGGCGGGATGTAAATTGCCAACTGCCTCACTGGAGGAGTGCATTGCGTTCCCTAAAACAAGTAAACAACAGAGCTACAGAGCCAAGGGCACTTCCAGTCTAGGGAATATACCTTGGGAAAACTGAAAATCAATGTGACAGAGCCACCCTCAAATTTAGGGCTGCACTGCTTACAAGAACCTCAACTTGGGTACACCTTAAATATCCCAGGAAATATAAAAATGGTTCAAAAAATTGTGGTACTTATGTACGATGGAATATCCCTCAGCCATGAAAACAATGTCATAAGACCAGGAGCAGCAAATTGAGTGGATTCAGGTACGATGATTCTAAGTGAAATAAGTCACACAGAAAAAGAAACTTATCATAAGATATCACTTATGAAGATCCTGTAAACATGACTACACATGAACTGAATTAGGAAAGAGAACAGAGTCTCACATTTAGAAAACACTCTTATGCCTGCTTAGGGGGAAGGAGAGGTGGGCTGATGCATAAAACCAGAGTGTGACATAAGCAAATGTACCATTTCTAAAACCAAATTAGGAATAGACAAGACCTACACCTTCCTCAGTGAAAGGGACTCAAAACCCCATATTTCCCGCAGAGGAATAAATCTGACTAGTAAGAATCTTAAAACCTATGTATTGATATGTCTCTGTAAGGGAATCAATTGTGTCTAGACTGGCATAAACGTGGCAGCGAGAATTAGCTCAAACCCACTATAAAAAGGAATTTCAAAAACAAAACCAAAAAACAGGGAAATTCTTTACAATTCCTTCAGGGTCTCTGATGAAACCTGGAATTACCATATCTACAATGACAGCTGGATGTGGTATAAGACTGGACACTTGGGACTGAGAGGATTTGTGAGATTGGGTGAGCAAATGCAGACCCTTTAAAGCAAAAATGCATGGCCCCCATTCCATGGGTCCCAACTCTCCAGGTTGAAGGGAATATTACTACAGCTATAAAATGTATGGGAAACCAAGAGAATGGACACACTGTGAATACAAAAGGTTTCTAAAACTCAACGAATAGTCCCTCTCCTGGTGCTCCGGTTTGACTTTACAACTGCTTTACTATCAATCTCCCAATTTGGAGAGACAGCCCCTTTAAGCTCCTGGTTCGCACAGGATGACAAATTTGCAGTGGATTGAAGGGAAGAGGGAGAACCAATGAGAGAGTAACTGTTAGGCATTTGGACGGGCACATGTCACTCTAATTTCCCGGCAGGAGGAAGAATTAACCAAAGTCTCAGCCACCCACCGGGAACCAGTATAGGTCCTGAACCAAAATTTTGGACTTGTGTACAGCTCAGAAAAACGAGTTGAAAAATTGAGCTCAGGGGCACAGCCATTCACAAACTGACAGAGTAATAAAGGACAACTATCGTCCAAAAATCTGTTGAGGGAAGGCAACGAGGCAGACTTGAAAGCGAAGCAGAATAGCAGGAAACAGATTTCAAGTGGTACGTTGGAATCGCCTTTAAAGAACAGGAAGAGGGGCACAATTTCGACAATGACGCACTTGGCCAAGAAGGGCCTATGCGTTTTCTCCTGAATATATTTAGGAGAAAACGCATACGCCCTTTTTGGCCAAGCAAGCATGCGGGCAATGCAAATCTGCACACAAAGAAGTATCACTTCCCTCCGGTCAAAAGGGACATCCACGAATGTGTAAAAACCAGAAAGACAAGACAGGCCCTGGAGAACAGGGAGCCTTGTTATGCTGATGGGCGGGATGTTAATTGCCAACTGCCTCACTGGAGGAGTGCATTGCGTTCCCTAAAACAAGTAAACAACGGAGCTACAGAGCCAAGGGCACTTCCAGTCTAGGGAATATAACTTGGGAAAACTGAATATCAATAACACAGAGCCACCCCCAAATTTAGGGCTGCACTGCTTTCAAGAACCTCAACTTGGGTACACCTTAAATATCCGAGGAAATATAAAAATGGTTCAAAAAACTGTGGTATTTATGTATGATGGAATATCCCTCAACCATGAAATCAATGTCATAAGACCAGGAGCAGCAAAGTGAGTGGATTCAGGTACGATGATTCTAAGTGAAGTCACACAGAAAAAGAAACATATCATAAGGTATCACATATGAAGATCCTGTAAACATGGCTACACATGAACTGAGTTAGGAAAGAGAACAGAGTCTCACATTTAGAAAACACTCTTATGCCTGCTTAAGGGAGAAGGAGTGATGGGGTGATGCATAAAACCAGAATTTGATATAAGCACGGGAACCGTATATAAAACCAACTTTGGAATAGACAAGACCTACACCTTCCTCAGTGAAAGGGACTCAAAACCCCATATTTCCCGCAGAGGAATAGATCTGACTCGTAAGAATCTTAAAACCTATGTATTGATATGTCTCCGTAAGGGAATCAAGTGTGTCTAGACTGGCATAAACATGGCAGCGAGAATCAGCTCAAACCCACTATAAAAAGAAATTTCAAAAACAAAACCAAAAAACAGGGAAATTCTTTAAAATTCCTTCATGGTCTCTGATGAAACCTGGAATGACCCTATCTACAATGACAGCTGGATGTGGCATAAGGCTGGACTCTTGGGACTGAGAGGATTGGTGAGATTGGGTGAGCAAATGCAGACCCTTTAAAGCAAAAATGCATGACCACCATTCCATGCGTCCCAACTCTCCGTGTTGAAGGGAATATTACTACAGCTATAACATGTACGGGAAACCTAGAGAATGGACACACTGTGAATACAAAAGGTTTCTAAAACTCAACGAGTAGTCCCTCTCCTGGTGCTCCGGTTTGACATTCCAACTGATTTACTATAAATCTCCCAACTTGGAGAGAAGCCCCTTTAAGCTCTTGGATCGCACAGGTTGCCAGTTAGGCAGAGGATGGAAGGGAAGTGGGAGAACCAATGAGAGACTGGCTGTTAGGCATTTGGACGGGCACATATCACTCTAATTTCCCGGCAGGAAGAAGAATTAACCAACGTCTCAGCCACCCACCGGGAACCAGTATAGGTCCTGAACCAAAATTTTGAACTTGCATTCAGCTCACAAAATACGAGTTGAAAAATGGAGCTAAGGGGCACAGCAATTCACGAACTGGCAGAGTAATAAAGGACAACTATCATCCAAAAATCTGTTGAGGGAAGGAAACGAGGCGGACTTGAAAGCGAGGCAGAATAGCAGGAAACAGATTTCAAGAGGTACGTTGGAATCGCCTTTAAAGCACAGGAAGAGGGGCACAACTTCGACAATGACGCACTTGGCCAAAAAGGGCGTATGCGTGTTCTCCTGAATATATTCAGGAGAAAACTCATACGCCCTTTTTGGCCAAGCAAGCAAGCGGGCAATGTAAATCTTCACTACAAAGAAGTATCACTTCCAACCGGTCAAAAGGGACATCCAGAAAATGTGGAAAAACCAGAAAGGCCAGACAGGCCCTGGAGAAAGGGGAGCCTTGTTATGCTGATGATCGGGATGTAAATTACCAACTGCCTCACTAGAGGAGTGCATTGTGTTCACTAATACAAATAAACAACAGAGGTACAGAGCCAAGGGCACTTCCAGTCTAGGGAATATTCCTTGGGAAAACTGTAAATCAATAAGACAGAGCCACCCGCAAATATAGGGCTGCACTGCTTACAACAAACTCAACTTGGGTACACCTTAAATATCCCAGGAAATATAAAAATGGCTCAAAATATTGCGGTACTTATGTACGATGTAATATCCCTCAGCCATGAAATCAATATCATAAGACCAGGAGAAGCAAAGTGTGTGGATACTGGTACGATGATGCTAAGTGAAATAAGTAACACAGAAAAAGAAACTTATCATAAGATATCACTTATGAAGATCCTGTAAACATGACTACTCATGAACGGAGTTAGGAAAGAGAACAGAGTCTCACATTGAAAAAACACTCTTATGCCTGCTTAAGGGATAAGGAGAGATGGGGTGATGCATAAAACGAGAGTTTGATATAAGCACGGTTACCGTTTCTAAGACCAACTTTGGAATAGACAAGACCTACACCTTCCTCAGTGAAAGGGACACAAAACACCATATTTCCCGCAGAGGAATAGATCTGACTACTAAGAATCTTAAAACCTATATATTGATATGTCTCCGTAAGAGAATCAAGTGTGTCTAGACTGGCATAAAGATGACAGTGAGTATCAGCTCAAATCCACAATAAAATGGAATTTCAAAAACAAAACCAAAAAACTGGGAAATTCTTTACATTTCCTTCAGGGTCTCTGATGAAACCTGGAATGACCCTATCTACAATGACAGCTGGATGTGGCATAAGGCTGGACACTTGGGATTGAGAGGATTGGTGAGATTGGGTGAGCAAATGCAGACCCTTTAAAGCAAAAATGCATGGCCCCCATTCCATGGGTCCCAACTCTCCATGTTGAAGGGAATATTACTAGAGCTATAACATGTACGGGAAACCTAGAGAATGGACACACTGTGAATACAAAAGGTTTCTAAAACTCAACGAGTAGTCCCTCTCCTGGTGCTCCGGTTTGAATTTCCAACTGCTTTACTATCAATCTCCCAACTTGGAGAGACAGCCCCTTTAAACTCCTGGTTCACACAGGTTGCCAATTTGGCAGAGGATGGAAGGGAAGAGGGAGAACCAATGAGAGAGTAGCTGTTAGACATTAGGACGGGCACATGTCACTCTAATTTCCCGGCAGGAAGAAGAATTAACCAGAGTCTCAGCCACCCATCGGGAACAAGTATAGGTCTTGAACCAAAATTTTGGACTTGCGTACAGCTCACAAAAAACGAGTTGAATAATGGAGCTCAGGGGCACAGCAATTCACAAACTGGCAGAGTAATAAAGGACAACTATCGTACAAAAATCTGTTGAGGGAAGACAACGAGGCGGACTTGAAAGCGGGGCAGAATAGCAGGAAACAGATTTCAAGAGGTACGTTGGAATCGCCTTTAAAGCACAGGAAGAGGGGCACAACTTTGACAATGACGCACTTGGCCAAAAAGGGCGTATGCGTTTTCTCCTGAATATATTCAGGAGAAAACGCATACGCCCTTTTTGGCCAAGCAAGCAAGCGGGCAATGCAAATCTGCACTACAAAGAAGTATCACTTCCCACCGGTCAAAAGGGACATCCACAAAATGTGTAAAAACCAGAAAGGCAAGACAGGCCCTGGAGAACAGGGAGCCTTGTTATGCTGAAGGGCGGGATGTAAATTGCCTAACTGCCTCACTGAAGGAGTGCATTGCGTTCCCTAAAAGAAGTAATCAACAGAGCTACAGAGCCAAGGGCACATCCAGTCTAAGGAATATACCTTGGGAAAACTGAAAATCAATAAGACAGAGCCACCCCCAAATTTAGGGCGGCACTGCTTACAAGAACCTCAACTTGGGTACACCTTAAATATCCCAGGAAATATAAAAATGGCTCAAAAAACTGTGGTACTTATGTACGATGGAATATCCCTCAGCCATGAAATCAATGTCATAAGACCAGGAGCAGCAAAGTGAGTGGATTCAGGTACGATGATTCTAAGTGAAATAAGTCACACAGAAAAAGAAACTTATCATAAGATATGACTTAGGAAGATCCTGTAAACATGGCTACACATGAACTGAGTTAGGAAAGAGAACAGAGTCTCACACTTAGAAAACACACTTATGCCTGCTGAAGGGGAAAGGAGAGGTGGGGTGATGCATAAAACCAGAGTTTGATATAAGCACAGGTACCATTTCTATAACCAACTGTGGAATAGACAAGACCTACACCTTCTTCAGTGAAAGGGACTCAAAACCCCATATTTCCCGCAGAGGAATAGATCTGACTAGTAAGAAACTTAAAACCTATGTATTGATATGTCTCTGTAAGGGAATCAAGTGTGTCTAGACTGGCATAAACATGGCAGTGAGAATCAGCTCAATCCCACTATAAAAAGGAATTTCAAAATCAAAACCAAGAAACAGGGAAATTCTTTACATTTCCTTCAGGGTCTCGGATGAAACCTGGAATGACCCTATCTACAATGACAGCTGGATATGGCATAAGTATGGACACATGGGACTGAGAGGATTGGTGAGATTGGGTGAGCAAATGCAGACCCTTTAAAGCAAAAATGCATGGCCCCCATTACATGGGTCCCAACTCTCCATGTTGAAGGGAATATTACTACAGCTATAACATGTACGGGAAACCTAGAGAATGGACACACTGTGAATACAAAAGGTTTCTAAAACTCAACGAGTAGTCCCTCTCCTGGTTCTCCGGTTTGACTTTCCAACTGCTTTACTATCAATCTCCCAACTTGGAGAGACAGCCCCTTTAACCTCCTGGTTCGCACAGGTTGCCAATATGGCAGAGGATGAAAGGGAAGAGGGAGAACCAATGAGAGAGTAGCTGTTAGGCATTTGGACGGGAACATGTCACTAATTTTCCGGCAGGAAGAATAATTAACCAGAGTCACAGCCACCCACCGGGAACAAGTATAGGTCCTGAACCAAAATTTTGGACTTGCGTACAGCTCACAAAAAACGAGTTGAAAAATGGAGCTCAGGGGCACAGCAATTCACAAACTGGCAGAGTAATAAAGGACAACTATCGTCCAAAAATCTGTTGAGGGAAGGCAACGAGGCGGACTTGAAAGCGAGGCAGAATAGCAGGAAACAGATTTCAAGAGGTACGTTGGAATCGCCTTTAAAGCACAGGAAGAGGGGCACAACTTCGACAATGACGCACTTGGCCAAAAAGGGCGTATGCGTTTTCTCCTGAATATATTCAGGAGAAAACGCATACGCCCTTTTTGGCCAAGCAAGCAAGCGGGCAATGCAAATCTGCACTACAAAGAAGTATCACTTCCCACCGGTCAAAAGGGACATCCACAAAATGTGTAAAAACCAGAAAGGCAAGACAGGCCGTGGAGAACAGGGACCCTTGTTATGCTGATGGGCGGGATGTAAATTACCATCTGCCACACTGGAGGAGTGCATTGCGTTCCCTAAAAGAAGTAATCAACATAGCTACAGAGCCAAGGGCACATCCAGTCTAGGGAATATACCTTGGGAAAACTGAAAATCAATAAGACAGAGCCACCCCCAAATTTAGGGATGCACTGCTTACATGAACCTCAACATGGGTACACCTTAAATATCCCAGGAAATATAAAAATGGTTCAAAAAACTGTGGTATTTATGTACGATGGAATATCCCTCAGCCATGAAATCAATGTCATAAGACCAGGAGCAGCAAAGTGAGTGGATTCAGGTACGATGATTCTAAGTGAAATAAGTCACACAGAAAAAGAAACTTATCATAAGATATGACTTATGAAGATCCTGTAAACATGGCTACACATGAACTGAGTTAGGAAAGAGAACAGAGTCTCACATTTAGAAAACACACTTATGCCTGCTTAAGGGGAAAGGGGAGGTGGGGTGATGCATAAAACCAGAGTTTGATATAAGCACAGGTACCATTTCTAAAACCAACTGTGGAATAGACAAGACCTACACCTTCCTCAGTGAAAGGGACTCAAAACCCCATATTTCCCGCAGAGGAATAGATCTGACTAGTAAGAATCTTAAAACCTATGTATTGATATGTCTCTGTAAGGGAATCAAGTGTGTCTACACTGGCATAAACATGGCAGCGAGAATCAGCTCAAACCCACTATAAAAAGGAATTTCAAAAACAAAAGCAAAAAACAGGGAAATTCTTTACATTTCCTTCAGGGTCTCTGATGAAACCTGGAAAAACCCTGTCTACAATGACAGCTGGGTGTGGCATAAGGCTGGACACTTTGGACTGAGAGGATTGGTGAGATTGGGTGAGCAAATGCAGACCCTTTAAAGCAAAAATGCATGGCCACCATTCCATGGGTCCCAATTCTCCATGTTGAAGGGAATATTACTACAGCTATAACATGTACGGGAAACCTAGAGAATGGACACACTGTGAATACAAAAGGTTTCTAAAACTCAACGAGTAGTCCCTCTCCTGGTGCTCCGGTTTGACTTTCCAACTGCTTTACTATCAATCTCCCCACTTGGAGAGACAACCCCTTTAACCTCCTGGTTGGCACAGGTTGCCAATTTGGCAGATGATGGAAGGGAAGAGGGAAAACGAATGAGAGAGTAGCTGTTAGGCATTTGGACGCGCACATGTCACTCTAATTTCAAGGCAGGAAGAAGAATTAAACAGAGTCACAGCCACCCACCGGGAACCAGTATAGTTCCTAAACCAAAATTTTGGACTTGCGTACAGCTCACAAAAAACGAGTTGAAAAATGGAGCTCAGGGGCACAGCAATTCACAAAGTGGCAGAGTAATAAAGGACAACTATCGTCCAAAAATCTGTTGAGGGAAGGCAACGAGGCGGACTTGAAAGCGAGGCAGAATAGCAGGAAACAGATTTCAAGAGGTACGTTGGAATAGCCTTTAAAGCATAGGAAGAGGGGCACAACTTCGACAATGACGCACTTGGCCAAAAAGCGCATATGGATTTTCACCTGAATATATTCAGGAGAAAACGCATACGCCCATTTTGGCCAAGCAAGCAAGCGGGCAATGCAAATCTGCACTACAAAGAAGTACCACTTCCCACCGGTCAAAAGGGACATCCACAAATGTGTAAAAACCAGAAAGGCAAGACTGGCCCTGGAGAACAGGGAGCCTTGTTATGCTGATGGGCGGGATGTAGATTGCCAACTGCCTCACTGGAGGAGTGCGTTGCGTTCCCTAAAACAAGTAAACAACAGAGCTACAGAGCCAAGGGCACTTCCAGTCTAGGGAATATACATTGGGAAAACTGAAAATCAATAAGACAGAGCCACCCCCAAATTTAGGGCTGCACTGCTTACAAGAACCTCAACTTGGGTACACCTTAAATACCCCAGGAAATATAAAAATGGTTCAAAAAACTGTGGTATTTATGTCCGATGGAATATCCCTCAGCCATGAAATCAATGTCATAAGACCAGGAGCAGCAAAGTGAGTGGATTCAGGTACGATGATTCTAAGTGAAATAAGTCACACAGAAAAAGAAACTTATCATAAGATATGACTTATGAAGATCCTGTAAACATGGCTACACATGAACTGAGTTAGGAAAGAGAACAGAGTCGCTAAATTAGAAAACACTCTTATGCCTGTTTGAGGGGGAAGGAGAGGTGGGGTGATGCATAAAATCAGAGTTTGATATAAGCTCAGGTACGGTTTATAAAACCAACTGTGGAATAGACAAGACCTACACCTTCCTGAGTGAAAGGGACTCAGAACCACATATTTCCCGCAGAGGAATAGATCTGACTAGTAAGAATCTTAAAACCTATGTATTGATATGTCACTGTAAGGGAATCAAGTGTGTCTAGACTGGCATAAACATGGCAGTGAGAATCAGCTCAAACACACTATAAAATGAATTTGAAAAACAAAACCAAAAAGCAGGGAAATTCTTTCCAATTCCTTCAGGGTCTCTGATGAAACCTGGAATGACCTTATCTACAATGACAGCTGGATGTGGTATAAGGCTGGACACTTGGGACTGAGAGGATTGGTGAGATTGGGTGAGCAAATGCAGACCCTTTAAAGCAAAAATGCATGGCCCCTATTCCATGGGTCCCAACTCTCCATGTTGAAGGGAATATTACTACAGGTATAACATGTATGGGAAACCTAGAGAATGGACACGCTGTGAATACAAATGGTTTCTAAAACTCAACGAATAGTCCCTCTCCTGGTGCTCCGGTTTGACTTTCCAACTGCTTTACTATCAATCTCCCAAATTGGAGAGACAGCCCCTTTAACCTCCTGGTTCGCACAGGTTTCCAATTTGCAGAGGATGGAAGGGAAGAGGGAGAACCAATGAGAGAGTAGCTCTTAGGCATTTGGACGGGCACATGTCACTCTAATTTCCCAGCAGGAATAAGAATTAACCAAAGTCTCAGCAACCCCCCGGTATCCAGTATAGTTCCTGAACCAAAATTTTGGACTTGCGTACAGCTCACAAAAAACGAGTTGAAAAATGGAGCTCAGGGGCACAGCAATTCACAAACTGGCAGAGTAATAAAGGACAAGTGTCGTCCAAAAATCTATTGAGGGGAGGCAACGAGGCGGACTTGAAAGCGAGGCAGAATAGCAGGAAACAGATTTCAAGAGGTCCGTTGGAATCGCCTTTAAAGCACAGGAAGAGGGGCACAACTTCGACAATGACGCTCCAGGCCAAAAAGGGCGTATGCGTTTTCTCCTGAATATATTCAGGAGAAAACACATACGTGCTTTTTGGCCAAGCAAGTAAGCAGGCAATGCAAATCTGCACTACAAGGAAGTATCACTTCCCACCGGTCAAAAAGGACATCCACAAAATGTGTAAAATCCAGAAAGGCAAGACAGGCCCTGAAGAAAAGGGAGCCTTGTTATGCTCATGGGCGGGATGTAAATTGCCAACTGCCTCACTGGAGGAGTGCATTGCGTTCCCTAAAACAAGTAAACAACAGAGCTACAGAGCCAAGGGCACTTCCAGTCTAGGGAATATACCTTGGGAAAACTGAAAATCAATGTGACAGAGCCACCCTCAAATTTAGGGCTGCACTGCTTACAAGAACCTCAACTTGGGTACACCTTAAATATCCCAGGAAATATAAAAATGGTTCAAAAAATTGTGGTACTTATGTACGATGGAATATCCCTCAGCCATGAAAACAATGTCATAAGACCAGGAGCAGCAAATTGAGTGGATTCAGGTACGATGATTCTAAGTGAAATAAGTCACACAGAAAAAGAAACTTATCATAAGATATCACTTATGAAGATCCTGTAAACATGACTACACATGAACTGAATTAGGAAAGAGAACAGAGTCTCACATTTAGAAAACACTCTTATGCCTGCTTAGGGGGAAGGAGAGGTGGGCTGATGCATAAAACCAGAGTGTGACATAAGCAAATGTACCATTTCTAAAACCAAATTAGGAATAGACAAGACCTACACCTTCCTCAGTGAAAGGGACTCAAAACCCCATATTTCCCGCAGAGGAATAAATCTGACTAGTAAGAATCTTAAAACCTATGTATTGATATGTCTCTGTAAGGGAATCAATTGTGTCTAGACTGGCATAAACGTGGCAGCGAGAATTAGCTCAAACCCACTATAAAAAGGAATTTCAAAAACAAAACCAAAAAACAGGGAAATTCTTTACAATTCCTTCAGGGTCTCTGATGAAACCTGGAATTACCATATCTACAATGACAGCTGGATGTGGTATAAGACTGGACACTTGGGACTGAGAGGATTTGTGAGATTGGGTGAGCAAATGCAGACCCTTTAAAGCAAAAATGCATGGCCCCCATTCCATGGGTCCCAACTCTCCAGGTTGAAGGGAATATTACTACAGCTATAAAATGTATGGGAAACCAAGAGAATGGACACACTGTGAATACAAAAGGTTTCTAAAACTCAACGAATAGTCCCTCTCCTGGTGCTCCGGTTTGACTTTACAACTGCTTTACTATCAATCTCCCAATTTGGAGAGACAGCCCCTTTAAGCTCCTGGTTCGCACAGGATGACAAATTTGCAGTGGATTGAAGGGAAGAGGGAGAACCAATGAGAGAGTAACTGTTAGGCATTTGGACGGGCACATGTCACTCTAATTTCCCGGCAGGAGGAAGAATTAACCAAAGTCTCAGCCACCCACCGGGAACCAGTATAGGTCCTGAACCAAAATTTTGGACTTGTGTACAGCTCAGAAAAACGAGTTGAAAAATTGAGCTCAGGGGCACAGCCATTCACAAACTGACAGAGTAATAAAGGACAACTATCGTCCAAAAATCTGTTGAGGGAAGGCAACGAGGCAGACTTGAAAGCGAAGCAGAATAGCAGGAAACAGATTTCAAGTGGTACGTTGGAATCGCCTTTAAAGAACAGGAAGAGGGGCACAATTTCGACAATGACGCACTTGGCCAAGAAGGGCCTATGCGTTTTCTCCTGAATATATTTAGGAGAAAACGCATACGCCCTTTTTGGCCAAGCAAGCATGCGGGCAATGCAAATCTGCACACAAAGAAGTATCACTTCCCTCCGGTCAAAAGGGACATCCACGAATGTGTAAAAACCAGAAAGACAAGACAGGCCCTGGAGAACAGGGAGCCTTGTTATGCTGATGGGCGGGATGTTAATTGCCAACTGCCTCACTGGAGGAGTGCATTGCGTTCCCTAAAACAAGTAAACAACGGAGCTACAGAGCCAAGGGCACTTCCAGTCTAGGGAATATAACTTGGGAAAACTGAATATCAATAACACAGAGCCACCCCCAAATTTAGGGCTGCACTGCTTTCAAGAACCTCAACTTGGGTACACCTTAAATATCCGAGGAAATATAAAAATGGTTCAAAAAACTGTGGTATTTATGTATGATGGAATATCCCTCAACCATGAAATCAATGTCATAAGACCAGGAGCAGCAAAGTGAGTGGATTCAGGTACGATGATTCTAAGTGAAGTCACACAGAAAAAGAAACATATCATAAGGTATCACATATGAAGATCCTGTAAACATGGCTACACATGAACTGAGTTAGGAAAGAGAACAGAGTCTCACATTTAGAAAACACTCTTATGCCTGCTTAAGGGAGAAGGAGTGATGGGGTGATGCATAAAACCAGAATTTGATATAAGCACGGGAACCGTATATAAAACCAACTTTGGAATAGACAAGACCTACACCTTCCTCAGTGAAAGGGACTCAAAACCCCATATTTCCCGCAGAGGAATAGATCTGACTCGTAAGAATCTTAAAACCTATGTATTGATATGTCTCCGTAAGGGAATCAAGTGTGTCTAGACTGGCATAAACATGGCAGCGAGAATCAGCTCAAACCCACTATAAAAAGAAATTTCAAAAACAAAACCAAAAAACAGGGAAATTCTTTAAAATTCCTTCATGGTCTCTGATGAAACCTGGAATGACCCTATCTACAATGACAGCTGGATGTGGCATAAGGCTGGACTCTTGGGACTGAGAGGATTGGTGAGATTGGGTGAGCAAATGCAGACCCTTTAAAGCAAAAATGCATGACCACCATTCCATGCGTCCCAACTCTCCGTGTTGAAGGGAATATTACTACAGCTATAACATGTACGGGAAACCTAGAGAATGGACACACTGTGAATACAAAAGGTTTCTAAAACTCAACGAGTAGTCCCTCTCCTGGTGCTCCGGTTTGACATTCCAACTGATTTACTATAAATCTCCCAACTTGGAGAGAAGCCCCTTTAAGCTCTTGGATCGCACAGGTTGCCAGTTAGGCAGAGGATGGAAGGGAAGTGGGAGAACCAATGAGAGACTGGCTGTTAGGCATTTGGACGGGCACATATCACTCTAATTTCCCGGCAGGAAGAAGAATTAACCAACGTCTCAGCCACCCACCGGGAACCAGTATAGGTCCTGAACCAAAATTTTGAACTTGCATTCAGCTCACAAAATACGAGTTGAAAAATGGAGCTAAGGGGCACAGCAATTCACGAACTGGCAGAGTAATAAAGGACAACTATCATCCAAAAATCTGTTGAGGGAAGGAAACGAGGCGGACTTGAAAGCGAGGCAGAATAGCAGGAAACAGATTTCAAGAGGTACGTTGGAATCGCCTTTAAAGCACAGGAAGAGGGGCACAACTTCGACAATGACGCACTTGGCCAAAAAGGGCGTATGCGTGTTCTCCTGAATATATTCAGGAGAAAACTCATACGCCCTTTTTGGCCAAGCAAGCAAGCGGGCAATGTAAATCTTCACTACAAAGAAGTATCACTTCCAACCGGTCAAAAGGGACATCCAGAAAATGTGGAAAAACCAGAAAGGCCAGACAGGCCCTGGAGAAAGGGGAGCCTTGTTATGCTGATGATCGGGATGTAAATTACCAACTGCCTCACTAGAGGAGTGCATTGTGTTCACTAATACAAATAAACAACAGAGGTACAGAGCCAAGGGCACTTCCAGTCTAGGGAATATTCCTTGGGAAAACTGTAAATCAATAAGACAGAGCCACCCGCAAATATAGGGCTGCACTGCTTACAACAAACTCAACTTGGGTACACCTTAAATATCCCAGGAAATATAAAAATGGCTCAAAATATTGCGGTACTTATGTACGATGTAATATCCCTCAGCCATGAAATCAATATCATAAGACCAGGAGAAGCAAAGTGTGTGGATACTGGTACGATGATGCTAAGTGAAATAAGTAACACAGAAAAAGAAACTTATCATAAGATATCACTTATGAAGATCCTGTAAACATGACTACTCATGAACGGAGTTAGGAAAGAGAACAGAGTCTCACATTGAAAAAACACTCTTATGCCTGCTTAAGGGATAAGGAGAGATGGGGTGATGCATAAAACGAGAGTTTGATATAAGCACGGTTACCGTTTCTAAGACCAACTTTGGAATAGACAAGACCTACACCTTCCTCAGTGAAAGGGACACAAAACACCATATTTCCCGCAGAGGAATAGATCTGACTACTAAGAATCTTAAAACCTATATATTGATATGTCTCCGTAAGAGAATCAAGTGTGTCTAGACTGGCATAAAGATGACAGTGAGTATCAGCTCAAATCCACAATAAAATGGAATTTCAAAAACAAAACCAAAAAACTGGGAAATTCTTTACATTTCCTTCAGGGTCTCTGATGAAACCTGGAATGACCCTATCTACAATGACAGCTGGATGTGGCATAAGGCTGGACACTTGGGATTGAGAGGATTGGTGAGATTGGGTGAGCAAATGCAGACCCTTTAAAGCAAAAATGCATGGCCCCCATTCCATGGGTCCCAACTCTCCATGTTGAAGGGAATATTACTAGAGCTATAACATGTACGGGAAACCTAGAGAATGGACACACTGTGAATACAAAAGGTTTCTAAAACTCAACGAGTAGTCCCTCTCCTGGTGCTCCGGTTTGAATTTCCAACTGCTTTACTATCAATCTCCCAACTTGGAGAGACAGCCCCTTTAAACTCCTGGTTCACACAGGTTGCCAATTTGTCAGAGGATGGAAGGGAAGAGGGAGAACCAATGAGAGAGTAGCTGTTAGACATTAGGACGGGCACATGTCACTCTAATTTCCCGGCAGGAAGAAGAATTAACCAGAGTCTCAGCCACCCATCGGGAACAAGTATAGGTCTTGAACCAAAATTTTGGACTTGCGTACAGCTCACAAAAAACGAGTTGAATAATGGAGCTCAGGGGCACAGCAATTCACAAACTGGCAGAGTAATAAAGGACAACTATCGTACAAAAATCTGTTGAGGGAAGACAACGAGGCGGACTTGAAAGCGGGGCAGAATAGCAGGAAACAGATTTCAAGAGGTACGTTGGAATCGCCTTTAAAGCACAGGAAGAGGGGCACAACTTTGACAATGACGCACTTGGCCAAAAAGGGCGTATGCGTTTTCTCCTGAATATATTCAGGAGAAAACGCATACGCCCTTTTTGGCCAAGCAAGCAAGCGGGCAATGCAAATCTGCACTACAAAGAAGTATCACTTCCCACCGGTCAAAAGGGACATCCACAAAATGTGTAAAAACCAGAAAGGCAAGACAGGCCCTGGAGAACAGGGAGCCTTGTTATGCTGAAGGGCGGGATGTAAATTGCCTAACTGCCTCACTGAAGGAGTGCATTGCGTTCCCTAAAAGAAGTAATCAACAGAGCTACAGAGCCAAGGGCACATCCAGTCTAAGGAATATACCTTGGGAAAACTGAAAATCAATAAGACAGAGCCACCCCCAAATTTAGGGCGGCACTGCTTACAAGAACCTCAACTTGGGTACACCTTAAATATCCCAGGAAATATAAAAATGGCTCAAAAAACTGTGGTACTTATGTACGATGGAATATCCCTCAGCCATGAAATCAATGTCATAAGACCAGGAGCAGCAAAGTGAGTGGATTCAGGTACGATGATTCTAAGTGAAATAAGTCACACAGAAAAAGAAACTTATCATAAGATATGACTTAGGAAGATCCTGTAAACATGGCTACACATGAACTGAGTTAGGAAAGAGAACAGAGTCTCACACTTAGAAAACACACTTATGCCTGCTGAAGGGGAAAGGAGAGGTGGGGTGATGCATAAAACCAGAGTTTGATATAAGCACAGGTACCATTTCTATAACCAACTGTGGAATAGACAAGACCTACACCTTCTTCAGTGAAAGGGACTCAAAACCCCATATTTCCCGCAGAGGAATAGATCTGACTAGTAAGAAACTTAAAACCTATGTATTGATATGTCTCTGTAAGGGAATCAAGTGTGTCTAGACTGGCATAAACATGGCAGTGAGAATCAGCTCAATCCCACTATAAAAAGGAATTTCAAAATCAAAACCAAGAAACAGGGAAATTCTTTACATTTCCTTCAGGGTCTCGGATGAAACCTGGAATGACCCTATCTACAATGACAGCTGGATATGGCATAAGTATGGACACATGGGACTGAGAGGATTGGTGAGATTGGGTGAGCAAATGCAGACCCTTTAAAGCAAAAATGCATGGCCCCCATTACATGGGTCCCAACTCTCCATGTTGAAGGGAATATTACTACAGCTATAACATGTACGGGAAACCTAGAGAATGGACACACTGTGAATACAAAAGGTTTCTAAAACTCAACGAGTAGTCCCTCTCCTGGTTCTCCGGTTTGACTTTCCAACTGCTTTACTATCAATCTCCCAACTTGGAGAGACAGCCCCTTTAACCTCCTGGTTCGCACAGGTTGCCAATATGGCAGAGGATGAAATGGAAGAGGGAGAACCAATGAGAGAGTAGCTGTTAGGCATTTGGACGGGAACATGTCACTAATTTTCCGGCAGGAAGAATAATTAACCAGAGTCACAGCCACCCACCGGGAACAAGTATAGGTCCTGAACCAAAATTTTGGACTTGCGTACAGCTCACAAAAAACGAGTTGAAAAATGGAGCTCAGGGGCACAGCAATTCACAAACTGGCAGAGTAATAAAGGACAACTATCGTCCAAAAATCTGTTGAGGGAAGGCAACGAGGCGGACTTGAAAGCGAGGCAGAATAGCAGGAAACAGATTTCAAGAGGTACGTTGGAATCGCCTTTAAAGCACAGGAAGAGGGGCACAACTTCGACAATGACGCACTTGGCCAAAAAGGGCGTATGCGTTTTCTCCTGAATATATTCAGGAGAAAACGCATACGCCCTTTTTGGCCAAGCAAGCAAGCGGGCAATGCAAATCTGCACTACAAAGAAGTATCACTTCCCACCGGTCAAAAGGGACATCCACAAAATGTGTAAAAACCAGAAAGGCAAGACAGGCCGTGGAGAACAGGGACCCTTGTTATGCTGATGGGCGGGATGTAAATTACCATCTGCCACACTGGAGGAGTGCATTGCGTTCCCTAAAAGAAGTAATCAACATAGCTACAGAGCCAAGGGCACATCCAGTCTAGGGAATATACCTTGGGAAAACTGAAAATCAATAAGACAGAGCCACCCCCAAATTTAGGGATGCACTGCTTACATGAACCTCAACATGGGTACACCTTAAATATCCCAGGAAATATAAAAATGGTTCAAAAAACTGTGGTATTTATGTACGATGGAATATCCCTCAGCCATGAAATCAATGTCATAAGACCAGGAGCAGCAAAGTGAGTGGATTCAGGTACGATGATTCTAAGTGAAATAAGTCACACAGAAAAAGAAACTTATCATAAGATATGACTTATGAAGATCCTGTAAACATGGCTACACATGAACTGAGTTAGGAAAGAGAACAGAGTCTCACATTTAGAAAACACACTTATGCCTGCTTAAGGGGAAAGGGGAGGTGGGGTGATGCATAAAACCAGAGTTTGATATAAGCACAGGTACCATTTCTAAAACCAACTGTGGAATAGACAAGACCTACACCTTCCTCAGTGAAAGGGACTCAAAACCCCATATTTCCCGCAGAGGAATAGATCTGACTAGTAAGAATCTTAAAACCTATGTATTGATATGTCTCTGTAAGGGAATCAAGTGTGTCTACACTGGCATAAACATGGCAGCGAGAATCAGCTCAAACCCACTATAAAAAGGAATTTCAAAAACAAAAGCAAAAAACAGGGAAATTCTTTACATTTCCTTCAGGGTCTCTGATGAAACCTGGAAAAACCCTGTCTACAATGACAGCTGGGTGTGGCATAAGGCTGGACACTTTGGACTGAGAGGATTGGTGAGATTGGGTGAGCAAATGCAGACCCTTTAAAGCAAAAATGCATGGCCACCATTCCATGGGTCCCAATTCTCCATGTTGAAGGGAATATTACTACAGCTATAACATGTACGGGAAACCTAGAGAATGGACACACTGTGAATACAAAAGGTTTCTAAAACTCAACGAGTAGTCCCTCTCCTGGTGCTCCGGTTTGACTTTCCAACTGCTTTACTATCAATCTCCCCACTTGGAGAGACAACCCCTTTAACCTCCTGGTTGGCACAGGTTGCCAATTTGGCAGATGATGGAAGGGAAGAGGGAAAACGAATGAGAGAGTAGCTGTTAGGCATTTGGACGCGCACATGTCACTCTAATTTCAAGGCAGGAAGAAGAATTAAACAGAGTCACAGCCACCCACCGGGAACCAGTATAGTTCCTAAACCAAAATTTTGGACTTGCGTACAGCTCACAAAAAACGAGTTGAAAAATGGAGCTCAGGGGCACAGCAATTCACAAAGTGGCAGAGTAATAAAGGACAACTATCGTCCAAAAATCTGTTGAGGGAAGGCAACGAGGCGGACTTGAAAGCGAGGCAGAATAGCAGGAAACAGATTTCAAGAGGTACGTTGGAATAGCCTTTAAAGCATAGGAAGAGGGGCACAACTTCGACAATGACGCACTTGGCCAAAAAGCGCATATGGATTTTCACCTGAATATATTCAGGAGAAAACGCATACGCCCATTTTGGCCAAGCAAGCAAGCGGGCAATGCAAATCTGCACTACAAAGAAGTACCACTTCCCACCGGTCAAAAGGGACATCCACAAATGTGTAAAAACCAGAAAGGCAAGACTGGCCCTGGAGAACAGGGAGCCTTGTTATGCTGATGGGCGGGATGTAGATTGCCAACTGCCTCACTGGAGGAGTGCGTTGCGTTCCCTAAAACAAGTAAACAACAGAGCTACAGAGCCAAGGGCACTTCCAGTCTAGGGAATATACATTGGGAAAACTGAAAATCAATAAGACAGAGCCACCCCCAAATTTAGGGCTGCACTGCTTACAAGAACCTCAACTTGGGTACACCTTAAATACCCCAGGAAATATAAAAATGGTTCAAAAAACTGTGGTATTTATGTCCGATGGAATATCCCTCAGCCATGAAATCAATGTCATAAGACCAGGAGCAGCAAAGTGAGTGGATTCAGGTACGATGATTCTAAGTGAAATAAGTCACACAGAAAAAGAAACTTATCATAAGATATGACTTATGAAGATCCTGTAAACATGGCTACACATGAACTGAGTTAGGAAAGAGAACAGAGTCGCTAAATTAGAAAACACTCTTATGCCTGTTTGAGGGGGAAGGAGAGGTGGGGTGATGCATAAAATCAGAGTTTGATATAAGCTCAGGTACGGTTTATAAAACCAACTGTGGAATAGACAAGACCTACACCTTCCTGAGTGAAAGGGACTCAGAACCACATATTTCCCGCAGAGGAATAGATCTGACTAGTAAGAATCTTAAAACCTATGTATTGATATGTCACTGTAAGGGAATCAAGTGTGTCTAGACTGGCATAAACATGGCAGTGAGAATCAGCTCAAACACACTATAAAATGAATTTGAAAAACAAAACCAAAAAGCAGGGAAATTCTTTCCAATTCCTTCAGGGTCTCTGATGAAACCTGGAATGACCTTATCTACAATGACAGCTGGATGTGGTATAAGGCTGGACACTTGGGACTGAGAGGATTGGTGAGATTGGGTGAGCAAATGCAGACCCTTTAAAGCAAAAATGCATGGCCCCTATTCCATGGGTCCCAACTCTCCATGTTGAAGGGAATATTACTACAGGTATAACATGTATGGGAAACCTAGAGAATGGACACGCTGTGAATACAAATGGTTTCTAAAACTCAACGAATAGTCCCTCTCCTGGTGCTCCGGTTTGACTTTCCAACTGCTTTACTATCAATCTCCCAAATTGGAGAGACAGCCCCTTTAACCTCCTGGTTCGCACAGGTTTCCAATTTGCAGAGGATGGAAGGGAAGAGGGAGAACCAATGAGAGAGTAGCTCTTAGGCATTTGGACGGGCACATGTCACTCTAATTTCCCAGCAGGAATAAGAATTAACCAAAGTCTCAGCAACCCCCCGGTATCCAGTATAGTTCCTGAACCAAAATTTTGGACTTGCGTACAGCTCACAAAAAACGAGTTGAAAAATGGAGCTCAGGGGCACAGCAATTCACAAACTGGCAGAGTAATAAAGGACAAGTGTCGTCCAAAAATCTATTGAGGGGAGGCAACGAGGCGGACTTGAAAGCGAGGCAGAATAGCAGGAAACAGATTTCAAGAGGTCCGTTGGAATCGCCTTTAAAGCACAGGAAGAGGGGCACAACTTCGACAATGACGCTCCAGGCCAAAAAGGGCGTATGCGTTTTCTCCTGAATATATTCAGGAGAAAACACATACGTGCTTTTTGGCCAAGCAAGTAAGCAGGCAATGCAAATCTGCACTACAAGGAAGTATCACTTCCCACCGGTCAAAAAGGACATCCACAAAATGTGTAAAATCCAGAAAGGCAAGACAGGCCCTGAAGAAAAGGGAGCCTTGTTATGCTCATGGGCGGGATGTAAATTGCCAACTGCCTCACTGGAGGAGTGCATTGCGTTCCCTAAAACAAGTAAACAACAGAGCTACAGAGCCAAGGGCACTTCCAGTCTAGGGAATATACCTTGGGAAAACTGAAAATCAATGTGACAGAGCCACCCTCAAATTTAGGGCTGCACTGCTTACAAGAACCTCAACTTGGGTACACCTTAAATATCCCAGGAAATATAAAAATGGTTCAAAAAATTGTGGTACTTATGTACGATGGAATATCCCTCAGCCATGAAAACAATGTCATAAGACCAGGAGCAGCAAATTGAGTGGATTCAGGTACGATGATTCTAAGTGAAATAAGTCACACAGAAAAAGAAACTTATCATAAGATATCACTTATGAAGATCCTGTAAACATGACTACACATGAACTGAATTAGGAAAGAGAACAGAGTCTCACATTTAGAAAACACTCTTATGCCTGCTTAGGGGGAAGGAGAGGTGGGCTGATGCATAAAACCAGAGTGTGACATAAGCAAATGTACCATTTCTAAAACCAAATTAGGAATAGACAAGACCTACACCTTCCTCAGTGAAAGGGACTCAAAACCCCATATTTCCCGCAGAGGAATAAATCTGACTAGTAAGAATCTTAAAACCTATGTATTGATATGTCTCTGTAAGGGAATCAATTGTGTCTAGACTGGCATAAACGTGGCAGCGAGAATTAGCTCAAACCCACTATAAAAAGGAATTTCAAAAACAAAACCAAAAAACAGGGAAATTCTTTACAATTCCTTCAGGGTCTCTGATGAAACCTGGAATTACCATATCTACAATGACAGCTGGATGTGGTATAAGACTGGACACTTGGGACTGAGAGGATTTGTGAGATTGGGTGAGCAAATGCAGACCCTTTAAAGCAAAAATGCATTGCCCCCATTCCATGGGTCCCAACTCTCCAGGTTGAAGGGAATATTACTACAGCTATAACATGTATGGGAAACCAAGAGAATGGACACACTGTGAATACAAAAGGTTTCTAAAACTCAACGAATAGTCCCTCTCCTGGTGCTCCGGTTTGACTTTACAACTGCTTTACTATCAATCTCCCAATTTGGAGAGACAGCCCCTTTAAGCTCCTGGTTCACACAGGATGACAATTTTGCAGTGGATTGAAGGGAAGAGGGAGAACCAATGAGAGAGTAACTGTTAGGCATTTGGACGGGCACATGTCACTCTAATTTCCCGGCAGGAAGAAGAATTAACCAAAGTCTCAGCCACCCACCGGGAACCAGTATAGGTCCTGAACCAAAATTTTGGACTTGTGTACAGCTCAGAAAAACGAGTTGAAAAATTGAGCTCAGGGGCACAGCCATTCACAAACTGACAGAGTAATAAAGGACAACTATCGTCCAAAAATCTGTTGAGGGAAGGCAACGAGGCGGACTTGAAAGCGAAGCAGAATAGCAGGAAACAGATTTCAAGCGGTACGTTGGAATCGCCTTTAAAGAACAGGAAGAGGGGCACAATTTCGACAATGACGCACTTGGCCAAGAAGGGCCTATGCGTTTTCTCCTGAATATATTTAGGAGAAAACGCATACGCCCTTTTTGGCCAAGCAAGCATGTGGGCAATGCAAATCTGCACACAAAGAAGTATCACTTCCCTCCGGTCAAAAGGGACATCCACAAATGTGTAAAAACCAGAAAGACAAGACAGGCCCTGGAGAACAGGGAGCCTTTTTATGCTGATGGGCGGGATGTTAATTGCCAACTGCCTCACTGGAGGAGTGCATTGCGTTCCCTAAAACAAGTAAACAACAGAGCTACAGAGCCAAGGGCACTTCCAGTCTAGGGAATATAACTTGGGAAAACTGAATATCAATAACACAGAGCCACCCCCAAATTTAGGGCTGCACTGCTTTCAAGAACCTCAACTTGGGTACACCTTAAATATCCGAGGAAATATAAAAATGTTTCAAAAAACTGTGGTATTTATGTATGATGGAATATCCCTCAACCATGAAATCAATGTCATAAGACCAGGAGCAGCAAAGTGAGTGGATTCAGGTACGATGATTCTAAGTGAAGTCACACAGAAAAAGAAACATATCATAAGGTATCACATATGAAGATCCTGTAAACATGGCTACACATGAACTGAGTTAGGAAAGAGAACAGAGTCTCACATTTAGAAAACACTCTTATGCCTGCTTAAGGGAGAAGGAGTGATGGGGTGATGCATAAAACCAGAATTTGATATAAGCACGGGAACCGTATATAAAACCAACTTTGGAATAGACAAGACCTACACCTTCCTCAGTGAAAGGGACTCAAAACCCCATATTTCCCGCAGAGGAATAGATCTGACTAGTAAGAATCTTAAAACCTATGTATTGATATGTCTCCGTAAGGGAATCAAGTGTGTCTAGACTGGCATAAACATGGCAGCGAGAATCAGCTCAAACCCACTATAAAAAGAAATTTCAAAAACAAAACCAAAAAACAGGGAAATTCTTTAAAATTCCTTCATGGTCTCTGATGAAACCTGGAATGACCCTATCTACAATGACAGCTGGATGTGGCATAAGGCTGGACTCTTGGGACTGAGAGGATTGGTGAGATTGGGTGAGCAAATGCAGACCCTTTAAAGCAAAAATGCATGACCACCATTCCATGCGTCCCAACTCTCCGTGTTGAAGGGAATATTACTACAGCTATAACATGTACGGGAAACCTAGAGAATGGACACACTGTGAATACAAAAGGTTTCTAAAACTCAACGAGTAGTCCCTCTCCTGGTGCTCCGGTTTGAATTTCCAACTGCTTTACTATCAATCTCCCAACTTGGAGAGACAGCCCCTTTAACCTCCTGGTTCACACAGGTTGCCAATTTGGCAGAGGATGGAAGGGAAGAGGGAGAACCAATGAGAGAGTAGCTGTTAGACATTAGGACGGGCACATGTCACTCTAATTTCCCGGCAGGAAGAAGAATTAACCAGAGTCTCAGCCACCCATCGGGAACAAGTATAGGTCTTGAACCAAAATTTTGGACTTGCGTACAGCTCACAAAAAACGAGTTGAATAATGGAGCTCAGGGGCACAGCATTTCACAAACTGGCAGAGTAATAAAGGACAACTATCGTCCAAAAATCTGTTGAGGGAAGACAACGAGGCGGACTTGAAAGCGGGGCAGAATAGCAGGAAACAGATTTCAAGAGGTACGTTGGAATCGCCTTTAAAGCACAGGAAGAGGGGCACAACTTTGACAATGACGCACTTGGCCAAAAAGGGCGTATGCGTTTTCTCCTGAATATATTCAGGAGAAAACGCATACGCCCTTTTTGGCCAAGCAAGCAAGCGGGCAATGCAAATCTGCACTACAAAGAAGTATCACTTCCCACCGGTCAAAAGGGACATCCACAAAATGTGTAAAAACCAGAAAGGCAAGACAGGCCCTGGAGAACAGGGAGCCTTGTTATGCTGAAGGGCGGGATGTAAATTGCCTAACTGCCTCACTGAAGGAGTGCATTGCGTTCCCTAAAAGAAGTAATCAACAGAGCTACAGAGCCAAGGGCACATCCAGTCTAAGGAATATACCTTGGGAAAACTGAAAATCAATAAGACAGAGCCACCCCCAAATTTAGGGCGGCACTGCTTACAAGAACCTCAACTTGGGTACACCTTAAATATCCCAGGAAATATAAAAATGGCTCAAAAAACTGTGGTACTTATGTACGATGGAATATCCCTCAGCCATGAAATCAATGTCATAAGACCAGGAGCAGCAAAGTGAGTGGATTCAGGTATGATGATTCTAAGTGAAATAAGTCACACAGAAAAAGAAACTTATCATAAGATATGACTTATGAAGATCCTGTAAACATGGCTTCACATGAACTGAGTTAGGAAAGAGAACAGAGTCTCACATTTAGAAAACACTCTTATGCCTGCTTAAGGGGAAAGGAGAGGTGGGGTGATGCATCAAACCAGAGTTTGGTATATGCAGAGGTACCATTTCTAAAACCACCTGTGGAATACAGAAGACCTACACCTTCCTCAGTGAAAGGGACTCAAAACCCCATATTTCCCGCAGAGGAATAGATCTGCCTAGTAAGAATCTTAAAACCTATGTATTGATATGTCTCTGTAAGGAAATCAAGTGTGTCTAGACTGGTATAAACATGGCAGCGAGAATCAGCTCAAACCCACTATAAAAAGGAATTTCAAAAACAAAACCAAAAAACAGGGAAATTCTTTACATTTCCTTCAGGGTCTCTGTTGAAACCTGGAAAAACCCTGTCTACAATGACAGCTGGATGTGGCATAAGACTGAACACTTGGGCCTGAGAGGATTCGTGAGATTGGGTGAGCAAATGCAGACCCTTTAAAGCAAAAATGCATGGCCCCCATTCCATGGGTCCCAACTCTCCAGGTTTAAGGGAATATTACTACAGCTATAACATGTACGGGAAACCTAGGGAATGGACACACTGTGAATACAAAAGGTTTCTAAATCTCAACGAGTAGTCCCTCTCCTGGTGCTCCGGTTTGACTTTCCAACTGCTTTACTATCAATCTCCCAACTTGGAGAGACAACCCCTTTAACCTCCTGGTTCGCACAGGTTGCCAATTTGGCAGAGGATGGAAGGGAATAGGGAGAACCAATGAGAGAGTAGCTGTTAGACATTTGGACGGGCACATGTCACTCTAATTTCCCGGCAGGAAGAATAATTAACCAGCGTCTCAGCCACCCACCGGGAACCAGTATAGGTGCTGAACCAAAATTTTGGACTTGCGTACAGCTCACAAAAAACGAGTTGAAAAATGGAGCTCAGGGGCACAGCAATTCACAAACTGGCAGAGTAATAAAGGACAACTATCGTCCAAAAATCTGTTGAGGGAAGGCAACGAGGCGGACTTGAAAGCGAGGCAGAATAGCAGGAAACAGATTTCAAGAGGTACGTTGGAATCGCCTTTAAAGCACAGGAAGAGGGGCACAACTTCGACAATGACGCACTTGGCCAAAAAGGGCCTATGTGTGTTCTCCTGAATATATTTAGGAGAAAACGCATACGCCCTTTTTGGCCAAGCAAGCAAGCGGGCAATGCAAATCTGCACTACAAAGAAGTATCACTTCCCACCGGTCCAAAGGGACATCCACAAAATGTGTAAAATCCGGAAAGGCAAGACAGGCCCTGGAGAACAGGGAGCCTTGTTATGCTGATGGGCAGGATGTAAATTTCCAACTGCCACACTGAAGGAGTGCATTGCGTTCCCTAAAAGAAGTAATCAACAGAGCTACAGAGCCAAGGGCACATCCAGTCTAGGGAATATACCTTGGGAAAACTGAAAATCAATAAGACAGAGCCAACCCCAAAATTAAGGCTGCACTGCTTACAAGAACCTCAACATGGGTACAACTTAAATATCCCAGGAAATATAAAAATGGTTCAAAAAACTGTGGTATTTATGTACGATGGAATATCCCTCAGCCATGAAATCAATGTCATAAGACCAGGAGCAGCAAAGTGAGTGGATTCAGGTACGATGATTCTAAGTGAAATAAGTCACACAGAAAAAGAAACTTATCATAAGATATGACTTAGGAAGATCCTGTAAACATGGCTACACATGAACTGAGTTAGGAAAGAGAACAGAGTCTCACACTTAGAAAACACACTTATGCCTGCTGAAGGGGAAAGGTGAGGTGGGGTGATGCATAAAACCAGAGTTTGATATAAGCACAGGTACCATTTCTATAACCAACTGTGGAATAGACAAGACCTACACCTTCTTCTGTGAAAGGGACTCAAAACCCCATATTTCCCGCAGAGGAATAGATCTGACTAGTAAGAAACTTAAAACCTATGTATTGATATGTCTCTGTAAGGGAATCAAGTGTGTCTAGACTGGCATAAACATGGCAGTGAGAATCAGCTCAATCCCAGTATAAAAAGGAATTTCAAAATCAAAACCAAGAAACAGGGAAATTCTTTACATTTCCTTCAGGGTCTCGGATGAAACCTGGAATGACCCTATCTACAATGACAGCTGGATATGGCATAAGTATGGACACATGGGACTGAGAGGATTGGTGAGATTGAGTGAGCAAATGCAGACCCTTTAAAGCAAAAATGCATGGCCCCCATTACATGGGTCCCAACTCTCCATGTTGAAGGGAATATTACTACAGCTATAACATGTACGGGAAACCTAGAGAATGGACACACTGTGAATACAAAAGGTTTCTAAAACTCAACGAGTAGTCCCTCTCCTGGTTCTCCGGTTTGACTTTCCAACTGCTTTACTATCAATCTCCCAACTTGGAGAGACAGCCCCTTTAACCTCCTGGTTCGCACAGGTTGCCAATATGGCAGAGGATGAAAGGGAAGAGGGAGAACCAATGAGAGAGTAGCTGTTAGGCATTTGGACGGGAACATGTCACTAATTTTCCGGCAGGAAGAATAATTAACCAGAGTCACAGCCACCCACCGGGAACAAGTATAGGTCCTGAACCAAAATTTTGGACTTGCGTACAGCTCACAAAAAACGAGTTGAAAAATGGAGCTCAGGGGCACAGCAATTCACAAACTGGCAGAGTAATAAAGGACAACTATCGTCCAAAAATCTGTTGAGGGAAGGCAACGAGGCGGACTTGAAAGCGAGGCAGAATAGCAGGAAACAGATTTCAAGAGGTACGTTGGAATCGCCTTTAAAGCACAGGAAGAGGGGCACAACTTCGACAATGACGCACTTGGCCAAAAAGGGCGTATGCGTTTTCTCCTGAATATATTCAGGAGAAAACGCATACGCCCTTTTTGGCCAAGCAAGCAAGCGGGCAATGCAAATCTGCACTACAAAGAAGTATCACTTCCCACCGGTCAAAAGGGACATCCACAAAATGTGTAAAAACCAGAAAGGCAAGACAGGCCGTGGAGAACAGGGACCCTTGTTATGCTGATGGGCGGGATGTAAATTACCATCTGCCACACTGGAGGAGTGCATTGCGTTCCCTAAAAGAAGTAATCAACATAGCTACAGAGGCAAGGGCACATCCAGTCTAGGGAATATACCTTGGGAAAACTGAAAATCAATAAGACAGAGCCACCCCCAAATTTAGGGATGCACTGCTTACATGAACCTCAACATGGGTACACCTTAAATATCCCAGGAAATATAAAAATGGTTCAAAAAACTGTGGTATTTATGTACGATGGAATATCCCTCAGCCATGAAATCAATGTCATAAGACCAGGAGCAGCAAAGTGAGTGGATTCAGGTACGATGATTCTAAGTGAAATAAGTCACACAGAAAAAGAAACTTATCATAAGATATGACTTATGAAGATCCTGTAAACATGGCTACACATGAACTGAGTTAGGAAAGAGAACAGAGTCTCACATTTAGAAAACACACTTATGCCTGCTTAAGGGGAAAGGGGAGGTGGGGTGATGCATAAAACCAGAGTTTGATATAAGCACAGGTACCATTTCTAAAACCAAATGTGGAATAGACAAGACCTACACCTTTCTCAGTGAAAGGGACTCAAAACCCCATATTTCCCGCAGAGGAATAGATCTGACTAGTAAGAATCTTAAAACCTATGTATTGATATGTCTCTGTAAGGGAATCAAGTGTGTCTACACTGGCATAAACATGGCAGCGAGAATCAGCTCAAACCCACTATAAAAAGGAATTTCAAAAACAAAAGCAAAAAACAGGGAAATTCTTTACATTTCCTTCAGGGTCTCTGATGAAACCTGGAAAAACCCTGTCTACAATGACAGCTGGGTGTGGCATAAGGCTGGACACTTCGGACTGAGAGGATTGGTGAGATTGGGTGAGCAAATGCAGACCCTTTAAAGCAAAAATGCATGGCCACCTTTCCATGGGTCCCAATTCTCCATGTTGAAGGGAATATTACTACAGCTATAACATGTACGGGAAACCTAGAGAATGGACACACTGTGAATACAAAAGGTTTCTAAAACTCAACGAGTAGTCCCTCTCCTGGTGCTCCGGTTTGACTTTCCAACTGCTTTACTATCAATCTCCCCACTTGGAGAGACAACCCCTTTAACCTCCTGGTTGGCACAGGTTGCCAATTTGGCAGATGATGGAAGGGAAGAGGGAAAACGAATGAGAGAGTAGCTGTTAGGCATTTGGACGCGCACATGTCACTCTAATTTCAAGGCAGGAAGAAGAATTAAACAGAGTCACAGCCACCCACCGGGAACCAGTATAGGTCCTGAACCAAAATTTTGGACTTGCGTACAGCTCACAAAAAACGAGTTGAAAAATGGTGCTCAGGGGCACAGCAATTCACAAACAGGCAGAGTAATAAAGGACAACTATCGTCCAAAAATCTGTTGAGGGAAGGCAACGAGGCGGACTTGAAAGCGAGGCAGAATAGCAGGAAACAGATTTCAAGAGGTACGTTGGAATCGCCTTTAAAGCACAGGAAGAGGGGCACAACTTCGAGAAGGACGCACTTGGCCAAAAAGGGCGTATGCGTTTTCTCCTGAATATATTCTGGAGAAAACGCATAAGCCCTTTTTGGCCAAGCAAGCAAGCGGGCAATGCAAATCTGCACTACAAAGAAGTATCACTTCCCACCGGTCAAAAGGGACATCCACAAAATGTGTAAAATCCAGAAAGGCAAGACAGGCCCTGGAGAACAGGGAGCCTTGTTATGCTGATGGGCGGGATGTAAAATGCCAGCTGCCTCACTGGAGGAGTTCATTGCGTTCCATAAAACAAGTAATCAACAGACCTACAGAGCCAAGGGCACATCCAGTCTAGGGAATATACCTTGGGAAAACTGAAAATCAATAAGACAGAGCCACCCCCAAATTTAGGGCTGCACTGCTTACAAGAACCTCAACATGGGTACACCTTAAATATCCCAGGAAATATAAAAATGGTTCAAAAAACTGTGGTATTTATGTCAGATGGAATATCCCTCAGCCATGAAATCAATGTCATAAGACCAGGAGCAGCAAAGTGAGTGCATTCAGGTACGATGATTCTAAGTGAAATAAGTCACACAGAAAAAGAAACTTATCATAATATATCACTTATGAAGATCCTGTAAACATGGCTACATGTGAACTGAGTTAGGAAAGAGAACAGAGTCTCACCTTTTGAAAACACTCTTATGCCTGCTTAAGGGGAAAGGAGAGGTGGGGTGATGCATAAAACCAGAGTTTGATATAAGCACAGGTACCATTTCTAAAACCGACTGTGGAATAGACAAAACCTACACCTTCCTCAGTGAAAGGGACTCAAAACCCCATATTTCCCGCAGAGGAATAGATCTGACTAGTAAGAATCTTAAAACCTATGTATTGATATGTCTGTAAGGGAATCAAGGGTGTCTAGACTGGCATAAACATGGCAGCGAGAATCAGCTCAAACCCACTATAAAAAGGAATTTCAACAACAAAACCAAAAAACAGGGAAATTCTTTACATTTCCTTCAGGGTCTCGGATGAAACATGGAATGACCCTATCTACAATGACAGCTTGATGTGGCATAAGGCTGGACACTTGGGACTGAGAGGATTGGTGAGATTGGGTGAGCAAATGCAGACCCTTTAAAGCAAAAATGCATGGCCCCCATTACATGGGTCCCAACTCTCCATGTTGAAGGGAATATTACTACAGCTATAACATGTACGGGAAACCTAGAGAATGGACACACTGTGAATACAAAATGTTTCTAAAACTCAACGAGTAGTCCCTCTCCTGGTGCTCTGGTTTGCCTTTCCAACTGCTTTACTATCAATCTCCCAACTTGGAGAGACAACCCCTTTAACCTCCTGGTTCGCACACTTTGCCAATTTGGCAGAGGAGGAAGGGAAGAGGGAGAACCAATGAGAGAGTAGCTGTTAGGCATTTGGACGGGAACATGTCACTAATTTTCCGGCAGGTGAAGAATTAACCAAAGTCACAGCCACCCACCGGGAAACAGTATAGGTCCTGAACCAAAATTTTGGACTTGCGTACAGCTCACAAAAAACGAGTAGAAACATGGAGCTCAGGGGCACAGCAATTCACAAACTGGCAGAGTAATAAAGGACAACTGTCGTCCAAAAATCTGTTGAGGGAAGGCAACGAGGCGGACTTGAAAGCGAGGCAGAATAGCAGGAAACAGATTTCAAGAGGTACGTTGGAATCGCCTTTAAAGCACAGGAAGAGTGGCACAACTTCGACAATGACGCACATGGCCAAAAAGGGTGTATGCGTTTTCTCCTGAATATATTCAGGTGAAAACGCATATGCCCTTTTTGGCCAAGCAAGCAAGCGGGCAATGCAAATCTGCACTACAAAGTAGTATCACTTCCCACCGGTCAAAAGGGACATCCACAAAATGTGTAAAAACCAGAAAGGCAAGACAGGCCCTGGAGAACAGGGACCCTTGTTATGCTGATGGGCGGGATGTAAATTGCCAACTGCCTCACTGGAGGAGTGCATTGTGTTCCCTAAAAGAAGTAATCAACAGAGATACAGAGCCAAGGGCACATCCAGTCTAGGGAATATACCTTGGGAAAACTGCAAATCAATAAGACACAGCCACCCCCAAATTTAGGGCTGCACTGCTTACAAGAACCTCAACTTGGGTACACCTTAAATATCCCAGGAAATATAAAAATGGTTCAAAACACTGTGGTATTTATGTCCGATGGAATATCCCTCAGCCATGAAATCAATGTCATAAGACCAGGAACAGCAAAGTGAGTGGATTCAGGTACGATGATTCTAAGCGAAATAAGTCACACAGAAAAAAAAACTTATCATAAGATATGACTTATGAAGATCCTGTAAACATGGCTACACATGAACTGAGTTAGGAAAGAGAACAGAGTCTCAAATTTAGAAAACACTGTTATGCCTGCTTAAGGGGAAAGGAGAGATGGGGTGATGCATAAAACCAGAGTTTGATATAAGCACAGGTATCATTTCTAAAACCAACTGTGGAATAGACAAGACCTACACCTTCCTCAGTGAAAGGGACTCAAAACACCATATTTCCCGCAGAGGAAAAGATCTGACTAGTAAGAATCTTAAAACCTATGTTTTGATATGTCTCTGTAAGGGAATCAAGTGTGTCTAGACTGGCATAAACATGGCAGCGAGAATCAGCTCAATCCCACTATAAAAAGGAATTTCAAAAACAAAACCAAAAAACAGGGAAATTCTTTACATTTCCTTCAGGGTCTCTGATGAAACCTGGAATGACCCTATCTACAATGACAGCTGGATATGGCATAAGGCTGGACACTTGGGACTGAGAGTATTGGTGAGATTGGGTGAGCAAATGAAGACCCTTTAAAGCAAAAACGCATGGCCCCCATTACATGGGTCCCAACTCTCCATGTTGAAGGGAATATTACTACAGCTCTAACATGTACGGGAAACCTAGAGAATGGACACACTGTGAATTCAAAAGGTTTCTAAAACTCAACAAGTATTCCCTCTCTTGGTGCTCCGGTTTGACTTTCCAACTGCTTTACTATAAATCTCCCAACTTGGAGAGACAACCCCTTTAACCTCCTGGTTCGCACAGGTTGCCAATTTGGCAGAGGATGGAAGGGAAGAGGGAGAACCAATGAGAGAGTAGCTGTTAGGCATTTGGACGGGAACCTGTCACTAATTTCCCGGCAGGAAGAAGAATTAACCAGAGTCACAGCCACCCACCGGGAACCAGTATAGGTCCTGAACCAAAATTTTGGACTTGCGTACAGCTCACAAAAAACGAGTTGAAAAATGGAGCTCAGGGACACAGCAATTCACAAACTGGCAGAGTAATAAAGGACAACTGTCGTCCAAAAATCTGTTGAGGGAAGGCAACGAGGCGGACTTGAAAGCGAGGCAGAATAGCAGGAAACAGATTTCAAGAGGTACGTTGGAATCGCTTTTAAAGCACAGGAAGAGGGGCACAACTTCGACAATGACGCACTTGGCCAAAAAGGGTGTATGCGTTTTCTCCTGAATATATTCAGGTGAAAACGCATACGCCCTTTTTGGCCAAGCAAGCAAGCGGGCAATGCAAATCTGCACTACAAAGAAGTATCACTTCCCACCGGTCAAAAGGGACATCCACAAAATGTGTAAAAACCAGAAAGGCAAGAGAGGCCCTGGAGAACAGGGAGCCTTGTTATGCTGATGGGCGGGATGTAAATTGCCAACTGCCACACAGGAGGAGTGCATTGCGTTCCGTAAAAGAAGTAATCAACAGAGCTACAGAGCCAAGGGCACATCCAGTCTAGGGAATATACCTTGGGAAAACTGAAAATCAATAAGACAGAGCCACCCCCAAATTTAGGGCTGCACTGCTTAGAAGAACCACAACATGGGTACAACTTAAATATCCCAGGAAATATAAAAATGGTTCAAAAAACTGTGGTATTTATGTACGATGGAATATCCCTCAGCCATGAAATCAATGTCATAAGACCAGGAGCAGCAAAGTGAGTGGATTCAGGTACGATGATTCTAAGTGAAATAAGTCACACAGAAAAAGAAACTTATCATAAGATATGACTTATGAAGATCCTGTAAACATGGCTACACATGAACTGAGTAAGGAAAGAGAACAGAGTTTCACATTTAGAAAACACACTTATGCCTGCTTAAGGGGAAAGGAGAGGTGGGGTGATGCATCAAACCAGAGTTTGATATAAGCACAGGTACCATTTCTAAAACCAACTGTGGAATACACAAGACCTACACCTTCCTCAGTGTAAGGGACTCAAAAGCCCATATTTCCCGCAGAGGAATAGATCTGACTAGTAAGAATCTTAAAACCTATGTATTGATATGTCTCTGTAAGGAAATCAAGTGTGTCTAGACTGGCATTAACATGGCAGTGAGAATCAGCTCAAACCCACTATAAAAAGGAATTTCAAAAACAAAACCAAAAAACAGGGAAATTCTTTACATTTCCTTCAGGGTCTCTGATGAAACCTGGAATGACCCTATCTACAATGACAGCTGGATGTGGCATAAGGCTGAACACTTGGGACTGAGAGGATTGGTGAGATTGGGTGAGCAAATGCAGACCCTTTAAAGCAAAAATGCATGGCCCCCAATCCATGGGTCCCAACACTCCTTGTTGAAGGGAATATTACTACAGGTATAACATGTACGGGAAACCTAGAGAATGGACACACTGTTAATACAAAAGGTTTCTAAAACTCAACGAGTAGTCCCTCTCCTGGTGCTCCGGTTTGACTTTGCAACTGCTTTACTATCAATCTCCCAACTTGGAGAGACAACCCCTTTAACCTCCTGGTTCGCACAGGTTGCCAATTAGGCAGAGGATGGAAGGGAAGAGGGAGAACCAATGAGAGAGTAGCTGTTAGACATTTGGACGGGCACATGTCACTCTAATTTCCCGGCAGGAAGTAGAATTAACCAGAGTCTCAGCCACCCACCGGGATCCAGAATAGGTCCTGAACCAAAATTTTGGACTTGCGTACAGCTCACAAAAAACGAGTTGAAAAATGGAGCTCAGTGGCACAGCAATTCACAAACAGGCAGAGTAATAAAGGACAACTATCGTCCAAAAATCTGTTGATGGAAGGCAAAGAGGCGAACATGAAAGCGAGGCACAATAGCAGGAAACAGATTTCAAGAGGTACGTTGGAATCGCCTTTAAAACACAGGAAGAGGGGCGCAACTTCGACAATGACGCACTTGGCCAAAAAGGGCGTATGCGTTTTCTCCTGAATATATTCAGGAGGAAACGCATACGCCCTTTTTGGCCAAGCAAGAAGCGGGCAATGCAAATCTGCACTACAAAGAAGTCTCACTTCCCACCGGTCAAAAGGGACATCCACAAAATGTGTAAAAACCAGAAAGGCAAGACAGGCCCTGGAGAACAGGGACCCTTGTTATGCTGATGGGCGGGATGTAAATTGCCAACTGCCTCACTGGAGGAGTGCATTGCGTTCCCTAAAAGAAGTAATCAACAGAGCTACAGAGCCAAGGGCACATCCAGTCTAGGGAATATAACTTGGGAAAACTGAAAATGAATAAGACACAGCCACCCCCAAATTTAGGGCTGCACTGCTTACAAGAATCTCAACTTGGGTACACCTTAAATATCCCAGGAAATATAAAAATGGTTCAAAAAACTGTGGTATTTATGTACGATGGGATATCCCTCAGCCATGAAATCAATGTCATAAGACCAGGAGCAGCAAAGTGAGTGGATTCAGGTACGATGATTCTAAGTGAAATAAGTCACACAGAGAAAAAAAACTTATCATAAGATATGACTTATGAAGATCCTGTAAACATGGCTACACATGAACTGAGTTAGGAAAGAGAACAGAGTCTCATATTTAGAAAACACTCTTATGCCTGCTTAAGGGGAAAGGAGAGATGGGTTGATGCATAAAACCAGAGTTTGATATAAGCACAGGTATCATTTCTAAAACCAACTGTGGAATAGACAAGACCTACACCTTCCTGCATTGAAAGGGACACAAAACCCCATATTTCCCGCAGAGGAAAAGATCTGACTAGTAATAATCTTAAAACCTATGTATTGATATGTCTCTGTAAGGGAATCAAGTGTGTCTAGACTTGCATAAACATGGCAGCGAGAATCAGCTCAATCCCACTATAAAAAGGAATTTCAAAAACAAAACCAAAAAACAGGGAAATTCTTTACATTTCCTTCAGGGTCTCTGATGAAACCTGGAATGACCCTATCTACAATGACAGCTGGATATGGCATAAGGCTGGACACTTGGGACTGAGAGGATTGGTGAGATTGGGTGAGCAAATGCAGACCCTTTAAAGCAAAAATGCATGGCCCCCATTCCATGGGTCCCAACTCTCCATGTTGAAGGGAATATTACTACAGCTATAACATGAACGGGAAACCAAGAGAATGGACACACTGTGAATACAAATGGTTTCTAAAACTCAACGAGTAGTCCCTCTCCTGGTTCTCCGGTTTGACTTTCCAACTGCTTTACTATCAATCTCCCAACTTGGAGAGACAACCCCTTTAACCTCCTGGTTCGCACAGGTGGCCAATTTGGCAGAGGATGGAAGGGAAGAGGGAGAACCAATGAGAGAGTAGCTGTTAGACATTTGGACAGGCACATGTCACTCTAATTTCTCGGCAGGAAGAAGAATTAACCAGAGTCTCAGACACCCACCGGGAACCAGTATAGGTCCTGAACCAAAATTTTTGACTTGCATACAGCTCACAAAAAACGAGTTGAAAAATGGAGCTCAGTGGCACAGCAATTCACAAACTGGCAGAGTAATAAAGGACAACTATCGTCCAAAAATCTGGTGATGGAAGGCAACGAGGCGAACTTGAAAGCGAGGCAGAATAGCAGGAAACAGATTTCAACAGGTACGTTGGAATCGCCTTTAAAGCAGAGGAAGAGGGGCACAACTTCGACAATGACGCACTTGGCCAAAAACGGCGTATGCGTTTTCTCCTGAATATATTCAAGAGAAAACGCATACGCCCTTTTTGGCCAAGCAAGCAAGCGGGCAATGCAAATCTGCACTACAAAGAAGTATCACTTCCCACCGGTCAAAAGGGACAACCACAAAATGCGTAAAAACCAGAAAGGCAAGACAGGCCCTGGAGAACAGGGAGCCTTGTTATGGTGATGGGCGGGATGAAAATTGCCCACTGCCTCAATGGAGGAGTGAATTGTTTTCCCTAAAACAAGTAAACAACAGAGCTACAGAGCCAAGGGCACTTCCAGTCTAGGGAATATACCTTGGGAAAACTGAAAATCAATAAGACAGAGCCACGCCCAAATTTAGGGCTGCACTGCTTACAAGAACCTCAACTTGGGTACACCTTAAATATCCCAGGAAATATAAAAAATGTTTCAAAAATTTGTGGTATTTATGTACGATGGAATATCCCTCAGCCATGAAATCAATGTCATAAGACCAGGAGCAGCAAAGTGAGTGGATTCAGGAACGATGATTCTAAGTGAAATAAGTCACACAGAAAAAGAAACGTATCATAATATATCACTTATGAAGATCCTGTAAACATGGCTACACATGAACTGAGTTAGGAAAGAGAACATGGTCTCACATTTAGAAAACACTGTTATGCCTGCTTAAGGGGCGAGGAGAGTTGGGGTGATGCATAAAACCAGAGTTTGATATAAGCACGGGTACCGTTTCTAAAACCAACTTTGGAATAGACAAGACCTACCCCTTCCTCAGTGAAAGGGACTCGAAACCCCATATTTCCCGCAGAGGAATAGATCTGACTAGTAAGAATCTAAAACCTATGTATTGATATGTCTCCGTAGGGAATCAAGTGTGTGTAGACAGGCATAAACATGGCAGCGAGAATCAGCTCAAACCCACTATAAAAAGGAATTTCAAAAACAAAACCAAAAAACAGGGAAATTCTTTACAATTCCTTCAGGGTCTCTGATGAAACCTGGAATGACCCTATCTAAAATGACAGCTGGATGTGGCATAAGGGAGGACACTTGGGACTGAGAGGATTGGTTAGATTGGGTGAGCAAATGCAGACCATTTAAAGCGAAAATGCATGGCCCCCATTCCATGGGTCCCAACTCTCCAGGTTGAAGGGAATATTACTACAGCTATAACATGTACGGGAAACCTAGAGAATGGACACACTGTGAATACAAAAGGTTTCTAAAACTCAGCGAATTGTCCCTCTCCTGGTGCACCAGTTTGACTTTCCAACTGCTTTACTATCAATCTCCCAACTTGGAGAGACAGCCCCTTTAACCTCCTGGTTCCCACAGGTTGCCAATTTGGCAGAGGATGGAAGGGAAGAGGGAAAACCAATGAGAGACTAGCTGTTAGGCATTTGGACGGCACATGTCACTCTAATTTCCCGGCAGGAAGAAGAATTAACCAAAGTCTCAGCCACCCACCGGGAACCAGTAGATGTCCTGAACCAAAATTTTGGACTTGCGTTCAGCTCACAAAAAACGAGTTGAAAAATGGTGCTCAGGGGCACAGCAATTCACAAACTGGCAGAGAAATAAAGGACAACTATCGTCCAAAAATCTGCTGAGGGAAGGCAACGTGGCGGACTTGAAAGCGAGGCAGAATTGCAGGAAACAGATTTCAAGAGGTTCATTGGAATCGCCTTGAAAGCACAGGAAGAGGGGCACAACTTCGACAATGACGCACTTGGCCTAAAAGGGCGTATGCGTTTTCTCCTGAATATATTCAGGAGAAAACGCATACGCCCTTTATGGCCAAGCAAGCAAGCGGGCAATGCAAATCTGCACTACAAAAAAGTATCACATCCCACCGGTCAAAAGGGACATCCACAAAATGTGTAAAAACCAGAAAGGCAAGACTGGCCATGGAGAACATGGAGCCCTGTTATGGTGATGGGCGGGATGTAAATTGCCCACTGCCTTATTGGAGGAGTGCTTTGTGTTCCCTAAAACAAGTAAACAACAGAGCTACAGAGCCAAGGGCACTTCCAGTCTAGGGAATATACCTTGGGAAAACTGAAAATCAATAAGACAGAGCCACCCCCAAATTTAAGGCTGCACTGCTTACAAGAACCTCCACTTGTGTACACCTTAAATATCCCAGGAAATATAAAAATAGTTCAAAACATTGTGGTATTTACGTACGATGGAATATCCCTCAGCCATGAAATCAATGTCATAAGACCAGGAGCAGCAAAGTGAGTGGATTCAGGTACGATGATTCTAAGTGAAATAAGTCACACAGTAAAAGAAACTTATCATAAGATATCACTTATTAAGATCCTGTAAACATGGCTACACATGAACTGAGTTAGGAAAGAGAACTGAGTCTCAGATATAGAAAACACTCTTATGCCTGTTTAAGGGGGAAGGAGAGGAGGGGTGATGCATAAAACCACAGTTTGATATAAGCACAGGTACCGTTTCTAAAACCAAATGTGGAATAGACAAGACCAACACCTTCCTTAGTGAAAGGGACTCAGAACACCATGTTTCCCGCAGAGGAATAGATCTGACTAGTAAGAATCTTAAAACCTATGTATTGATATGTCTCCGTAAGGGAATCAAGTGTGTCTAGACTGGCATAAACTTGGCAGCGAGAATCAGCTCAAACACACTATAAAAAGGAATTTCAAAAACAAAACCAAAAACAGGGCAATTCTTTACAATTCCTTCTGGGTCTCTGATGAAACCTGGAATGACCCTATCTTCAATGACAGCTGGATGTGATATAATGCTGGACACCTGGGACTGAGAAGATTGGTGAGATTGGGTGAGCAAATGCAGACCCTTTAAAGCAATAATGCATGGCCCATATTCCCTGGGTCCCAACTCTCCACGGTGAAGGGAATATAACTACAGCTATAACAGGAACGGGAAACCTAGAGAATGGACACACGGTGAATAAGAATGTTTTCTGAAACTCAACGTATAGTCCCTCTCCTGTTGCTCCTGTTTGACATTCCAACTGCTTTACTAAAAATCTCCCAACCTGTAGAGACAGCCACTTTAACCTCCTGGTTCGCACAGTTTGCCAATTTGGCAGACGATGGAAGGAAAGAGTGAGAAGCAATGAGAGAGTAGCTGTTAGGCATTTGGACGGGCACATGTCACTCTAATTTCCCGGCAGGAAGAAGAATTAACCAAAGTCTCAGCCACCCACGGGGAACCAGTATAGGTCCTGAACCAAAATTTTGGATTTGCGTTCAGCTCCCTAAAAACGAGTTGAAAATTGGAGCTCAAGGGCACAGCAATTCACAACCTGGCAGAGTAATACAGGACAACTATCGTCCAAAAATCTGTTGAGGGAAGGCAACGAGGCGGAATTGAAAGCGAGGCAGAATAGCAGGAAACAGATTTCAAGAGGTACGTTGGAATCGCCTTTAAAGCACAGGAAGAGGGGCACAACTTCGACAATGACGAAGTTGGCCAAATAGGGCGTATGCGTTTTCTCCGGAATATATTCAGGAAAAAACGGATACGCCCTTTTTGGCCAAGCAAGCAAGCGGGCAATGCAAATCTGCACTACAAAGAAGTATCACTTCCCACCGGTCAAAAGGGACATCCACAAAATGTGTAAAAACCAGAAAGGCAAGACAGGCCCTGGAGAACAGGGAGCCTTGTTATGCTGATGGGCTGGATGTAAATTGCCCACTGCCTCACAGGAGGAGAGCATTGTGTTCCGTAAAACAAGTAAACAACAGAGCTACAGAGCCAAGGGCACTTCCAGTCTACGGAATATACCTTGGGAAAACTGAAAATCAATAAGACAGAGCCACCCCTAAATTTAGGGCTGCAATGCTTACAAGAACCTCAACTTGGGTACACCTTAAATATCCCAGGAAATATAAAAATGGTTCAATAATTTTTGGTACTTATGTACGATGGAATATCCCTCAGCCATGAAATCAAAGTCATAAGACCAGTAGCAGCAAAGTGAGTGGATTCCGGTACGATGATTCTAAGTGAAATAAGTCACACAGAAAAATAAAGTTATCATAAGATATCACTTATGAAGAACTTGTAAACATGGCTACACATGAACTGAGTTAGGAAAGAGAACAGACTCTCACATTTAGAAAACAGTCTTCTGCCTGCTTAAAGGGGAAGGAGAGGTGGGGAGATGCATAAAACCAGAGTTTGATATAAGCACGGCTACCATTTCAAAAACCAATTATGGAATAGAAAAGACCGACACCTTCCAGTGAAAGGGACTCAAAACCCCATATTTCCCGGACAGGAATAGATCTCACTAGTAAGAATCTTAAAACCTATGTATTGATATATCTCCATAAGGGAATAAAGTGTGTCTAGACTGGCATAAACATGGCAGCGAGAATCAGCTCAAACCCACTATAAAGAGGAATTACAAAAACAAATCAAAAAAACAGGGAAATCCTTTACAATTCCTTCAGGGTCTCTGATGAAACCTGGAATGACCCTATCTACAATGACAGCTGGATGTGGCATAAGGCTGGACACTTGGGACTGAGAGGATTGGTGAGATTGGGTGAGCAAATGCAGACGCTTTAAAGCAAAAATGCATGGCCCCCATTCAAAGGGTCCCAACTCTCCAGGTTGAAGGGAATATTACTACAGCTATAACATGTACGGGAAACCTAGAGAATGGACACAGTGTGAATACAAAAGGTTTCTGAAACTCAATTAATGGTTTGACTTTCCAACTGCTTTACTATCAATCTTCCAACTTGGAAAGACAGCCCCTTTAAGCTCCTGGTCGCACAGCTTGCCAATTTGGCAGAGGATGGAAGGGAAGAGGGAGAACCAATGAGAGAGTAGCTGTTTGGCATTTCGACAGGCACATTTCACTCTAATTTCCCGGCAAGAAGAAGAATTAACCAAAGTCTCAGTCACCCACCGGGAAGCAGTATAGGTCCTGAACAAAAATTTTGGACTTCCGTTCAGCTCACAAATAACGAGTTGAAAAATGGAGCTCAGGGGCACAGCAATTCACAAACTGGCAGAGTAATAAAGGACAACTATCGTCCAAAAATCTGTTGAGGGAAGGCAAGGACGCGGACTTGAAAGCGAGGCAGAATAGCAGGAAACAGATTTCAAGAGGTACATTGGAATCGCCTTTAAAGCACATGAAGAGGGGCACAACTTGGACAATGACGCACTTGGCCAAAAAGGGCGTATGCGTTTTCTCCTGAATATATTCAGGAGAAAACGCATACGCCCTTTTTGGCCAAGCAAGCAAGCGGGCAATGCAAATCTGCACTACAAAGAAGTATCACTTCCCACGGGTCAAAAGGGACATCCACAAAATGTGTAAAAACCAGAAAGGCAAGGCAGGCCCTCGAAAACAGGGAGCCTTGTTATGCTGATCGGCGGCATGTAAATTGCCCACTGCCTCACTGGAGGAGTGCATTGTGTTCCCTAAAACAAGTAAACAACAGAGCTACTGAGCCAAGGGCACTTCCAGTCTAGGGAATATACCTTGGGAAAACTGAAAATCAATAAGACAGAGCCACCCCCAAATTTAGGGCTGCACTGCTTACAAGAACCTCAACTTGGGTACACCTTAAATATCCCAGGAAATATAAAAAATGGTTCAAAAATTTGAGGTACTTATGTACGAAGGAATATCCCTCAGCCATTAAAACAATGTCATAAGACCAGGAGCAGCAAAGTGAGTGGATTCATGTACGATGATTCTAAGTGAAATAAGTCACACAGACAAAGAAACTTATCATAAGATATCACTTATGAATATCCTGTAAACATGGCTACACATGAACTGAGTTAGGAAAGAGAACAGAGTCTCACATTTAGAAAACACTATTATGCCGGCTTAAGGGTGAAGGAGAGGTGGGGTGATGCATAAAACCAGAGTTTGATATAAGCACAGGCACCGTTTCTAAAACCAACTTTGGAATAGAAAAGACCTACACGTTCCTCAGCGAAAGGGACGCAAAACCCCATATTTCCCGCAGAGGATTAGATCTGACTACTAAGAATCTTACAACCTATGTATTGATATGTCTCCGTAAGGGAATCAAGTGTGTCTAGACTGGCATAAACATGGCAGCGAGAATCAGCTCAAACCCACTATAAAAAGGAATTTCAAAAACAAAACCAAAAAACAGGGAAATTCTTTACAATTCCTTCAGTGTCTCTGATGAAACCTGGAATGACCCTATCTACAATGACAGGTGGATGTGGCATAAGGCTGGACACTTGGGATTGAGAGCATTGGTGAGATTGGGTGAGCAAATGCAGACCGTTCAAAGCAATAATGCATGGCCCCCATTCCATGGGACCCAACTCTCCAGATTGATGGTTATATTACTATAGCTATAACATGTACGTGAAACCTAGAGAATGGACACACTGTGAATACAAATGGTTTCTAAAAGTCAATGAATAGTCCCTCTCCTGGTGCTCCGGTTTGACTTTCCAACTGCTTTACTATCAATCTCCCAACTTGGAGAGACAGCCCCTTTAACCTCCTGGTTCGCACAGGTTGCCAATTTGGCAGAGGATGGAAGGGAAGAGGGAGAACCAATGAGAGAGCAGCTCTTAGACAATTGGACGGGCACATGTCACTCTAATTTCCCGGCAGGAAGAAGAATTAACTAAAGTCACAGCCACCCACCAGGAACCAGTAGAGGTCCTGATCCAAAATTTTGGACTTGCCTTCAGTTCACAAAATACGAGTTGAAAAATGGAGCTCAGGGGCACAGCAATTCACACACTGGCAGAGTAATAAAGGACAACTATCGTCCAAAAATCTTTTGAGGGAAGCCAACGAGGCGGACATGTATGCGAGGCAGAATAGCAGGAAACAGATTTCAAGAGGTACATTGGAATCGCCTTTAAAGTACAGGCAGAGGGGAACTACTTCATCAGTGATGTACTTGTCCAAAAGGGCATATGCCTTTTCTTCTGAATATAATCAAGAAAAAATGCATACGCCCTTTTTGGCCAAGCAAGCAAGCAGGTAATGCAAATCTGCACTACAAGAATGATCACTTCCCACTGGTCAAAAGGGACATCCGAAAAATATGTAAAAACCAGAAAGGCAAGACAGGCCCTGGAAAACAGGGAGTCTTGTTAGGCTAATGGGCAGGATGTAAATTTCTAAATGCCTCTCTTGGGGAGTGCATTGTGTTCCCTAAAACAAATAAAAAACAGGGCTACAGAGCCAATGGCAGTTCCAGTCTAGGGAATATACATTTGGAAAAATGAAAATCAGTAAGACAGAGCCACCCCAAAATTTAGGGCTGCACTGCTTACACGAAGCTCAACTTGGGTACACCTTAAATGTCCAAGGAAAGAAAAAAAATGGTTCAAGAAATTGTGGTACTTACGTACGATTGAATATCCCATAGCCATGAAATCAGTGTCATAAGGCCAGTAGCAGCAAAATGAGTGGATTCAGGTACAATGATTCTAAGTGAAATAAGTCACATTGAAAAAGAATCTTATCATAAGATATCACTTACAAAGGTCCTGTAACCATGACTACACATGAACTGAGTTAGGAAAGATAACAGAGTAACAAATCTTATCATAAGTTATCACTCATAGGGTGAATATACACATGGCTACACATGAACTGGATTACAAACACTACAGAGTCACACATTTAGAAAACAATCTTCTGCCTGCTTAACGGGAAAGCCGAGGTGGGTTGATGCATAAAACCACAGTTTTAAATTAACACAGATACCGTTACCTAAACCAAGTATGTAATAGACAACACCTACTCCCCACACAATGAACTGGACTCAACACCCCCTATTCATTGCAGAGTTATATATCTGAGTCTAAGAATTTTAAAACATATGTATTCTCATGTCTCCATAAACAAAGATTATGTGTGTATAATGGCATGAACACAGCACTGAAATTCAGCTAAACCCCCTTATAAAAATAAGTTTCAAAAGCAAAATGCAAACACAGCGAAACAGAGAGAAATCTTAAAACTTACGTTCAGGGCCTGTGATCCAACCTGGATTGACCACCTTTACACCCACAGCTGGATGAGACATAAGACTGGACACTTGGGGCTGACAAGATTGCTGAGGTTGTGTGAGCAAAACAACGCCACTTAGAGCAATACTGTGTGCTACCCATTCTAGTGGTCCCAACTCTCCCGGTTTAAGGGAATCTTCCTACAGTTAAAACATGCATGGGAAACCCAGTGGATGGTACACTGTGTAATTGGGAAAGTTTTCTAAAAGGTACCTCATTTTTCCTTTCGTCGTGCTCGGCTTCACCATTCCATCTGCATTACTAAAAATCTCCCCACTTGGAGTGTCAGTGCCTTTACCCTCCTTTTATGCACAGTTTGCAAATTGTGCAGAGGATGAACAGGAAGAGGGGAAACAAATGAGAGTTTAGCTGTAGGTGTTTGGATGGGCACATATCACTCTACTTTCCCATCAGGAAGAAGCATTAACCAAAGGCTCAGCCTGAAGCCCTGGAACCGGACTAGGGCCTAAAGCCATCCTGCGGTATTGCAGCCAGCTCACAAATAGTCGGTTTGAAAAATGGATATCAGGGGCACAGCAATTCACAAACTTGCAGAGTTATAAAGGACAACTATCATCCAGAAATATATTGAGGTAAGGCCGTGAAGAGGATTTGAATGCGAGTCAGAATAGCAGGAAACAGATTTCAAGAGGTACATTGGAGTCATCTTTAAAGCACATGAAAAGCGACAGAACTCCAACAATGTTGCCCTTGGCAGAAAAGGGAGTATGTGTATTTTCTTGAATATATTCGGGAAGAAATGCATACGCACTTTTTGGCCAAGCAAGCCATCAGGCATTGAAAATCCACACTACATAGAAGTGTCCCTTACCTCCAGTCAAAAGGGCCATCCACAAATAGTGTAAAAACCACAAATGCAGGACAGGCCATGGAGAAAAGGGAGCCTGGTTACACCGATGGACAGGATGTAAATTGCCATCAGCCTCTCTGAAGAACTGTATGTTGTTTTCTAAAACAGAGCTACAGAGCATAGCACACTTCCACTCATGGGCGTGTATTTTGGGAAAACTAAAAATCCGCAACACACAGCCAGCGCAAAGTTTAGGGCTGCTCTGTTTACAAGAACCTCGACTTTGGTACACTTTAAATATCCCAGGAAAGGAAACAAAAATGGATATAGATGTCATGGTACTTATATACAATGGAATGTCACTCAGATATAAAATCAATGTCATAAGGCCAATAGCAGCATAATGAGTGGCTTTAGGTACGATAATGCTAAGTGAAATGAGCCACAAAGAAACAAAAACTTATTGTAATATATCACTTATAGAGGGAATGTAAACATGGCTACACATGAACTGAATTTCAAAAGAGAACAGAGTTACACATTTAGAAAACACACTTATGCCTCCTTAAGGGGAAAGGTGACGTGGGGTGATGTGTAAAAGCAGAGTTTGAAATTAGCACAGATACCATTCCATATACCAAATATGTAATAGAAAAGACCTACTCCTTTCTCAATGAACTGGACACAAAACACCCTATTCACTGAAGAGGAATTTATCTGACTGGTAACAATCTTGAAACCTATGTATTTATATGTCTCCATAATGGAATCAAGTGTATGTAGATTGGCATAAACACAGATCAATGGAACAGGACAGAAAGCCCAGAGAGAAACCTACATACCTATGGCTATCTCATCTATGACAAAGGAGCTAAGGATATACAATGGAGAAAAGACAGTCTCTTCAGTAATTGGTGCTGGGAAAACTGGACCCCGACACATAAAAGAATGAAATTAGAACACTCCATAACACCATACACAAAAATAAACTCTAAATGGATTAGAGATCTAAATATAAGACCAGACACTATAAAACACTTAGAGTAAACCATAGGCAGAGCACTCTATGACATAAATCACAGCAAGATCCTTTTTGACTCACCTTCTAGAGAAATGGATATAAAAACAGAAATCAACAAATGGGACCTAATGAAACTTAAAAGCTTTTACACGGTACAGGAAAACATAAACAAGATGCAAAAACAACCCTCAGAATGGGAGAAAATATTTTCAAATGAAGCAATTGACAAAGGATTAAGCTCCAAACTTTACAAGCACCTCATGTAGCTCAATATCACAAAAACAAACAACCCAATCCAAATACGGCCAGAAGACCTAAATAGACATTTCTCCAAAGAAGATATACAGATTACCAAGAAACACATGAAAAGATGCTGAACATCACTAATCATTAGAGAAATGCAAATCATAACTATCGTGAGGTATCACCACACAGCAGTCAGGGTGGCAATCATCAAAAAAATCTACAAAACAATAAATGCTGGAGAGGCCTTTATTGGAGAAAAGGGAACACACTTGCACTGTGGGTGGGAATGTAAATTGATATGGGCACTAAGGAGAACAGTATGGAGGTTCCTCTAAATAACTAACAATAGAGGTACCATACGACACAACAATCCAACTACTGGGCATTTGCCTTGCGAAAACCATAATTCAAAAAGAGTTATTTACAAAAAAGTTCATTGCAGCTCTATTTACAATAGCTTGGACATGGAAGCAACCTAAGTGTCCATCGACAGATGAATGGATAAAGAAGATCTGGCACATATATACAATGGAATATTACTCAGCCATAAAAAGAAGCAAAACTGAGTTATTTGTACTGAGGTGGATGGACATAGAATCTGTCCTACACAGTGAAGTAAGTCAGAAAGTGAAAAACAAATACTGTATGTTAACAGAGATATACGGAATCTAATGCAGAAAAAAAAAAGATTTTGAAGAACCTAGTGGCAGGACAGGATTAAGGACACAGACGTAGAGAAAGGTCTTGAGGACACCGGAAGGGGGATGGGTAAGCTGAGACGAAGTGACAGAGTGGCATGGACATAAACACATTACCAAATGTAACACCGATAGCTACTGAGAATCAGCCACATCGACCAGGGAGATCAGCTCGGTGCTTTGTGACCACATAAAGGGGTGGGATATGGGGTGTGGGAGGGAGATGCAAGAGGGAGGGAATCTGGTGATATTTGTATATGTATAGATGATTCACTTTGTTATACAGCAGAAACTAACACTCCATTGTAAAACAATTATACTCCAATAAACGTGTACAAGGAAAAAAAAAAAAGAAAGCCCAGGGATAAACCTACACACCTATGGTCAACTAATCTATGACAAAGGAGGCAAGACTATACAATGGAGATAAGACAGTCTCTTCAATCATTGGTGCTGAGAAATATGGACAGCTACATGTAAAAGAATGAAATTAGAACACTCCCCAACACCATACATAAAAATATATTCAAAATGGATTAGAGACCTTAATGTAAGACCGGACAGTATAAAACTCTGAGAGGAAAACTTACGAAGGATACTCTGACGTAAATCACAGCAAGATCTTTTTTGATCCACCTCCTATAGTAATGAAATAAAAAAGAAAACTAAACAGATGGGACCTAATGAAATGTAAAAGCTTTTGCAAAGCAAAGGAAACTACCAACAAGACGAAAAGACAACCCTCAGAATGGCAGAACATATTTGCCAATGAATCAATGGACAAATGATTAATCTCCAATATATATAAACAGCTCATGCAGCTCAATATTAATAAAACAAACAACCCCATACAAAAATGGAAGAAGATCTAAATAGACATTTCTTCCAAGAAGACATAGAGATGGCCAGTACGCACATGAAAATCTGCTCAACATCACTAATTATTAGAGAAATGGAAATCGAAACTACAATGAGGTATCACGTCACACCTGTTAGAATGGGCATCATCAGAAAATCTACAAACAACAAATGCTGGAGAGGGTGTGGAGAAAAGGAACCTTCTTCCACTATTGCTGGGAATGTAAATCGATATAGTCTCTATGGAGAACAGTATGGAGGTTCCATAAAAAACTAAAAATATAATTACCATATAATCCAGCAATCCCACTACTGGGCATATACCCAGAGAAAACCATAAATCAAAAAGACACATTCACCACAATGTTCATTGAAGCACTATTTACAATAGCCAGGTAATGAAAGCAACCTAAGTGCCCATAGAGAGATGAATGGATAAAGATGTGGTACATATATACAATGGAATATTACTCAGCCATACATCGGAATGAAATTGGGTCATTTGTAGAGACCTTGATGGATCTAGAGACTGTCATACAGAGTGAAGTAAGTCAGAAAGAGAAAAACAAATATTGTATGTTAATGCATATATGTGGAACCTAGAAAAATGGTACAGATGAACCGGTTTGCTAGGCAGAGATAGAGACACAGATGTAGAGAACAAACATATGGACACCAAGGGGGGAACGCCATGTGAGGGTGGTGGTGGGATGAATTGGGAGACAGGGATTCACATGTGCACACATAAGTATAAAATAGATATCCAGTAAGAACCTGCTGTATAAAATAAATAAATAAATTTTAAAAAAATTAAAAATAAATAAATAACATTTAATAAAATAAACCAAAAAAACGTTTTTCCCTTCACATAGACGTCTTTATATTAATGCATTATTTCCATGTTTATATCTCCAAATTTAAAAAAAAGAGGAATAAATAAATTCTACCTTGAACCAAAAAGAAAAAAAAGAAAAAAAAAAAAAAACAAAAACAAAAACAGAATCCACTAGTTATACAGAAGAAAATCGTATCAGGACACTTGCTCCAGTTGTAAAAAATTCTTAAGTTGCTTAGAGGTGGGAAATCGTCTCCAATGCAGTGAGCAGCGCTCCCCACCCCCCACAAGGAACATCCTCATTGCAAAGCTGGGGGACTGTGTCGAGGCGTCTGTGAGTAAATGTGAGCTGAGCCCCAGTCCTGCTGCAGCTGAACTCTTCCCACCCTTTCCATGTAAAACAGCTGAATATGTACAAGAACTTGCAAGCCTAGAGGAAGGGCTGTGGAGCCACACCACCGACAGCACGCAGGCCGACTTGGAGCCTGCTGGCCAGCCAGGATGGCCTGGCCCCAGATGTTCTTCTGGAAGCTTTCCATTTCCCTACCTGAGATACCCCTCCTGACACGGCCCCCACAGCTTTTTTACTTCCTCACCTCTGCCTGGGGAGAAATTCCAGCGGCAGGTATGGGTGACACATCCTCTTCTTTAGCAGGTGGCAGTCTGGCAACACCTGTAGAAAGTACAGCAGAGCCCCACTCACACTGGGCCACCCACAAAGCCATGGCCCCTCACTCCCTCCCACCACCCCAGCCCCGACACTGCTGACGGGGCAGAGAATATGGCGTCAGGCACAGCTACAGGGGCTCTTGCTGACTGGAGAGGAGTTTATATTGACCTTAACCCAGGCACACCTGGGGAGGGCTGGCAGGCAGTGTCAGGCTGCCCAAATCAGCCAATCCTCACCCCTCAGGGGATCACAGTTGCAGAAAATGAACCTTGCTAAACGGGCCACGGCCAAGGAAAGGTGTGGGCTCTTGAGAGTCAGGATAGACAAGGAGCTTCAACTACGGCTTTTTTTCTCATCATTTTATCTGGTCCATGAGTGGAAAACAACTTCAAGAAGACCCTATACTAATGAGAGGAACACAGGGGTCAGGGAGAGGAGTGATGGTGGGTGGAGACAGAGGCCTGGTGCCCTGGCTGCAGTGGAAGTGTCTGGAAGCCCAGGCCGAGAAAGGCTGCACAGAGTGATAGCCAGGGTCACAGACCTGTCAGGGCTGCTGTTTGTTAGTTCAAGTCCTTCTCTGAGGCGTTCTGTGTCAGCTGTGAGCGACAGGTGAGATGGGGGTTCTCTGCAAGGTGGGCTATGTGCACAGTTCTTGTGTGTCCAGCCCTGCTTGGGTACCTGCCCAGGGGAGCTCCGTATCCTGGGAAGGGCCTGGATATGAGAGCCCAATGGGCTGCTGGGTAACTGCACAGGTGAGCTCCATACCCTGGGAGGGACATGACCATGAGGGCCCCGTGGGCTGTGGGGTGGGGGGTGCAGCCCAGGTGAGCTCCATATCCTGGGATTGGCCTGACCACGAGAGTCCCATTGGCTGCTGGAGACCTGGTAAAGGATATCAGGACAGTCAGTGAAGCCACCGAGGAGATCATCCAGTAGCTCCTATTTCCTACACCCTGCTGGTCATTCTACCATCCACCAGGCCATGGCATTCTGTATTAGACTTCAATGATGCCTTCTTCTGTATTCCATTCATCTCAGAGTCACAAGGATTTTTGGCTTGTGAGTGGCAGGACACAACATGCAACCAAAGCAATAATGCTGGGCCATCCTTCCCCAATGGTTCAAAAATACCCACACCATCATTGGGGAAATGTCCTCTAAAGACCTAAAAGTTCTACCTCTGTAAAAGGGAACCCTCCTTCAATATGCAGAGGACATTCTGATCACCAGGCCTACTAAAGAGGCCTCTGAACTACCTAGTCAAGAAAGGATAGAAGGTGTCCAAGAAAAAGGCTCAAATATCCCAGGCTAAGGTGACATGCCTGGGCTTCATTGTCACAGATATTCGGAGAAACACATCCCAGGATAGGGAAGAAGCCATTTGCAGCCTTACCTCTTCTAAAACTAGAAGACAGCTTAGGGGTTCCTGGGGAGGCCAAGGTTTTCTGCATCTGGATCCCTAACTACAGTCTAATAGCTGGGCCTCTACATGAAACACTGACACGAAAAGATGATGATCCTTTTGAATAGAATCCAGAAGCAGCCTTTCAAGAATGGAAAGAGCAGTCAATTCAGACCCTTGCCCAGGATCTCCCTAATTTAGCTAAACCCTTTGACCTTTACATACCCAGTCATAGGTTAATCGCCCTTGGAGCCTTAGTGTAAAAACTGGGACCACTTGCAATGGAGCAACAAAAGAATGCCCTTCAGGTATGATAAACTATGGTCCCGAAGGGCTTTGCCCACCGACTCATCAGGCCAGGATACTGGGGTATCTAAAAAGCTGAATCAGAAGCCCGCAAGGCCAGCTCCCTCCTAAGGGAAAAGGACCCCACGTGGTGATCCTAACCACCCATCATGCCCTGAAGTTGCAGGGGTCGCTCTGTGGACACACTGACCTCGAGTGAGGAGGCCCTCCAACTCCAACCTCCAGAGAGACAAAAGGGGGCAACAGGCCCCCAAAATGGCTCGTGTGACCATCACTTGACCTGGAGTTTCTCTCAGAAAACAACAAGACTGTGCCCCGAAAGAGCAGACTACTGTTTGCAGGACTTACTGCACCCAGAGGGGCGCTAATAAGCTTGGCGGGGGAAACATATATCATGCTTTCACCATAGAAAGCCCTACAGACACCGCGGTGATGATGGTCAATATGACCGGCTGGACTGCTGGATACTTCTAAAGGCCGTTGACTGAGTGGACGTCATGGTCCTGGATCACCACTGACCCTGGACTGTCTGGGAGATGTGCGGGCAGGGCTCTGACACATGGTGCTGTTTGTACATTAATTCAGGGACCTAATTAAAGAAAGCACAGACTAGTGGTCAGAGCATCTAGGCTGGCAAAAACTGTCAGCCTAAGGTCGCCGAACAAATGTGGGGTGGGGTGAAACCTGCCACCACAGCATCTCTGCGCATCTCTTCCCTGGACCCTTAAAGGTCATTAGAATCTATAACACTTCCAATGCTGGTGCTCAGGCGGACGAGAAGTGAGGCAGGAGGCCTTGGGACAATCAACCTCACCTGGAGGCTGGTGGGGAGACGTTTTGACCCTCCCCACATGTATCAGGGCTCCCACCACAGCATGAAGCAGTCACAAAAGAGGGGTCTGCACCCTCAACACCCCAAGAATGAGGAACGGAACAAAAAGCCGAGGAGGTGTTCATCTCCGGCAACGTTCATTAAAAACTGCTGGGAGATAAAAAGAGAATCTGGGCAATAAAATAAAGTCTAACATGTTTTTCCTTTGTGCTTTGTCTAATTTCACGTGCTCCTAGGGTTCCGCATGCAGAGGTCCCACACCCGGCACTTCAGACCCGATTTCCTAGTGCAGAATGGCTGGATCGACACCTCAGCTAGCGGGGTCCCATGAAGACTCCGCGGCATAGAGCCTGAGCTGCAGCCAACCCAGCCCTCGAGAGGTCCATCCCTTCCCTCCCACTGACGCTGCCGGGATCCCTACACAGCAGCCCAGCCCACAGCCCGTGGGGGAGTGCACGCTCTCACCTCTCCTTTCTGTTTTCAAAATAATGTTTCCTTTGCTTCTGAACCAAACTCAGTCTTGATCTGTTGGCTCCAATGACACTGGGCACGGGGACTCCTGTTCGGGTCCACTCTGGAGGATCAGTAACAGAAATTGAGAACATTGCAACTTCAATGAACAGATGTGTGAGCCAAACTGTAGTTAACATAGAGCAGTGTATAACGCTCGGGTAAAATAAGATGTTTCTAAGACTTACATTTGATATTTCCATCACTTTCCTATAAGCAAGTTCAGTGAAGACGTTTGTCTTATTTGTCAGGTCAACATTAGAGAAATGAAGGGATTTATTTCCATGGATGTACATCGAATACTCTTGGCTGAAGCTTCAAACGTGTTTTCAATGCTTTTCCATTGAAAATGATACCTCTCTTTCAGCTCCCCCATTTCTGAGAAGTATAAAATCTTATAATTTATTATTACCAAAGGGGAAAGGTAGGAGAAGGGATAAATTAACAGTTTGGGATTAACACATACACACTGCTATGTATAAAATAGATCATCAACAAGGAACTACTGTATAGCACAGGGAACTACACTGAATATTTTGCAATAACCTACAAGGGGAAATAATCTGAAAAAGAATAGATATTTTGATTGACATCATCTATCAATGACAGATAAAATGTAACCTAAGCAAGGCCAATGGTGAGCGCTTCTGACCCTGAAGATTTCAATCATCTAAAGTTTGGGCTCTGCCTATTTCCCAAGGCCCTTAATGGACATGCGTGTAGCCGTAGCTTAAAAATTCCCCAGTTTGGGGTTCGGGGAGGCACTGATTTGGAAAAATCCCTGGTGTTCTCCTTACATGCACGGGACCCTTCCTACAGCTAAAACATGCCTGTCACACCTAGAGGATGGTACACCATTTGATCGGAAAGAGTTTGGAAATTGCACCTCATCTCCTCATAGCCTGGTGCTTGGGTTCACCCCTCCAGCATCTTTCCTAACAACCTCCTCACTTGGGCGTATCAGCACCGTCAACATCCTGTTGCACACAGTTTGGAATTTGTCCAGAGGATGAAGCGGAAGGATGAGAAAAATTTAGAGACAAGTCTTAGGTATTCGGACAGGCACATGCCACTCTAATTTCCAATCCGGAAGACAAATTCATCAAAGGCTAGAATTGCCCACGGAAACAGAATAGGGCTAGAGGAAATCCCGCTGTTTTGTGTCCAGTTTCCATAAACACAAGTTGAATAATGGAACTCAGGGTCACTAAAATTCATGAAACTGCAGAGTTGAAAATATGTATCGTCGAAAAATGTCTTGAGGTATGTCACAGAAAAGGACTTGTAAGCAAGGGAGAGTGGCAGGAAACATATTTGAACAGGTAGAAAGGACTCCCCGTTAAAGTACAAGAAAAGGGTCTGAACATCGCCAATGATGCTGTTGGCCAAAAAGGGCGTATGCATTTTTTCTGAATATATGCAAGTAAAGACCATACACACTTTTTATCCAACCAAACAGGTGGACACTGGAAATCAATACTACAAAATGTATCACTTCACATCAGTCAGAAGGGCCATCCACGTAAAGTGTAAACACCAGAAATGCAGGACAGGGCGAGGAGAAAAGGGAGCCCTGTGAGGCTGATAGTGGAAATGCAATTTGCCAACAGCCACTCTGGAGAAGAGTATTGTGTTTGCTAAAACATCTAAAAAATGAGCTACAGAGCAAAGGGCACTTTCACTCATGGGCGTATACCTTGGGAAAAACAAAAATCGACAGAAAACAGGCACCCCAACGTTTACCACCTCTCTGTTAAAAAGGGCCTCAACTTGGATATAACCTAAATGTCCCTGGAAGGATAAAATGGATAAAAGAGATGGGGTACTTATGTAGAGTGGAATATTACTCATCCAGAAATCAATGAAATAAGGCCAGTTGGAACAACTCTGGAGGAGTTACATACGATCATTCTAAGTGACATATGTCAGAAAGAAAAAGACACATATCATAAGATGTCACTTAAAGGTGGAATCAAAAATGGCTACACATGAAATAAATTACAATACAGAAACATAGTCAAATATGTAGCAAATAGACATAAGGCTGCTAAATGGGAAAGGTGGGGAATGGTGAGGTATTATCCAGGAGGTTGAAATTAGCAAAGATACCATTCCAAGTACCAAATTGAATAACTGACAAGGCCTACACGGTACCTCAAAGAACTGCACTCAGCCCACTCAAGTCACTGGAAAATAATTCATATGACTGGTAAGCATATGAAAAGGAATTTATTGTTGTCTCACAGTACATGAATCAAGTGGATGTACAGGAACAAAAAACAGAGCTTTGAAAATCAGCTGTAACCAATATAAAAATACATTTAAAAATATTTATAAAAAAAGTGAGACAGACAAAAATTCTTACAACTTTTGTTGAAGGTCTACGATGTAACATGAATTGAACACATGTAGACCCACAGCAGGATGATATATAAGGCTGGAAGCTATGCACGCTAAGAGATTTTAGACAGGTTTGGTGAGAAAATGCAGACCTTTTAAAGTAATACTGCCTGGTACCCATTCCATGGGTCCCAAATCTGCAGGTTCAAGGGAATCTTCTGACAGTGAAAACATGCCTGGGAAACCGAGATGAATGTACACCATGTGCTCAGGAAAAGGTGTCTACAATGCACCTCATTTTTGATCTCCTGGTGCTGAGGATCGCCATTCCAGCCACATTACTAACAATCTCCCCACTTGGAGAATCAGCACCTTTAACCTCCTGTTTTACACAGTTTTCAATTTGTGCAGAGGATAAATGGGAAGAGGGGGAACCAATGAGAGGTTAGCTGTAGGAGTTTTGACAGGCACATGCCACTCTATTTTCCCATTAGGAAGAAGAATTAACCAAAGGCTCATCCTGCCTCCCTAGAACTGGAATAGGGCCAGAAGCAATCCAATGGTTTGGCATACAACACACAAAAAAAGCGAGATGCAAAATGCAGCTTAGGAGCAGACAATTCAAAGACCTGCAAAGATATAAATGATAACCAACGTCCAAAAATATATTCAGGTAAGGCAACGAAGAGGATCTGACTGAGAGGCAGAATTGCAGGAAACAGATTTCAAAAGGTAGATTCTACTCACATTTAAATCATATGAAAAGCAGCAGAATTTCTGAAATGATGCAGTTGGGCAAAAGGGTGTATGTGTTTTTTTCATGAATATCTTCAGGAAAAAAACACAGACAGAGTTTTTGGCCAACCAAGCAAGAGGGAAATGCATATCCGCACAACAAAGAAGTCTCAATTTCCACTGCTCAGAAAGGCCATCCAAAAAATGTGTACAAACCAGAAATGCAGGAGAGGCCATGGGAAACAGGGAGCCAATTCACGCTGATGGGTGGGGTATAAATATCAAAGAGCCACTCTGAAGAAGTGTATGCTGTTTCCTAAAACATCTAAAATACAAAGCCCCCGAGCAAAGGGGACTTCAACTCATGGGCATATAACTTGGGAAGACTAAATATCAATAAGACACAGGCACCCCAATATTTAGGGCTGCTCTGCATACAAGAACCTCAACTTTGGTACACCTAAAATATCCCAGGAAAAACAGAAATGCATAAAGAACTTGTGGTATTTTGTACAACAGAATATCACTCAGACGTGAAATCAATGTATATAAGGCCAGTAGCAGCATAATGAGTGGATTTAAGTATGATGATTCTAAGGGAAATTAGTCACACAGAAAAAGAATCTTATCATAAGATATCACTTATAGAGGAAATGTCAATATCACAACACATGAACTGAATTAGGAAAGAGAACAGAGTCTCACATTTAGAAAAAAAAATCTTATGCCTGCTTCAGGAGAAAGGAGAGGTGGGGTGATGCATAAAACCAGAGTTTGATATTAACACAGGTACCATTCCATAAACCAAATACAGAATAGACAAGACCTACAACTTCCTCAGTGAACGGGACTCAACACCCCTATTTCCCGCATAGGTATATATCTGACTAGTAAGAATCTTAAAACCTATGTATTAATATGTCTTCGTAAGGAAACCAATTGTGTCTAGACCGGCATAAACAAATCAGTGATAATCAGCTCAACCCCATTATAAACATGAATTTCAAAAACAAAACCAAAAAACAGCGAAATTCTTACGCAATTCCTTCAAAGGTTCTGATGAAACCTGGAATGACCCTATCGGCAAAGACAGCTGGATGAGACATAAGGCTGGAGACTTGGGACTGAGAGGACTGGTGAGATTGGGAGAGAAAATGCAGACCGTTAAAGTAGTAATGCATGCAACCATTCCATGGGTCCCAAATCTCCAGGTAGAAGGGAATATCACTACAGTTATAACATGTATGGGAAACCTAGAGAATGGACAACCTGTCATGGCAAAAGGTTTCTAAAACTCTCCTAATTTTTCTTCTCCTTGTATTCCAGTTTGGTATTCCAACTGCTTTACTATCAATCTCGCAACTTAGCAGAGTCAGCCCCTATAACCTCCTGGTTCACACAGTTTGCTAATTGTGCAGAGGATGAAATGGAAGAGGGAGAACCTATCAGAGAGTAGATGTAGGCATTTGGACGGGCACATGTCACTCTAATTTCCCGTCAGGAAGAAGAATTAACCAAAGCCTCAGCCACCCACAGGGAACCAATAGAGCCACCCCTAGAACCAGTATAGGTCCTGAAGCAAAATTGTGGATTTGCGGCCAGCTCTCAAAAATGGGATTTGAAAATTGGGACTCAGGGGCACAGCAATTCACCAACCTGCAGAGTTATAAAGGACTACTCTCTTCCAAAATCTGTTGAGGGAAGGTAAAGAAGGAGACTTGAAAATGAGGCAGAATTGCACAAAACATATTTCAAGAGGTAAATTGGAATCGCCTTTAAAGCACAGGAAAAGCATCACAACTTGGACAGTGATGCCCTTGGCCAAAAAGGGCGTATGCCTTTTCTCCTGAATATATTCAGGAGAAAACGCATACGCCCTTTCTGGCCAATTAAGCAAGGCACACAATGCAAATCCACACTACAAAGAATTGTCACTTCCCACCGGTCAAAAGGGACATCCGAATATCTGTAAAAACCAGAAAGGCAAGAGAGAGTTGACAAGGGCATGAAGCAATGTGATCCCAATGGTTATGGAGGAATGTGATGACAAGCGCATGGAGCATTGTGATGACAAGATTATGTAGCATTTTGCTGACAAAGGCAAGGAGCATTGTGATGACAAGGTTCATGGAGCACTGTGATGACAAGCGTCACGGAGCATTGTGATTACAGGGATCATGGAGCATTGGGATGACAAGGGCATGGATCACTGTGATGACAAGGGTCATGGAGCATTTTGATGACAAGAGTCCCAGATCGTTGTGTTGTCAGGGTTCATGGAGCGTTGTGATGACAGTGGTCATGGAGCATTGTGATGACAGGAGTCATGGAGCATTGTGATGAGAAGGTGATGGAGCATTGGGCTGAAAATGCTCATGGAGTATTGTGATGAAAGGGGTCATGGAGCACTGTGATGACAAGGTACTGGAGCACTGTGATGAGAAGACCATGGAGCCTTGTGATGACAAGTCTCATGGAGCATTCTGATGAAAAGGGGCATGGAGCATTGTGATTACAGGAGTCTTGGAGCATTGTGATGACAAGGACATGAAGCATTAGGATGAGAAGGCCATGGAGCGTTCTGATGACATGCATCATGGAGCTTTGTGATGACAAGGGCATGGAGCATTGTGATTAAAGGGTTCTTGGAGCACTGTGATGAAAAGGGTATGGATCATTGTCATGAAAAAGGCATGGAGCCTTGTCATGACAGGGTTCAAGGAGCATACTGATGGCAAGTGTCTGGGAGCATTGTGATGACAAGGGTATTGAGAATTGTGATGACAAAGGTCATGGAGCATTGTGATGAGAAGACAATGGATAATTGTTATGACAAGTGTCATGGGGCGTTGTGATGATAAGTGTTATGGAACATTGTGATCACAAGGATTTGGAGCATTGTGATGGCAGAGGTCATGGAGCATTTTGATTTCATTGTGATGACCATAGCCTGAACCATTATGATGTTGCACATGGTGCATTGTGATGACAGGGTTCATGGAGCATTGAGATGAAAAGAGGCATGGAGTATTGTTATTACAGGAGTCTTGGAGCATTGTGATGACATGGGCATGGATCATCATGAATGAGAAGGCCATGGAGCATTCTGATGACATGCGTCATGGAGCTCTGTGATGACAAGGGCATGTAGCATTGTGATTACAGGGTTCTTGGAGCATTGTGATGACAAGGGTCATTGAGCCTTGTGATGACAAGGCTGTGGAACATTGTGATGGCAGTGGTCATGAAGCATTGTTATGACAGGGGTAATGGAGCATTGTGATGAGAAGGGCATGGAGCATTGGTCTGAAATGTTTCATGGATTATTGTGATGAGAGTGGGCATGGAGCATTGTGATGACAAGGGCACTGAACACTGTGATACATGGGTCATGGTGGATTGTAATGACAAGGGCATGGAGCATTGTGATGAGAAGGGCATCGGGCATTGTGATGACAAGCATCATGGGGCTTTGTGATGACAAGGACATGGAACAATGTGATGAGAGGGTTCATGGAGCATTGTGATGAAAAAGACTTGGAGCATTTTGATGACAGGGGCATGGAGGATTGGTCTGATAAATTTCATGGATAATTGTGTTGAGAGTGGGCATGGCACATTGTGATGACAAGGGCATGGAGCATTGGGAAGACAAGGTCATGGAATATTGTGAAGACAGGTGTCTCGGAGCATTGTGATGACATATTTCATGGACCATTGTGATGACAATGGCATGGAGCATTGTGATGCCAAGTGTTATGGTGGATTGTGATGACAAAGGTAATGGAACATTGTGATGACAAGGGCTTGGAGCATTGTGATGACAAGGGCATGGAGCATTGTGATGACAACGGTCATTGAGAATTTTGATGAAAAGGTCGTGAAGCATTGTGATGACAAAGGCATGGAGCTTGCTATGACAGGGGTCATGGGACATTGCAATGACAAGTGCATGGAGAATTGTGATGACAAGAGCATGTAACATTGTGATGAGAACTGTCATGGAGCAGTGTGATGAGAACTGTCATGGTGCATTGTGATGACAAGGACAAAGAGAATTGTGATAACAAGGGACATGGAGTATTGTGATGATCAGGGCATGGAGCATTGTGATGGCAAGACCGTGGAGCACTGTGATGAGAAGACCATGGATAATTGTGATGACGAGCATCATGGAGCACTGTAATGACAAGGGACATGGAGCATTGTGATGACAGGTGTCATGGAGCATTGTGATGACAGGGGTCATGGATCATTGTGATGACAAGTGTCACGGAGCATTCTGATGACAAGCTTGTGGAGTATTGTGATCACAATGGCATGGAGCATTGTGATGAAAAGGGCATGGATCATTGTGATGAAAAATGCATGGAGACATGTCATGACAGGTTTCAAGGAGCATACTGACGAAAAGTGTCAGGGAGCATTGTGATGACATGTGTATTGAGAATTGTGATGACAAAGGTCATGGAGCATTGTGACGAGAAGTCCATGGATAATTGTGATGACCAGCGGCATGGGGCGTTGTGATGGCAAGTGTTATGGAACATTGTGATCACAAGAGTTTGGAGCATTGTGATGACAGAGGTCATGGAGAATTTTGATTTCATTGTGATGACAATAGCATGAAGCATTATGATAGTGGGCATGGTGCATTGTGATGACAGGGTTCATGGAGCAATGAGATGAAAAGGTGCATGGAGCATGGTGATTACAGGAGTCTTGGAGCATTGTGGTGGCAAGGGTCATGGAGCCTTGTGATGACAAGGCCGTGGAACATGGTGATGGAAGGGATCATGGAGCATTGTTACGACAAGGGTAATGGAGCATTGTGATGAAAAGGCCATGGAGCATTGGGCTGAAAATATTCATGGAGTATTGTGATGACAGGGGTCATGGAGCATTGTGATGACAATGGAATGGAGCACTGTGATGACAAGTTCCTGGAGCATTGTGATGAGAAAACCATGGAGCCTTATACTGAAAAGTCTCATGGAGCATTCTGATGAAAAGGGGCATGGAGCATTGTGATTGCAGGGGTCTTGGAGCATTGTGATGACAAGGGCATGGAGCATTGTGATGAGAAGGCAATGGAGCATTCTAACAGGCGTCATGGAGCTTTGTGATGACAAGGGCATGGAGCATTGTGATTACAGGGGTCTTGGAGAATTGTGATGAAAAGAGCATGGATCATTCTTATGAAAAATACATGGAGTCTTGGCATGTCAAGTTTCAAGGAGCATACAGACAACAAGTGTCAGGGAGCATTTTGATGACCAGTGTATTGAGCACTGTGATGACAAAGGTCATGGACCATTGTGACGATAAGGACATGGAGTATTGTGATGACAAGCACATGGAGCTTGCTATGACAGGGGTCATGGAGCATTGCGATGACAAGTGCATTGAGAATTGTGATGACAAAGCATGTAACACTTTGAAGAGAAGTGTCATGGAGCATAGTGATGCCAGGAACGTGGATAATTGTGATGACAGTGACATGGAGCAGTGTGATGACCAGGTCATGGAGCATTGTGATGGCAAGACCGTGGAGCATTGTGATGAGAAGACCATGGATAATTTTGATGACAAGCCTCATGGAGCACTGTAATGACAAGGGGTGTGGAGCATTGTGATGACAGGGGTCATGGAGCATTGTTATGACAGGGGTAATGGAGCATTGTGATGAGAAGTGCATGGAGCATTGGTCTGAAATATTTCATGGATTATTGTGATGAGAGTGGGCATGGAGCATTGTGATGACAAGGGCACGGAACACAGTGATACATGTGTCATGGAGGATTGTAATGACAAGGGCATGGAGCATTGTGATGAAAAGGGCATCGAGTAGTGTGATGACAAGTGTCATGGAGCTTTTTGATGACAATTGCATGGATCAATGTGATGAGAGGGTCCATGGAGCATTGTGGTGGCAATGGCATGGAGCATTGTGATGCCAAGGGTCATGGAGCTTTGTGATGACAAAGGTCATGGAGCATTTTGATGACAAGGGTGTGGTGCATTGTGATGAGAAGGGCAGGGAGCATTGTGATGACAGGTTCATGGAGCAATTTGATGAAAAGGCTCATGGAACATTTTGATGACAATGGTTATGGAACATTGTGATGTCAGGGGTCATGGAGCATTTTGATGAAAACGGTCATGGAGCATTTTGATGACAGGGGTTATGGAGCACTGTGATGTCAGGGGTCATCGAACATTGTGATGATAAGTGCATGTAGCATTGTGATGACAGGAGTCATGGAACACTGTGATGACAGCGTTGAGGGAGTACTGTGATGAATAGTGATGTAACATTGTGATATCAGTGGTGAGAGAGCATTTTGATGAGAAGTGCATGGAGCATTGTGATGACAAGGTATAAGGAGCATTGTGATGACAAGATTGTGGAGCACTGTGATGACAAGCGCATGGCACATTGTGATGACGAGGGTCATGGAGCATTGTGCTGACAAGCCCATGGAGCATTATGATGACAAGGGTCATGGAGCATTGTGTTGAGAAAGGCATAGAGCATTGTGATGACATGGGTCAAAGAGCATTGTGATGAAAACTTCATGGAGCACTGTGGTTAAAAAGTCATAGAGACTGTTGATGACGAAGGCATGGACCATTGTGATGACAAAGGTCATGAAGCATTGTGATGACTGGAGTCACGGAGCATTGTGATGACACGGTCATTGAGCATTGTGATGACAAGGGCATGTAGCATTGGCCTAATAAGTTTCATGGATTAATGCGATGACAGTTGGAATGGCGCACTGTGATGGCAAGGGAATGGAGAATTGTGATGACAAGATCATGCAGTATTATGAAGACAGGTGTCAGGGAGCATTGTGATGACATATGTAATGGCCCATTGTGATGACAGTGGCATGGAGCATTGTGATGCCAAGTGTCATGGAGCATTGTGATGACAATGGCTTGGAGTATTGTGATGACAAGGGTCAGGGAGCATTGTGCCAACAAGTACATGGAGAATTGTGATGACAAGGGTCATGGAGCATTCTGATGACAATCTTGTGGAGTATTTTGATGACAATGGCATGGAGCATTGTGATGAAAATGGCATGGGACATTGTGATGAAAAAGGCATGGAGCCTTTTTGTGACAGGGTTCAAGGAGCATTCTGACGGGGCGCATTGTGATGACAAGTGTATTGAGCATTGTGATGACAAAGATCATGGAGCATTGTGACAATAAGGGCATGGAGTATTGAGATGACAGGCGTCATGGAGATTTGTGATGACAAGTGTTATGGAACATTGTGATCACAAGAGTTTGGAGCATTGTGATGACAGAGGTCATGGATCATTTTGATTTCAAGGAGCATGGGGCATTGTGATGACAAGGGCATGAAGCAATGTGATCCCAAGTTTCATGGAGGATCGTGATGACAATGGTAATGGAGTACTGTGATGACAAGTGCATGGAGTATTGTGATGACAAGGACGTGGAAAATTGTGAGGACAAGGGACATTGAGCTGCGAGATGACCAGGGCATGGAGCATTCTGATGGCAAAACCGTGGAGCATTGTGATGAGAAGACCTTGAGTAATTGTGATGACGAGCATCATGGAGCACTGTAATGAAAAGGGGCATGAAGCACTGTGATGACTGGTGTCAGGGAGCATTGAGATGACAGGGGTCATGGAGCATTGTGATAACAAGAGCATGTAATGTTGTGATGAGAAGTGTCATGTAGCATCGTGATGACAAGGACGAGGAGAATTGTGATGACAAGGGACATGGAGCATTGTGATAACTAGGACATGGTGCAATGTGATGACAGGGGTCATGGAGCATTATTATGACAAGGGCCATGGTGCATTCTCACATAAGATATCACTTATGAAGGGAATGTAAACATAGCTACATATGAACTGAATTAGGAAACAGAACAGAGTCTCAGATTTAGAAAACACTCTTATGCTTGCTTAAGGGGAAAGGAGAGGTGGGGAAATGCACAAAACCAGAGTTTGATATTAGCACAGGTACCGTTCCATAATCCAAATACAGAATAGACAAGAACTACTCCTTCCGTAGTGAACGGGACTCAAAACCCCTAATTCCAGCAGAGGAATATATCAGACTAGTAAGAATCTTAAAATCAGTGTATTTATATGTCTCTGTAAGGGAATCAATTTTGTCTAGACTGGCAAAAACAAGTCAGGGATAATCAGCTCAACCCCATTATAAAACTGAATTTGAAAAACAAAACAAAATAAAAAAAAAAACAGCGATATTCTTACACAATTCCTTCAAGGGCTCTGATGCAACCTGGAATGACAGTATCTACAACAACAGCTGGAAGAGAAATAAGGCTGGACACATGGGACTGAGGGGATGGGTGAGATTGGTGGCGAAAATGCAGTCCCTTTAAAGCCATAATGTGTGCCACCTATTCGATGGGTGCCAACTCTCCAGGTTGAAGGTAATATTACTACAGGTATAAAATGTACGGAAAACCTAGAGAGTGGACACACTGTGAATACGAAAGTTTCCTAAAACTCAAAGAACAGTCCCTCTCCTGGTGCTCCGGTTTGACGTTCGAAATGCTTAACTATCAATCTCCCAACTTGGAGAGACAGCCCCTTTAACCTCCTGGTTCCCACTGGTTGCCAAATTGGCTGAGGATGAAAGGGAAGAGGGAGGACCAATGAGAGAGTAGCTGTTAGGCATTTGGACGGGCTCATGTCACTCTAATTTCCCGGTAGGAAGAAGAATTTACAAAGCCTCAGGCACCCACCGGGAAACAGTATAGTTCCTGAACCAAAATTTTGGACGTGCGTTCAGCTCACAAAAAAACGAGTTGAAAAATGGAGCTCAGGGGCAAAGCAATTCACAAACTGGCAGATTAATAAAGGACAACAATCATCCAAAAATCTGTTGGGGGAAGGCAACGAGGTCAACATGAAAGCGAGGCAGAAGAGCAGGAAACAGATTTCAAGAGGTATGTAGAAATTGCCTGTAAAGCACAGGAAGAGGGGCACAACTTCGACAAAGATGCACTTGCCCAAAAAGGGCGTATGCGTTTTCTCCTGTTTATAATCAGGAGAAAATGCATACGCCCTTTTTTGGCCAAGCAAGCAAGCGGGCAATGGAAATCTGCACTACAAAGAAGTATCTCTTCCCACCGGTCAAAAGGAACATCCACAAAATGTGTAAAAACCAGAGGGCAAGACAGGCCCTGGAGAACAGGAGCCTTGTTAGCTGATGGGCAGGATGTAAATTGCCAACTGCCTCACTGGAGGAGTGCATTGTGTTCCCTAAAACAAGTAAACAAGAGAGCTACAGAGCCAAGGGCATTTCCAGTCTAGGGAATATACCTTGGCAAACCTGAAAATCAATATGGCAGAGCCACCCCTGAATTCAGGGCTTCACTGCTTACAAGAACCTCAACTTGTGTACACCGTAAATATCCCAGGAAATATAAAAAAAGTTTCAAAAAATTTTGGTACTTATGTACGATGGAATATCCCTCAGCCATGAAATCAATGTCATAAGACCAGTAGCAGCAAAGTGAGTGGATTCAGGTACGATGAATCTAAGTGAAATAAGTCACACAGAAAAAGAAACTTATCATAAGATATAACTTATGAAGATCCTGTAAATATGGCTACACATGAACTGAGTTAGGAAAGAGAACAGAGACTCACATTTAGAAAACCCTCTTATGCCTGCTTAAGGGGGAAGGAGAGGTGGGGTGATGCATAAAACCAGAGTTTGATATAAGCACAGCTACCATTTCAAAAACCAATTATGGAATAGACAACACCGACACCTTCCAGTGAAAGGGACTCAAAATCCCATATTTCCCGCAGAGGAATAGATCTCACTAGTAAGAATCTTAAAACCTATGTACTGATATGTCTCCGTAAGGGAATCAAGTGTGTCTAGACTGGTATAAACATGGCAGTGAGAATCAGCTCAAACCCACTATAAAAAGGAATTTCAAAATCAAATCAAAAAAACAGGGAAATCCTTTACAATTCCTTCAGGGTCTCTGACGAAACCTGGAATGCCCCTATCTACAATGACAGCTGGATGTGGCATAAGGCTGGATATTTGGGACTGAGAGGATAGGTGTGATTGTGTGAGAAAATGCAGACACTTTAAAGCAATAATGCAAGGCCCCCATTCCATGGGACCCAACTCTCCAGGTGGAAGGGAAAATTAATAAAGCTATAACAAGTACGGGAAGCCTAGAGAATGAACACACTGTGAATAAGAAAGGTTTCTAAAACTCAACGAATAGTCCCTCTCCTGGTGCTCCAGTTTGACTTTCCAACTGCTTTACTATCAATCTCCCAACTTGGACAGACAGCCCCTTTAAGCAACTGGTTCGCACAGGTTGCCATTTTGGCAGAGGATAAAAAGGAAGAGGGAGAATCAGTGAGAGAGTAGCTGTTAGGCATTTGGACGGACACATTTCACTCTAATTTCCAGGCAGGAAGAAGAATTAACCAAAGTCTCAGCCACCCACTGGGAAGCAGTATAGGTCCTGAGCCAAAATTTTGGACTTGCATTCAGCTCACAAAAAACGAGTTGAAAAATGGAGCTCCGCGGCACAGAAATTCACAAACTGGCAGAGAAATAAAGGACAACTATCGTCCAAAAGTCTGCAGAGGGTAGGCAACGAGGTGGACTTGAAAGCGATGCAGAATAGCAGGAAACAGATTTCAAGAGGTACGTAGGAATCTCCTGTAAAGCATAAAAGAGGGACACAACTTCGACAATGATGCACTTTGCCAAAAAGTGCGTATGCGTTTTCTCCTGAATATATTCAGGAGAAAACGCATACGCCCTTTTTGGCCAAGCAAGCAAGCGGGCAATGCTAATCTGCACTAAAAAGAAGTATCTATTCCCACCAGTCAAAAGCGATATACTCAAAATGTGTAAAAACCAGAAAGGCAAGACTGGCCCTGGAGAACAGGAGCCTTGTTATGCTGATGGGCGGGATGTAAATTGCCAACTGCCTCACTGGAGGACTGCATTGTGTTCCCAAAAACAAGTAAACAACAGAGCTACAGAGCCAATGGCATTTCCAGTCTAGGGAATATACCTTGGGAAAACTGAAAATCAATATGACAGAGCCACCAAAAATTCAGGCCTGCACTGCTTACAAGAACCTCAACTTGGGTACACCTTAAATATCGCAGGAAATATAAAAATGGTACAAAAAATTGCGGTAATTATGTACGATGGAATATCCCTCAGACATGAAATCAATATCATAAGACCAGGAGCAGCAAAGTGAGTGGATTCAGGTACGATGATTCTAAGTGAAATAAGTCACACAGAAAAAGAAACTTATCACAAGATATCACTTATGAAGATCCTGTAAACATGGCTACACATGAACTGAGTTAGGAGAGAGAACAGCGTCTCACATTTAGAAAACACTCTTATGCCTGCTTAAGGGGGAAGGAGAGGTGGGGTGATGCATGAAACCAGAGTTTTATATAACCATAGGTACCGTTCCAGAAACCAACTATGGAATAGACAAGACCTACACCTTCCTCTGTGAAAGGGACTCAAAATCCCATATTTCCCGCAGAGGAATAGATCTCACTAGTAAGAAACTTAAAACCTATGTATTAATATATCTCCGTTAGGGAATCAAGTGTGTCTAGACTGGCATAAACATGGCAGCGAGAATCAGATCAAACCCACTATAAAAAGGAATTTCAAAAACAAAACCAAAAAAACAGGGAAATTCATTACAATTCCTTCAGGGTATCTGACGAAACCTGGAATGACCCTATCTACTTTGACAACTGGATGTGGCATAAGGCTGGACACCTGGTGCTGAGAAGATTGGTGAGATTGGGTGAGCAAATGCAGACCCTTTAAAGCAATAAAGCTTGGCCCCCATTCCATGGGTCCCAACTCTCCAGGTTGAAGGGAATATTACTATAGCTATAAAATGTATAGGAAACCTAGAGAATAGACACACTGTGAATACAAAAGGTTTCTAACACACAACGAATAGTCCCTCTCCTGGTGCTCAAGTTTGACTTTCCAACTGCTTTACTATCAATCTCCCAACTTGGAGAGACAGCCCCTTTAAACTCCTGGTTCGCACAGGTTGCCAATTTCGCAGAGGATGGAAGGGAAGAGGGAGAACCAATGAGAGAGTAGCTGTTAGGCATTTGGACGGGCACATGTCACTCTAATTTCATGGCAGGAAGACAGATTAACCAAAGACTCAGCCACCCACCGGGAAACAGAATAGGTTCTGAACCAAAATTAGGGAATTGCGTATAGCTCACAAAAAACGAGTTGAAAAATGGTGCTCATGGGCACAGCAGTTCACAAACTGGCAGAGTAATAAAGGACAACTATCGTCCAAAAATCTGTTGAGGGAAGGGAACGGGGCGGACTTGAAAGTGAGGCAGAATAGCATGAAACAGATTTCAAGAGGTACGTTGGAATCGCCTTTAAAGCACAGGAAGAGGGGCACAACTTCGACAATGACGCACTTGTCCAAAAGCGTCGTATGCGTTTTCTCCTGAATATATTCAGGAGAAAACGCATACGCCCTTTTTGGCCAAGCAAGCAAGCAAGCGGGCAATGCAAATCTGCACTACAAAGAAGTATCACTTCCCACCGGTCAAAAGGGTATCCACAAAATGTGTAAAAACCAGAAAGATAAGACAGGCCCTGGAGAACAGGGGACCTTTTTATTCTGATGGGCGGGATGTAAATTGTCAAATGCCTCACTGGAGGAGTGCATTGTGTTCCCTAAAACAAGTAAACAACAGAGCTACAGAGCCAAGGGCACTTCCAGTCTAGGGAATATAACTTGGGAAAACAGAAAATCAATAAGACAGAGCCACTCCCAAATTTTGGGCTGCACTGCTTACAAAAACCTCAACTTGGGTACAACGTAAATATCCTAAGAAATATAAAAATCGTTCAAAAAATTGTGGTACTTACGTACGATGGAATATCCCTCAGCCATGAAATCAATATCATAAGACCAGGAGCAGCAAAGTGAGTGGATTCAGGTACGATGATCCAAAGTGAAATAAGTCACACAGGAAAAGAAACTTATCATAAGATATCAATTATGAAGATCCTGTAAACATGACTACACATGAACTGAGTTAGGAAAGAGAACAGAGTCTCACATGTACAAAACATTCCTATGCCTGTTTAACGGGGTGGAGACGTGTGGTGATGCATAAAACCAGAGTTTGATATAAGCACAGGTACCGTTTCTAAAACCAACTCTGGAATAGACAAGACCTACACTTTCCTCAGTGAAAGGGACTCAAAGCCCCATATTTCCCGCAGAGGAATATATCTCACCAGTAAGAATCTTAAAACCTATGTATTGATATGTCTCTGTAAGGGAATCAAGTGTGTCTAGACTGGCATAAACATGGCAGTGAGAATCAGCTCAAACCCACTATAAAAAGGAATTTCAAAAACAAAACCAAAAAACAGGGAAATTCTTTACATTTCCTTCAGGGTCTCTGATGAAACCTGGAATGACCCTATCTACAATGACAGCTGGATGTGGCATAAGGCTGGACACTTGGGACTGAGAGGTTTGGTGAGATTGGGTGAGCAAATGCAGACCCTTTAAAGCAAAAATGCATGGACCCCATTCCATGGGTCCCAAATCTCCATGTTGAAGGGAATATTACTACAGCTATAACAGGTACGGGAAGCCTAGAGAATGGACACACAGTGAATACAAAAGGTTTCTAAAAGTCAACGAGTCGTCCCTGTCCTGGTGTTCCGGATTGACTTTCCAACTGCTTTCCTATCAATCTCCCAACTTGGAGAGACAACCCCTTTAACCTCCTGGTTCGCACAGGTTGCCAATTTGGCAGAGGATGGAAGGGAAGAGGGAGAACCAATGCGAGAGTAGCTGTTAGGTATTTGGACGGGCACATGTCACTCTAATTTCCCGGCAGGAAGAAGAATTAACCAGAGTCTCAGCCACCCACCGGGAACCAGTATAGGTCCTGAACCAAAATTTTGGACTTGCGTACAGCTCACAAAAAACGAGTTGAAAAATGGAGCTCAGGGGCACAGCAATTCACAAACTGGCAGAGTAATAAAGGACAACTATCGTCCAAAAATCTGTTGAGGGAAGGCAACGAGGCGGCCTTGAAAGCGAGGCAGAATAGCAGGAAACAGATTTCAAGAGGTACGTTGGAATCGCCTTTAAAGCACAGGAAGAGGGGCACAACTTCGACAATGATGCACTTGGCCAAAAAGGGCGTATTCGTTTTCCCCTGAATATATTCAGGAGAAAACGCATACGCCCTTTTCGGCCAAGCAAGCAAGCGGGCAATGCAAATCTGCACTACAAAGAAGTATCACTTCCCACAGGTCAAAAGGGATATCCACAAAATGTGTAAAAACCAGGAAGGCAAGACAGGCCATGGAGAACAGGGAGCCTTCTTATCCTGATGGGCGGGACGTAAATTGCCTAGTGCCTCACTGGAGGAGTGCATTGCGTTCCCTAAAACAAGTAAACAACAGAGCCACAGAGCAAAGGGCACTTCCAGTCTAGGGAATATACCTTGGGAAAACTGAAAATCAATAAGACATAGCCACCCTGAAATTTAGGGCTGCACTGCTTACAAGAACCTGAACTTGGGTACACCTTAAATATCCCAGGAAATATAAAAATAGTTAAAAAAACTCTGGTATTTATGTACGATTGAATATCCCTCAGCCATGAAATCAATGTCATAAGACCAGGAGCAGCAAAGTGAGTGGATTCAGGTACGATGATTCTAAGTGAAATAAGTCACACAGAAAAAGAAACTTATCATAAGATATCACTTATGAAGATCCTGTAAACATGGCTACACATGAACTGAGTTAGGAAAGAGAACAGAGTCTCACATTTAGAACACACTCTTATGCCTGCTTAAGGGGAAAGGAGAGGTGGGGTGATGCATAAAACCAGAGTTTGATATAAGCACAGGTACCATTTCTGTAACCAACTGTGGAATAGACAAGACCTACACCTTCCTCAGTGCAAGGGACTCAAAACCCCATATTTCCCGCAGAGGAATAGATCTGACTAGTAAGAATCTTAAAACCTATGTATTGATATGTTTCTGTAAGGGAATCAAGTGTGTCTAGGTTCGCATAAGCATGGCAGCGAGAATCAGCTCAAACCCACTATAAAAAGGAATTTCAAATACAAAACCAAAAAACAGGGAAATTATTCCATTTCCTTCAGGGTCTCTGATGAAACCTGGAATGACACTATCTACAATGACAGCTGGATGTGGCATAAGGCTGGACACTTGGGACTGAGAGGATTGGTGAGATTGGGTGAGCAAATGCAGACCCTTTAAAGCAAAAATGCATGGCCCCCATTCCATGGGTCCCAACTCTCCAGGTTGAAGGGAATATTGCTACAGCTATAACATGAACGGGAATCCTAGAGAATGGACACAAGGTGAATACAAAAGGTTTCTAAAACTCAACGAGTAGTCCCTCTCCTGGTGCTCCGGTTTGACTTTCCAACTGCTTTACTATCAATCTCCCAACTTGGAGAGACAGCCCCTTTAACCTCCTGGTTCGCACAGGTTGCCAATTTGGCAGAGGATTGAAGGGAAGAGGGAGAACCAATGAGAGAGTAGGTGTTAGGAATTTGGACGGGCACATGTCACTCTAATTTCCCGGCAGGAAGAAGAATTAACCAGAGTCACAGCCACCAACCGGGAACCAGTATAGGTCCTGAACCAAAATTTTGGACTTGCGTACAGCTCACAAAAAACGAGTTGAAAAATGGAGCTCAGGGGCACAGCAATTCACAAACTGGCAGAGTAATAAAAGACAACTATCGTCCAAAAATCTGTTGAGGGAAGCCAACGAGGCGGACTTGCAAGCGAGGCAGAATAGCAGGAAACAGATTTCAAGAGGTACGTTGGAATCGCCTTTAAAGCACACAAGAGGGGCGCAACTTCGACAATGACGCACTTGGCCAAAAAGGGCGTATGTGTTTTCTCCTGAATATATTCAGGAGAAAACGCATACGCCCTTTTTGGCCAATCAAGCAAGCGGGCAATGCAAATCTGCACTACAAAGAAGTATCACTTCTCATCGGTCAATAGGGACATCCACAAAATGTGTAAAAATCAGAAAGGCAAGACAGGCCCTGGAGAAAAGGGAGCCTTGTTATGCTGATGGGCGTGATGTAAATTGCCAACTGCCTCACTGGAGGAGTGCATTGCGTTCCCTAAAACAAGTAAACAACAGAGCTACAGAGCCAAGGGCACTTCCAGTCTAGGGAATATACCTTGGGAAAACTGAAAATCAATAAGACAGAGCCAACCCCAAATTTAGGGCTGCACTGCTTACAAGAACGTCAACTTGGGTACACCTTAAATATCCCAGGAAATATAAAAATGGTTCCAAAAACTGTGGTATATATGTACGATGGAATATCCCTCAGCCATGAAATCAATGTCATAAGACCAGGAGCAGGAAAGTGAGTGGATTCATGTACGATGATTCTAAGTGAAATAAGTCACACAGAAAAAGAAACTTATCATACGATATCAGTTATGTAGATCCTGTAAACATGGCTACACATGAAGTGAGTTAGGAAAGAGAACAGAGTCTCACTTTTAGAAAACACTCTTATGCCCGCTTAATGGGGAAGAAGAGGTGGGGTGATGCATAAAACCAGAGTTTGATATAAGGACGGGTACCGTTTCTAAATCCAACTGTGGAATAGAAAAGACCAACACCTTCCTCAGTGAAAGGGACTCAAAACCCCATATTTCCCGCAGAGGAATAGATCTGACTAGTAAGAATCTTAAAACCTATGTATTGATATGTCTCTGTAAGGGAATCAAGTGTGTCTAGACTGGCATAAACATGGCAGCGAGAATCAGCTCAAACCCACTATAAAAAGGAATTTCAAAAACAAAACCAAAAAACAGGGAAATTCTTTACATTTCCTTCAGGGTCTCTGATGAAACCTGGAATGACCCTATCTACAATGACAGCTGGATGTGGCATAAGGCTGGACACTTGGGAATGAAAGGATTGGTGAGATTGGGTGAGCAAATGCAGACCCTTTAAAGCAAAAATGCATGGCCTCCTTTCCATGGGTCCCAACTCTCCAGGTTGAAGGGAATATTACTACAGCTATAACATGTACGGGAAACCTAGAGAATGGACACACGGTGAATACAAAAGGTTTCTAAAACTCAAGGAGTAGTCCCACTCCTGGTGCTCCGGTTTGACTTTCCAACTGCTTTACTATCAATCTCCCAACTGGAGAGACAACCCCTTTAACCTCCTGGTTCGCACAGGTTGCCAATTTTGAAGAGGATGGAAGGGAAGAGGGAGAACCAATGAGATAGTAGCTGTTAGGCATTTGGACGGGCACATGTCACTCTAATTTCCCGGCAGGAAGAATAATTAACCAGAGTCTCAGCCACCCACCGAAAAGCAGTGTAGGTCCTGAACCAAAATTTTGGACTTGCGTACAGCTCACAAAAAACGAGTTGAAAAATGGAGCTCAGGGGCACAGCAATTCACAAACTGGCACAGTAATAAAGGACAACTATCGTCCAAAAATCTGTTGAGGGAAGGCAACGAGGCGGACATGAAAGCCAGGCAGAATGGCAGGAAACAGATTTCAACAGGTACTTTGGAATCTCCTGTAAAGCACAGGAGGAGGGGCACAACTTCGACAATGACGCACTTGGCCAAAAAGGGCGTATGCGTTTTCTCCTGAATATATTCAGGAGAAAACGCATACGCCCTTTTTGGCCAAGCAAGCAAGCGGACAATGCAAATCTGCACTACAAAGAAGTATCACTTCCCACCGGTCAAAGGGACATCCACAAAATGTGTAAAAACCAGAAAGGCAAGACAGGCCCTGGAGAAGAGGGAGCCTTGTTATGCTGATGGGCGGGATGTACATTGCCAACAGCCTCACTGGATGAGTGCATTGTGTTCCCTAAAACAAGTAAACAACAGAGCTGCAGAGCCAAGGGCACTTCCAGTCTCGGGAATATACCTTGGGAAAACTGAATATCAATAAGACAGAGCCACCCCCAAATTTAGGGCTGCACTGCTTACAAGAACCTCAACTTGGGTACACCTTAAATATCCCAGGAAATATAAAAATGGTTCAAAAAATTGTGGTACTTATGTACTATGGAATATACCTCAGCCATGAAATCAATGTCATAAGAACAGGAGAAGCAAAGTGAGTGGATTCACGTACGATGATTCTAAATGAAATAAGTCACACAGAAAAAAGAAACTTATCATAAGATATCACTTATGAAGATCCTGTAAACATGGCTACACATGAACTGAGGTAGGAAAGAGAACTGAGTCTCACATTTAGAAAACACTCTTATGCCTGCTTAATAGGAAGGAGAGGTGGGGTGATGAATAAAACCAGAGTTTGTTATAAGCACAGATACCGTTTCTAAAATCAACTGAGGAATAGACAAGACCTACACCTTGCTCAGTGAAAGGGACTCAAAACCCAATATTTCCCTCAGAGGAATAGATCTGACTAGGAAGAATCTTAAAACCTATGTATTGATATGTCTCCGTAAGGGAATCAAGTGTGTCAAGACTGGCATAAACATGGCAGCGAGAATCAGCACAAACCCACTATAAAAAGGAATTTCAAAAACAAATCCAAAAAACAGGGAAATTCTTTACAATTACTTCACGGTCTCTGATGAAACCTGGAATGACCCTATCTACAATGACAGCTGGATGTGGCATAAGGCTGGACACTTGGGACTGAGAGGTTTGGTGAGATTGGGTGAGCAAATGCAGACCCTTTAAGCAAAAATTCATGGCCCCCATTCCATGGGTCCCAATTCTCCATGTTGAAGGGAATATTACTACAGCTATAACATTTACGGGAAACCTAGAGAATGGACACACTGTGAATACAAAAGGTTTTCTAAAACTCAACGAATAGTCCCTCTCCTGGTGCTCCGGTTTGACTTTCCAACTGTTTTACTATCAATCTTCCAACTTGGAGAGACAGCCCCTTTAAGCTCCTTGTTCGCACAGGTTGCCAATTTGGCAGAGGATGGAAGGGAAGAGGGGAGAACCAATGACAGGGTAGCTGTTAGGCATTTGGACGGGCACATGTCACTCTAATTTCCCGACAGGAAGAAGAATTAACCAATGTCTGAGCCACCCACCGGGAGCCAGTATAGCTCCTGAAGCAAAATTTTGGACTTGCGTTCGGCTCACAAAAAACGCGTTGAAAAATGCAACTCAGGGGCACAGCAATTCACTAAGTGGCAGAGTAATAAAGGACAACTATCGTCCAAATATCTGTTGAGGGAAGGCAACGAGGCGGACTTGAAAGCGAGGCAGAATAGCAGGAAACAGATTTCAAGAGGTACGTTGGAATCTCCTTTAAAGCACAGGAAGCGGGGCACAACTTCGACAATGACGCACTTGGCCAAAAAGGGCGTATGCGTTTTCTCCTGAATATATTCAGGAGAAAACGCATAGGCCCTTTTTGGCCAAGCAAGCAAGCGGGCAATGCAAATATGCACTACATAGAATTATCTCTTCCCACCGGTCAAAAGGGACATGCACAAAATGTTTAAAAACCAGAAAGGCAAGACAGGCCCTGGAGAACAGGAAGCCTTGTTATGCTAATGGGCGGGAAGTAAATTGCCAACTGCCTCACTGGAGGAGTGCATTGCGTTCCCTAAAACAAGTAAACAACAGAGCTAGAGAGCCAAGGGCACTTCCAGTCTAGGGAATATACGTTGGGAAAAGAGAATATCAATAAGACAGAGCCACCCCCAAATTTAGGGCTGCACTGCTTACAAGAACCTCAACTTGGGTACACCTTAAATATCCCAGGAAATATAAAAATGGTTCAAAAAACTGTGGTATTTATGTACGATGGAATATCCCTCAGCCATGAAATCAATGTCATAAGACCAGGAGCAGCAAAGTGAGTGGATTCAGGTACGATGATTCTAATTGAAATAAGTCACACAGAAAAAAGAAACTTATCATAAGATGTCACTTATGAAGTTCCAGTAAACATGGCTACAAATGAACTGAGGTAGGAAAGAGAACAGAGTCTCACATTTAGAAAACACTCTTATGCCTGCTAAAGGGGAAAGGAGAGGTGGGGTGATGCATAAAACCACAGTTTGATATAAGCACAGGTACCATTTCTATAACCAACTGTGGAATAGACAAGACCTACACCTTCCTCGGTGAAAGGGACTCAAAACCCCATATTTCCCGCAGAGGAATAGATCTGACTAGTAAGAATCTTAAAACCAATGTATTGATATGTCTCTTTAAGGGAATCAAGTGTGTCTAGACTGGTATAAACATGGCAGCGAGAATCAGCTCAAACCCACTATAAAAACGAATTTCAAAAACAAAACCAAAAAACAGGGAAATTATTTACATTTCCTTCAGGGTCTCTGATGAAACCTGGAATGACCCTATCTACAATGAAAGCTGGATGTGGCATAATGCTGGACACTTGGGACTGAGAGGATTGGTGAGATTGGGTGAGCAAATGCAGACCCTTTAAAGCAAAAATGCATGGCCCCCATTCCATGGGTCCCTACTCTCCATGTTGAAGGGAATATTACTAGAGCTATAACATGTATGGGAAATCAAGAGAATGGACACACTGTGAATACAAAAGGTTTCTAAAAGTCAACGGGTAGTCCCTCTCCTGGTGCTCCGGTTTGACTTTCCAACTGCTTTACTATCAATCTCCCAACTTGGAGAGACAACCCCTTTAACCTCCTGGTTCGCACATGTTGCCAATTTGGCAGAGGATGGAAGGGAAGAGGGAGAACCAAAGAGAGCATAGCTGTTAGGCATTTGGACGGGCACATGTCACTCTAATTTCCCGACAAGAAGAAGAATTAACCAAAGTATGAGCCACCCACCGGGAACCAGTATAGCTCTTGAAGGAAAATTTTGCACTTGCGTTCAGCTCACAAAAAACGAGTTGAAAAATGGAGCTCAGGGGCACAGCAATTCCCAAACTAGCAGAGTAATGAAGGACAACTATTGTCCAAAAATCTGTTGAGGGAAGGCAACGAGGCGGACTTGAAAGCGAGGCAGAATCGCAGGAAAAAGATTTCAAGAGGTACGTTGGAATCGCCTTTAAAGAAAAGGAAGAGGGGCACAATTTCGACAATGACATACTTGGCCAAGGAGGGTGTATGCATTTTCTCCTGAATATATTCAGGAGAAAACGCATACGCCCTTTTTGGCCAAGCAAGGATGTGGGCAATGCAAATCTGCACTACAAAGAAGTATCACTTCCCACCGGTCAAAAGGGACATCCACAAAATGTGTAAAAACCAGAAAGGCAAGACAGGCCATGTAGAACAGGGAGCCTTGTTATGCTGATGGGCGGGAAGTAAATTGCCAACTGAATTACTGGAGGAGTGCATTGCGTTTCCTAAAAAATGTAAACAACAGAGCTACAGAGCCAAGGGCACTTCCAGTCTAGGGAATATACCTTGTGAAAACTGAATATCAATAAGACAGAGCCACCCTCAAATTTAGGGCAGCACTGCTTACAAGAACCTCAACTGGGGTACACCTTAAATATCCCAGGAAATATAAAAATGGTTCAAAAAATTGTGGTACTTATGTACGATGGAATATCCCTCAGCCATGAAAACAATGTCATAAGACCAGGAGCAGCAAAGTGAGTGGATTCAGGTACGATGATTCTAAGTGAAATAAGTCACACAGAAAAAGAAACTTATCATAAGATATGACTTATGAAGATCCTGTAAACATGGCTACACATGAACTGAGTTAGGAAAGAGAACAGAGTCTCACATTTAGAAAACACTCTTATGCCTGCTTAAGGGGGAAGGAGAGGTGGGGTGATGCATAAAACCAGAGTTTGACATAAGCACAGGTACCATTTCTAAAACCAACTTTGGAATAGACAAGACCTACACCTTCCTCAGTGAAAGGGACTCAAAACCCCATGTTTCCCGCAGAGGAATACATCTGACTATTAAGAATCTTAAAACTTATGTATTGATATGTCTATGTAAGGGAATCAAGTGTGTCTAGACTGGCATAAACATGGCAGCGAGAATCAGCTCAAACACTCTATAAAAAGGAATTTCAAAAACAAAACCAAAAAACAGGGAAATTATTTACAATTCCTTCATGGTCTCTGATGAACCCTGGAATGACCCTATCTACAATGACAGCTGCATGTGGCATAAGGCTGGACACTTGGGACTGAGAGGATTGGTGAGATTGGGTGACCAAATGCAGACCCTTTAAAGCAAAAATGCATGGTCCCCATTCCTTGGGTCCCAACTCTCCATGTTGTAGGGAATATTAGTACAGCTATAACATGTACGAGAAACCTAGAGAATGGACACACTGTGAATACAAAAGGTTTCTAAACTCAACGAATAGTCCCTCTCCTGGTGCTCCGGTTTGACTTTCCAACTGCTTTACTATCAATCTCCCAACATGGAGAGACAACACCTTTAACCTCCTGTTTCTCATAGGTTGCCAAATTGTCAGAAGATGGAAGGGAAGAGGGAGAACCAATGAGAGAGTAGCTGTTAGGCATTTGGACGGGGACATGTCATTCTAATTCCCCGGCAGGAAGAAGAATTAACCAAAGTCTCAGCCACCCACCGGGAACCAGTATAGGTCCTGAACCAAAATTTTGGACTTGCGTACAGCTCACAAAAAACGAGTTGAGAAATTGAGCTCTGGGGCACAGCAATTCACAAACTGGCAGAGTAATAAAGGACAACTATCGTCCAAAAATCTGTTGAGGGAAGGCAACGAGGCGGACTTGAAAGCGAGACAGAATAGCAGGAAACAGATTTCAAGAGGTACGTTGGAATCGCCTTTAAAGCACAGGAAGAGTGGCACAACTTCGACAATGACGCACTTGGCCAAAAAGGGCGTATGCGTTTTCTCCTGAATATATTCAGGAGAAAACACATACGCCCTTTTTGGCGAAGCAAGCAAGCGGGCAATGCAAATCTGCAGTACAAGAAGTATCACTTCCCACCGGACCAAAGGGACATGCACAAATGTGTAAAAACCAGAAAGGCAAGACAGGCCCTGGAGAACAGGGAGCCTTGTTATGCTGTTGGGCGGGATGTAAATTGCCAACTGCCACACTGGAGGAGTGCATTGCATTCCCTAAAACAAGTAAACAACAGAGCTACAGAGCCAAGGGCACTCCCAGTCTAGAGAATATACCTTGGGAAAACTGAAAATCAATAAGACAGAGCCACCCCCAAATTTAGGGCTGCACTGCTTACAAGAACCTCAACTTGGGTACACCTTAAATATCCCAGGAAATATAAATATGGTTCAAAAAACTGTGATATTTATGTCCGATGGAATATCCCTCAGCCATGAAATCAATGTCATAAGACCAGGAGCAGCAAAGTGAGTGGATTCAGGTACGATGATTCTAAGTGAAATAAGTCACACAGAAAAAGAAACTTATCATAAGATATGACTTATGAAGATCCTGTAAACATGGCTACACATGAACTGAGTTAGGAAAGAGAACAGAGTCTCACATTTAGAAAACACTCTTATGCCTGCTTAAGGGGAAAGGAGAGGTGGGATGATGCATAAAACCAGAGTTTGATATAAGCACAGGTACCATTTCCAAAACCAACTGTGGAATAGACAAGACCTACACCTTCCTCAGTGAAAGGGACTCAAAACCCCATATTTCCCACAGAGGAATAGATCTGACTAGTAAGAATCTTAAAACCTATGTATTGATATGTCTCTGTAAGGGAATCAAGTGTGTCTAGACTGGCATAAACATGGCAGAGAGAATCAGCTCAAACCCACTATAAAAAGGAATTTCAAAAACAAAACCAAAAAACAGGGAAATTCTTTACATTTCCTTCAGGTTCTCTGACGTAACCTGGAAAAACCCTGTCTACAATGACAGCTGGATGTGGCATAAGGCTGGACACTTGGGACTGAGAGGATAGGTGAGATTGGGTGAGCAAATGCAGACCCTTTAAAGCAAAAATGCATGGCCCCCATTCCATGGGTCCCAACTCTCCAGGTTGAAGGGAATATTACTACAGCTATAACAAGTACGGGAAACCTAGAGAATGGACACACTGTGAATACAAAAGGTTTCTAAAACTCAACGCGTAGTCCCTCTCCTGGTGCTCCGGTTTGACATTCCAACTGCTTTACTATCAATCTCCCAACTTGGAGAGACAGCCCCTTAAACCTCCAGGTTCGCACAGGGTGCCAATTTGGCAGAGGATGGAAGGGAAGAGGGAGAACCTATGAGAGAGATACTGTTAGGCATTTGGACGGGCACAAGTCACTCTAATTTCCCGGCAGGAAGAAGAATTAACCAGAGTCTCAGCCACCCACTGGGAAACAGTATAGTTCCTGAACCAAAATTTTGGACTTGCGTACAGCTCACAAAAAACGAGTTGGAAAATGGAGCTCAGGGCCACAGCAATTCACAAACTGGCAGAGTAATAAAGGACAACTATCGTCCAAAAATCTGTTGAGGGAAGGCAACGAGGCAGACTTGAAAGCCAGGCAGAATAGCAGGAAACAGATTTCAAGAGGTACGTTGGAATCGCCTTTAAAGCACAGGAAGAGGGGCACAACTTCGACAATGACGCAGTTGGCCAAAAAGGGCGTATGCGTTTCCTCCTGAATATATTCAGGAGGAAACGCATACGCACTTTTCGGCCAAACAAGCAAGCGGGCAATGCAAATCTGCACTACAAAGAAGTATCACTTCCCAACGGTCAAAAGGGACATCCACAAAATGTGTAAAAACCAGAAAGGCAAGACAGGCCCTGGAGAAGAGTGAGCCTTGTTATGCTGATGGGCGGGATGTAAATTGCCAACTGCCTAACTGGAGGTGTGCATTGCATTCCCTAAAACAAGTAAACAACAGAGCTACAGAGCCAAGGGCACTTCCAGTCTAGGGAATATACCTTGTGAAAACTGAAAATCAATAAGACAGAGCCACCCCCAAATTAAGGGCTGCACTGCTTACAAGAACCTCAACTTGGGTACACCTTAAATATCCCAGGAAATATAAAAATGATTCAAAAAATTGTGGTACTTATGTACGATGGAATATCCCTCAGCCATGAAATCAATGTCATAAGACCAGGAGCAGCAAAGTGAGTGGATTCAGGTATGATGATTCTAAGTGAAATAAGTCACACAGAAAATGAAACTTATCATAAGATATCACTTATGAAGATCCTGTAAACATGGCTACACATGAAGTGAGTTAGGAAAGAGAACAGAGTCTCACTTTTAGAAAACACTCTTATGCCCGCTTAATGGGGAAGAAGAGGTGGGGTGATGCATAAAACCAGAGTTTGATATAAGGACGGGTACCGTTTCTAAATCCAACTGTGGAATAGAAAAGACCAACACCTTCCTCAGTGAAAGGGACTCAAAACCCCATATTTCCCGCAGAGGAATAGATCTGATTAGTAAGAATATTAAAACCTATGTATTGATATGTTTCTGTAAGGGAATCAAGTGTGTCTAGACTGGCATAAACATGGCAGCGAGAATCAGCTCAAACCCACTATAAAAAGGAATTTCAAAAACAAAACCAAAAAACAGGGAAATTCTTTACATTTCCTTCAGGGTCTCTGATGAAACCTGGAATGACCCTATCTACAATGACAGCTGGATGTGGCATAAGGCTGGACACTTGGGAATGAAAGGATTGGTGAGATTGGGTGAGCAAATGCAGACCCTTTAAAGCAAAAATGCATGGCCTCCTTTCCATGGGTCCCAACTCTCCAGGTTGAAGGGAATATTACTACAGCTATAACATGTACGGGAAACCTAGAGAATGGACACACGGTGAATACAAAAGGTTTCTAAAACTCAAGGAGTAGTCCCACTCCTGGTGCTCCGGTTTGACTTTCCAACTGCTTTACTATTAATCTCCCAACTGGAGAGACAACCCCTTTAACCTCCTGGTTCGCACAGTTTGCCAATTTTGAAGAGAATGGAAGGGAAGAGGGAGAACCAATGAGATAGTAGCTGTTAGGCATTTGGACGGGCACATGTCACTCTAATTTCCTGGCAGGAAGAATAATTAACCAGAGTCTCAGCCACCCACCGAAAAGCAGTGTAGGTCCTGAACCAAAATTTTGGACTTGCGTACAGCTCACAAAAAACGAGTTGAAAAATGGAGCTCAGGGGCACAGCAATTCACAAACTGGCACAGTAATAAAGGACAACTATCGTCCAAAAATCTGTTGAGGGAAGGCAACGAGGCGGACATGAAAGCCAGGCAGAATGGCAGGAAACAGATTTCAACAGGTACTTTGGAATCTCCTGTAAAGCACAGGAGGAGGGGCACAACTTCGACAATGACGCACTTGGCCAAAAAGAGCGTATGCGTTTTCTCCTGAATATATTCAGGAGAAAACGCATACGCCATTTTTGGCCAAGCAAGCAAGCGGGCAATGCAAATCTGCACTACAAAGAAGTATCACTTCCCACCGGTCAAAAGGGACATCCACAAAATGTGTAAAAACCGGAAAGGCAAGACAGGCCCTGGAGAACAGGGAGCCTTGTTATGCTGATGGGCGGGATGTACATTGCCAACAGCCTCACTGGATGAGTGCATTGTGTTCCCTAAAACAAGTAAACAACAGAGCTACAGAGCCAAGGGCACTTCCAGTCTCGGGAATATACCTTGGGAAAACTGAATATCAATAAGACAGAGCCACCCCCAAATTTAGGGCTGCACTGCTTACAAGAACCTCAACTTTGGTACACCTTAAATATCCCAGGAAATATAAAAATGGTTCCAAAAATTGTGGTACTTATGTACTATGGAATATACCTCAGCCATGAAATCAATGTCATAAGAACAGGAGAAGCAAAGTGAGTGGATTCACGTACGATGATTCTAAATGAAATAAGTCACACAGAAAAAAGAAACTTATCATAAGATATCACTTATGAAGATCCTGTAAACATGGCTACACATGAACTGAGGTAGGAAATAGAACTGAGTCTCACATTTAGAAAACACTCTTATGCCTGCTTAATAGGAAGGAGAGGTAGGGTGATGAATAAAACCAGAGTTTGATATAAGCACAGATACCGTTTCTAAAATCAACTGAGGAATAGACAAGACCTACACCTTCCTCAGTGAAAGGGACTCAAAACCCAATATTTCCCGCAGAGGAATAGATCTGATTAGGAAGAATCTTAAAACCTATGTATTGATATGTCTCCGAAAGGTAATCAAGTGTGTCAAGACTGGCATAAACATGGCAGCGAGAATCATCACAAACCCACTATAAAAAGGAATTTCAAAAACAAATCCAAAAAACAGGGAAATTCTTTACAATTACTTCACGGTCTCTGATGAAACCTGGAATGACCCTATCTACAATGACAGCTGGATGTGGCATAAGGCTGGACACTTGGGACTGAGAGGTTTGGTGAGATTGGGTGAGCAAATGCAGACCCTTTAAGCAAAAATTCATGGCCCCCATTCCATGGGTCCCAATTCTCCATGTTGAAGGGAATATTACTACAGCTATAACATTTACGGGAAACCTAGAGAATGGACACACTGTGAATACAAAAGGTTTTCTAAAACTCAACGAATAGTCCCTCTCCTGGTGCTCCGGTTTGACTTTCCAACTGTTTTACTATCAATCTTCCAACTTGGAGAGACAGCCCCTTTAAGCTCCTTGTTCGCACAGGTTGCCAATTTGGCAGAGGATGGAAGGGAAGAGGGGAGAACCAATGACAGGGTAGCTGTTAGGCATTTGGACGGGCACATGTCACTCTAATTTCCCGACAGGAAGAAGAATTAACCAAAGTCTGAGCCACCAACCGGGAGCCAGTATAGCTCCTGAAGCAAAATTTTGGACTTGCGTTCAGCTCACAAAAAACGCGTTGAAAAATGCAACTCAGGGGCACAGCAATTCACTAAGTGGCAGAGTAATAAAGGACAACTATCGTCCAAATATCTGTTGAGGGAAGGCAACGAGGCGGACTTGAAAGCGAGGCAGAATAGCAGGAAACAGATTTCAAGAGGTACGTTGGAATCTCCTTTAAAGCACAGGAAGCGGGGCACAACTTCGACAATGACGCAGTTGGCCAAAAAGGGCGTATGCGTTTTCTCCTGAATATATTCAGGAGAAAACGCATACGCCCTTTTAGGCCAAGCAAGCAAGCGGGCAATGCAAATCTGCACTACAAAGAAGTATCATTTCCCACCCGTCAAAAGGGACATCCACAAAATGTGTAAAAACCAGAAAGGCAAGACAGGCCCTGGAGAAGAGGGAGCCTTGTTATGCTGATAGGCGGGATGTAAATTGCCAACTGCCTCACTGTAGGAGTTCATTGCATACCCTAAAACAAGTAAACAACAGAGCAACAGAGCCAAGGGCACTTCCAGTCTAGGGAATATACCTTGGGAAAACTGAAAATCAATAAGAGAGATCCACCCCCAAATTTAGGGCTGCACTGCTTACAAGAACCTCAACTTGGGTACACATTAAATATGCCAGGAAATATAAAAATGATTCAAAAAACTGTGGTATTTATGTACAATGGAATATCCCTCAGCCATGAAATCAATGTCAAAACACCAGGAGCAGCAAAGTGAGTGGATTCATGTACGATGATTCTAAGTGAAATAAGTCACACAGAAAAAGAAACTTATCATAAGATATCACTTATGAAGAACCTGTAAACATGGCTACACATGAACTGAGTTGGGAAAGAGAACAGAGTCTCACATTTAGAAAACACTCTTATGCCTGCTAAAGGGGAAAGGAGAGGTGGGGTGATGCATAAAACCAGAGTTTGATATAAGCACATGTACCATTTCTATAACCAACTGTGGAATAGACAAGACCTACACATTCCTCAGTGACAGGAACTCAAAACCCCATATTTCCCGCAGAGGAATAGATCTGACTAGTAAGAATCTTAAAACCTATGTATTGATATGTCTCTGTAAGGGAATCAATTGTGTCTAGACTGGCATAAACATGGCAGCGAGAATCAGCTCAAACCCACAATAAAAAGGAATTTCAAAAACAAAACCAAAAAACAGGGAAATTCTTTCCATTGCCTTCAGGGTCTCCTATGAAACCTGGAATGACCCTATCTACAATGACAGCTGGATGTGGCATAAGGCTGGACACTTGTGACTGAGAGGATTGGTGAGATTGGGTGAGCAAATGCAGACTCTTTAAAGCAAAAATGCATGGCCCCCATTCCATGGGTCCCAACTCTCCATGTTGAAGGGAATATTACTACAGCTATAACATGTACGGGAAACCTAGAGAATGGACACACTGTGAATACAAAAGGTTTCTAAAACTCAACGAGTAGTCCCTCTCCTGGTGCTCCGGTTTGACTTTCCAACGGCTTTACTATCAATCTCCCAACTTGGAAAGACAACACCTTTAACCTCCTGGTTCTCACAGGTTGCCAATTTGGCAGAGGATGGAAGGGAAGAGGGAGGACCAATGAGAGAGTAGCTGTTAGGCATTTGGACGGGCACTTGTCACTCTAATTTCCCGGCAGGAAGCAGAATTAACCAGAGTCTCAGCCACCCACTGGGAAACAGTTTAGTTCCTGAACCAAAATTTTGGACTTGCGTACAGCACACAAGAAACGAGTTGAAAAATGGAGCTCAGGGGCACAGTATTTCACAAACTGGCAGAGTAATAAAGGACAACTATCGTCCAAAAATCTGTTGAGGGAAGGCAACGATGTGGACTTGAAAGCCAGGCAGAATAGCAGGAAACAGATTTCAAGAGGTACTTTGGAATTGCCTTTAAAGCACAGGAAGAGGGGCACAACTTCGACAATGACGCACTTGGCCAAAAAGGGCGTATAGGTTTTCTCCTGAATATATTCAGGAGAAAACGCATAGGCCCTTTTTGGCCAAGCAAGCAAGCGGGCAAAGCAAATATGCACTACATAGAATTATCTCTTCCCACCGGTCAAAAGGGACATGCACAAAATGTTTAAAAACCAGAAAGGCAAGACAGGCCCTGGAGAACAGGAAGCCTTGTTATGCTGATGGGCGGGATGTAAATTGCCAACTGCCTCACTGGAGGAGTGCATTGCGTTCCCTAAAACAAGTAAACAACAGAGCTAGAGAGCCAAGGGCACTTCCAGTCTAGGGAATATACCTTTGGAAAACAGAATATCAATAAGTCAGAGCCACCCCCAAATTTAGGGCTGCACTGCTTACAAGAACCTCAACTTGGGTACACCTTAAATATCCCAGGAAATATAAAAATGGTTCAAAAAACTGTGGTATTTATGTACGATGGAATATCCCTCAGCCATGAAATCAATGTCATAAGACCAGGAGCAGCAAAGTGAGTGGATTCAGGTACGATGATTCTAATTGAAATAAGTCACACAGAAAAAAGAAACTTATCATAAGATGTCACTTATGAAGTTCCAGTAAACATGGCTACAAATGAACTGAGGTAGGAAAGAGAACAGAGTCTCACATTTAGAAAACACTCTTATGCCTGCTAAAGGGGAAAGGAGAGGTGGGGTGATGCATAAAACCACAGTTTGATATAAGCACAGGTACCATTTCTATAACCAACTGTGGAATAGACAAGACCTACACCTTCCTCAGTGAAAGGGACTCAAAACCCCATATTTCCCGCAGAGGAATGGATCTGACTAGTAAGAATCTTAAAACCTATGTATTGATATGTCTCTTTAAGGGAATCAAGTGTGTCTAGACTGGTATAAACATGGCAGCGAGAATCAGCTCAAACCCACTATAAAAACGAATTTCAAAAACAAAACCAAAAAACAGGGAAATTATTTACATTTCCTTCAGGGTCTCTGATGAAACCTGGAATGACCCTATCTACAATGACAGCTGGATGTGGCATAATGCTGGACACTTGGGACTGAGAGGATTGGTGAGATTGGGTGAGCAAATGCAGACCCTTTAAAGCAAAAATTCATGGCCCCCATTCCATGGGTCCCTACTCTCCATGTTGAAGGGAATATTACTAGAGCTATAACATGTATGGGAAATCAAGAGAATGGACACACTGTGAATACAAAAGGTTTCTAAAAGTCAACGGGTAGTCCCTCTCCTGGTGCTCCGGTTTGACTTTCCAACTGCTTTACTATCAATCTCCCAACTTGGAGAGACAACCCCTTTAACCTCCTGGTTCGCACAGGTTGCCAATTTGGCAGAGGATGGAAGGGAAGAGGGAGAACCAAAGAGAGAATAGCTGTTAGGCATTTGGACGGGCACATGTCACTCTAATTTCCCGACAAGTAGAAGAATTAACCAAAGTATGAGCCACCCACCGGGAACCAGTATAGCTCTTGAAGGAAAATTTTGCACTTGCGTTCAGCTCACAAAAAACGAGTTGAAAAATGGAGCTCAGGGGCACAGCAATTCACAAACTAGCAGAGTAATGAAGGACAACTATTGTCCAAAAATCTGTTGAGGGAAGGCAACGAGGCGGACTTGAAAGCGAGGCAGAATCGCAGGAAAAAGATTTCAAGAGGTACGTTGGAATCGCCTTTAAAGAAAAGGAAGAGGGGCACAATTTCGACAATGACATACTTGGCCAAGGAGGGTGTATGCATTTTCTCCTGAATATATTCAGGAGAAAACGCATACGCCCTTTTTGGCCAAGCAAGGATGTGGGCAATGCAAATCTGCACTACAAAGAAGTATCACTTCCCACCGGTCAAAAGGGACATCCACAAAATGTGTAAAAACCAGAAAGGCAAGACAGGCCATGGAGAACAGGGAGCCTTGTTATGCTGATGGGCGGGAAGTAAATTGCCAACTGAATTACTGGAGGAGTGCATTGCGTTTCCTAAAAAAAGTAAACAACAGAGCTACAGAGCCAAGGGCACTTCCAGTCTAGGGAATATACCTTGTGAAAACTGAATATCAATAAGACAGAGCCACCCTCAAATTTAGGGCAGCACTGCTTACAAGAACCTCAACTGGGGTACACCTTAAATATCCCAGGAAATATAAAAATGGTTCAAAAAATTGTGGTACTTATGTACGATGGAATATCCCTCAGCCATGAAAACAATGTCATAAGACCAGGAGCAGCAAAGTGAGTGGATTCAGGTACGATGATTCTAAGTGAAATAAGTCACACAGAAAAAGAAACTTATCATAAGATATGACTTATGAAGATCCTGTAAACATGGCTACACATGAACTGAGTTAGGAAAGAGAACAGAGTCTCACATTTAGAAAACACTCTTATGCCTGCTTAAGGGGGAAGGAGAGGTGGGGTGATGCATAAAACCAGAGTTTGACATAAGCACAGGTACCATTTCTAAAACCAACTTTGGAATAGACAAGACCTACACCTTCCTCAGTGAAAGGGACTCAAAACCCCATGTTTCCCGCAGAGGAATACATCTGACTATTAAGAATCTTAAAACTTATGTATTGATATGTCTATGTAAGGGAATCAAGTGTGTCTAGACTGGCATAAACATGGCAGCGAGAATCAGCTCAAACACTCTATAAAAAGGAATTTCAGAAACAAAACCAAAAAACAGGGAAATTATTTACAATTCCTTCATGGTCTCTGATGAACCCTGGAATGACCCTATCTACAATGACAGCTGCATGTGGCATAAGGCTGGACACTTGGGACTGAGAGGATTGGTGAGATTGGGTGACCAAATGCAGACCCTTTAAAGCAAAAATGCATGGTCCCCATTCCTTGGGTCCCAACTCTCCATGTTGTAGGGAATATTAGTACAGCTATAACATGTACGAGAAACCTAGAGAATGGACACACTGTGAATACAAAAGGTTTCTAAACTCAACGAATAGTCCCTCTCCTGGTGCTCCGGTTTGACTTTCCAACTGCTTTACTATCAATCTCCCAACATGGAGAGACAACACCTTTAACCTCCTGTTTCTCACAGGTTGCCAAATTGTCAGAAGATGGAAGGGAAGAGGGAGAACCAATGAGAGAGTAGCTGTTAGGCATTTGGACGGGGACATGTCATTCTAATTCCCCGGCAGGAAGAAGAATTAACCAAAGTCTCAGCCACCCACCGGGAACCAGTATAGGTCCTGAACCAAAATTTTGGACTTGCGTACAGCTCACAAAAAACGAGTTGAGAAATTGAGCTCTGGGGCACAGCAATTCACAAACTGGCAGAGTAATAAAGGACAACTATCGTCCAAAAATCTGTTGAGGGAAGGCAACGAGGCGGACTTGAAAGCGAGACAGAATAGCAGGAAACAGATTTCAAGAGGTACGTTGGAATCGCCTTTAAAGCACAGGAAGAGTGGCACAACTTCGACAATGACGCACTTGGCCAAAAAGGGCGTATGCGTTTTCTCCTGAATATATTCAGGAGAAAACACATACGCCCTTTTTGGCGAAGCAAGCAAGCGGGCAATGCAAATCTGCAGTACAAGAAGTATCACTTCCCACCGGACCAAAGGGACATGCACAAATGTGTAAAAACCAGAAAGGCAAGACAGGCCCTGGAGAACAGGGAGCCTTGTTATGCTGTTGGGCGGGATGTAAATTGCCAACTGCCACACTGGAGGAGTGCATTGCATTCCCTAAAACAAGTAAACAACAGAGCTACAGAGCCAAGGGCACTCCCAGTCTAGAGAATATACCTTGGGAAAACTGAAAATCAATAAGACAGAGCCACCCCCAAATTTAGGGCTGCACTGCTTACAAGAACCTCAACTTGGGTACACCTTAAATATCCCAGGAAATATAAATATGGTTCAAAAAACTGTGATATTTATGTCCGATGGAATATCCCTCAGCCATGAAATCAATGTCATAAGACCAGGAGCAGCAAAGTGAGTGGATTCAGGTACGATGATTCTAAGTGAAATAAGTCACACAGAAAAAGAAACTTATCATAAGATATGACTTATGAAGATCCTGTAAACATGGCTACACATGAACTGAGTTAGGAAAGAGAACAGAGTCTCACATTTAGAAAACACTCTTATGCCTGCTTAAGGGGAAAGGAGAGGTGGGATGATGCATAAAACCAGAGTTTGATATAAGCACAGGTACCATTTCCAAAACCAACTGTGGAATAGACAAGACCTACACCTTCCTCAGTGAAAGGGACTCAAAACCCCATATTTCCCACAGAGGAATAGATCTGACTAGTAAGAATCTTAAAACCTATGTATTGATATGTCTCTGTAAGGGAATCAAGTGTGTCTAGACTGGCATAAACATGGCAGAGAGAATCAGCTCAAACCCACTATAAAAAGGAATTTCAAAAACAAAACCAAAAAACAGGGAAATTCTTTACATTTCCTTCAGGTTCTCTGACGTAACCTGGAAAAACCCTGTCTACAATGACAGCTGGATGTGGCATAAGGCTGGACACTTGGGACTGAGAGGATAGGTGAGATTGGGTGAGCAAATGCAGACCCTTTAAAGCAAAAATGCATGGCCCCCATTCCATGGGTCCCAACTCTCCAGGTTGAAGGGAATATTACTACAGCTATAACAAGTACGGGAAACCTAGAGAATGGACACACTGTGAATACAAAAGGTTTCTAAAACTCAACGCGTAGTCCCTCTCCTGGTGCTCCGGTTTGACATTCCAACTGCTTTACTATCAATCTCCCAACTTGGAGAGACAGCCCCTTAAACCTCCAGGTTCGCACAGGTTGCCAATTTGGCAGAGGATGGAAGGGAAGAGGGAGAACCTATGAGAGAGATACTGTTAGGCATTTGGCCGGGCACATGTCACTCTAATTTCCCGGCAGGAAGAAGAATTAACCAGAGTCTCAGCCACCCACTGGGAAACAGTATAGTTCCTGAACCAAAATTTTGGACTTGCGTACAGCTCACAAAAAACGAGTTGGAAAATGGAGCTCAGGGCCACAGCAATTCACAAACTGGCAGAGTAATAAAGGACAACTATCGTCCAAAAATCTGTTGAGGGAAGGCAACGAGGCAGACTTGAAAGCCAGGCAGAATAGCAGGAAACAGATTTCAAGAGGTACGTTGGAATCGCCTTTAAAGCACAGGAAGAAGGGCACAACTTCGACAATGACGCAGTTGGCCAAAAAGGGCGTATGCGTTTCCTCCTGAATATATTCAGGAGGAAACGCATACGCCCTTTTTGGCCAAACAAGCAAGCGGGCAATGCAAATCTGCACTACAAAGAAGTATCACTTCCCACCGGTCAAAAGGGACATCCACAAAATGTGTAAAAACCAGAAAGGCAAGACAGGCCCTGAGAACAGGGAGCCTTGTTATGCTGATGGGCGGGATGTAAATTGCCAACTGCCTCACTGGAGGAGTGCATTGCGTTCCCTAAACCAAGTAAACAACAGAGCTACAGAGCCAAGGGCACTTCCAGTCTAGGGAATATACATTGGGAAAACTGAAAATCAATAAGACAGAGCCACCCCCAAATTTAGGGCTGCACTGCTTACAAGAACCTCAACTTGGGTACAACTTAAATATCCCAGGAAATATAAAAATGGTTCAAAAAACTGTGGTATTTATGTCCGATGGAATATCCTTTAGCCATGAAATCAATGTCATAAGACCAGGAGCAGCAAAGTGAGTGGATTCAGGTACGATGATTCTAAGTGAAATAAGTCACACAGAAAAAGAAACTTATCATAAGATATCACTTATGAAGATCCTGTAAACATGGCTACACATGAACTGAGTTAGGAAAGAGAACAGAGTCTCACATTTAGAAAACACTCTTATGCCTGCTTAAGGGGAAAGGAGAGGTGGGGTGATGCATAAAACCAGAGTTTGTTATAAGCACAGGTACCATTTCTAAAACCAACTGTGGAATAGACAAGACCTACACCTTCCTCAGTGAAAGGGACTCAAAACCCCATATTTCCCGCAGAGGAATAGATCTGACTAGTAAGAATCTTAAAACCTATGTATTGATATGTCTCTGTAAGGGAATCAAGTGTGTCTAGACTGGCATAAACATGGCAGCGAGAATGAGCTCAAACCCACTATAAAAAGAATTTCAAAAACAAAACCAAAAACAGGGAAATTCTTTACATTTCCTTCAGGGTCTCTGATGAAACCTGGAATGACCCTATCTACAATGACAGCTGGATGTGGCATAAGGCTGGACACTTGGGACTGAGAGGATTGGTGAGATTGGGTGAGCAAATGCAGACACTTTAAAGCAAAAATGCATGGCCCCCATTCCATGGGGCCCAACTCTCCATGTTGAAGGGAATATTACTACAGCTATAACATGTACGGGAAACCTAGAGAATGGACACACTGTGAATACAAAAGGTTTCTAAAACTCAACGCGTAGTCCCTCTCCTGGTGCTCCGGTTTGACTTTCCAACTGCTTTACTATCAATCTCCCAACTTGGAGAGACAGCCCCTTTAACCTCCTGGTTCGCACAGGTTGCCAATTTGGCAGAGGATGGAAGGGAAGAGGGAGAACCAATGAGAGAGTTACTGTTAGGCATTTGGACGGGCACATGTCACTCTAATTTCCCGGCAGGAAGAAGAATTAACCAGAGTCTGAGCCACCCACCGGGAAACAGTATAGGTCCTGAACCAAAATTTTGGACTTGCGTACAGCTCACAAAAAACGAGTTGGAAAATGGAGCTCAGGGACACAGCAATTCACAAACTGGCAGAGTAATAAAGGACAGCTATCATCCAAAAATCTGTTGAGGGAAGGCAACGAGGCAGACTTGAAAGCGAGGCAGAATAGCAGGAAACAGATTTCAAGAGGTACGTTGGAATCGCCTTTAAAGCACAGGAAGAGGGGCACAACTTCGACAATGACGAACATGGTCAAAATGGGCGTATGCGTTTTCTCCTGAATATATTCAGGAGAAAACACATACGCCCTTTTTGGCCAAGCAAGCAAGCGGGCAATGCAAATCTGCACTACAAAGAAGTATGACATCCCACCGGTCAAAAGGGACATCCACAAAATGTGTAAAAATCAGAAACGGAAGACACGCCCTGGAGAACAGGGAGCCTTGTTATGCTGATGGGCGGGATGTAAATTGCCAACTGCCTCACTGGAGGAGTGCATTGCGTTCCCTAAAACAAGTAAACAACAGAGCTACAGAGCCAAGGGCACTCCCAGTCTAGAGAATATACCTTGGGAAAACTGAAAATCAATAAGACACAGCCACCCCCAAATTTAGGGCTGCACTGCTTACAAGAACCTCAACTTGGGTACACCTTAAATATCCCAGGAAATATAAAAATGGTTCAAAAAACTGTGGTACTTATGTACGATGGAATATCCCTCAGCCATGAAATCAATGTCATAAGACCAGGAGCAGCAAAGTGAGTGGATTCAGGTACGATGATTCTAAGTGAAATAAGTCACACAGAAAAAGAAACTTATCATAAGATATCACTTATGAAGATCCTGTAAACATGGCTACACATGAACTGAGTTAGGAAAGAGAACAGAGTCTCACATTTATAAAATACTCTTATGCCTGCTTAAGGGGAAAGGAGAGGTGGGGTGATGCATAAAACCAGAGTTTGATATAAGCACAGGTACCATTTCTAAAACCAACTGTGGAATAGACAAGACCTACACCTTCCTCAGTGAAAGGGACTCAAAACCCCATATTTCCGGCAGAGGAATAGATCTGACTAGTAAGAATCTTAAAACCTATGTATTGATATGTCTCTGTAAGGTAAACTAGTGTGTCTAGACTGGCATAAACATGGCAGCGAGAATCAGCTCAAACCCACTATAAAAAGGAATTTCAAAAACAAAACCAAAAAACAGGGAAATTCTTTACATTTCCTTCAGGGTCTCTGATGAAACCTGGAATGACCCTATCTACAATGACAGCTGGATGTGGCATAAGGCTGGACACTTGGGACTGAGAGGATTGTTGAGATTGGGTGAGCAAATGCAGACCCTTTAAAGCAAAAATGCATGGCCCCCATTCCATGGGTCCCAACTCTCCATGTTGAAGGGAATATTACTACAGCTATAACATGTACGGGAAACCTAGAGAATGGACACACTCTGAATACAAAAGGTTTCTAAAACTCAACGCGTAGTCCCTCTCCTGGTGCTCCGGTTTGACTTTCCAACGGCTTTACTATCAATCTCCCAACTTGGAGAGACAGCCCCTTTAACCTCCTGGTTCACACAGGTTGCCAATTTGGCAGAGTATGGAAGGGAAGAGGGAGAACCAATGAGAGAGTTACTGTTAGGCATTTGGACGGGCACATGTCACTCTAATTTCCCGGCAGGAAGAAGAATTAACCAGAGTCTCAGCCCCCCACCGGGAACCAGTATAGGTCCTGAACCGAAATTTTGGACTTGCGTACAGCTCACAAAAAACGAGTTGGAAAATGGAGCTCAGGGCCACAGCAATTCACAAACTGGCAGAGTAATAAAGGACAACTATCGTCCAAAAATCTGTTGAGAGAAGGCAACGAGGCAGACTTGAAAGCCAGGCAGAATAGCAGGAAACAGATTTGAAGATGTACGTTGGAATCGCCTTTAAAGCACAGGAAGAGGGGCACAACTTCGACAATGACGCAGTTGGCCAAAAAGGGCGTATGTGTTTTCTCCTGAATATATTCAGGAGAAAACGCATACGCCATTTTTGGCCAAACAAGCAAGCGGGCAATGCAAATCTGCACTACAAAGAAGTATCACTTCCCACCGGTCAAAAGGGACATCCACACAATGTGTAAAAACCAGAAAGGCAAGACAGGCCCTGGAGAAGAGGGAGCCTTGTTTTGCTGATGGGCGGGATGTAAATTGCCAACTGCCTCACTGGAGGTGTGCATTGCGTTCCCTAAAACAAGTAAACAACAGAGCTACACAGCCAAGGGCACTTCCAGTCTAGGGAATATACCTTGGGAAAACTGAAAATCAATAAGACAGAGCCACCCCCAAACTTAGGGCTGCAATGCTTACAAGAACCTCAACTTGGGTACACCTTAAATATCCCAGGAAATATAAAAATGGTTCAAAAAACTGTGGTATTTATGTCCGATGGAATATCCCTCAGACATGAAATCAATGTCATAAGACCAGGAGCAGCAAAGTGAGTGGATTCAGGTACAATGATTCTAAGTGAAATAGGTCACACAGAAAAAGAAACTTATCATAAGATATGACTTATGAAGATCCCGTAAACATGGCTACACATGAACTGAGTTAGGAAAGAGAACAGAGTCACACATTTAGAAAACACTCTTATGCCTGCTTAAGGGGAAAGGAGAGGTGGGGTGATGCATAAAACCAGAGTTTGATATAAGCACAGGTACCATTTCCAAAACCAACTGTGGAATAGACAAGACCTACACCTTCCTCAGTGAAAGGGACTCAAAACCCCATATTTCCCGCAGAGGAATAGATCCGACTAGTAAGAATCTTAAAACCTATGTATTGTTATGTCTCTGTAAGGGAATCCAGTGTGTCTAGACTGGCATAAACATGGCAGACAGAATCAGCTCAAACCCACTATAAAAAGGAATTTCAAAAACAAAACCAAAAAACAGGGAAATTCTTTACATTTCCTTCAGGGTCTCTGATGAAACCTGGAAAAACCTTGTCTACAATGACAGCTGGATGTGGCATAAGGCTGGACACTTGGGACTGAGAGGATTGGTGAGATAGGGTGAGCAAATGCAGACCCTTTAAAGCAAAAATGCATGGCCCCCATTCCAAGGGTCCCAATTCTCCAGGTTGAAGGGAATATTACTACAGCTATAACATGTACGGGAAACCTAGAGAATGGACACACTGTGAATACAAAAGGTTTCTAAAACTCAACGAGTAGTCCCTCTCCTGGTGCTCCGGTTTGACTTTCCAAATGCTTTACTATCAATCTCCCAACTTGGAGAGACAATCCTTTAACCTCCTGGTTCGCACAGGTTGCCAAATTGGCAGAGGATGGAAGGGAAGAGGGAGAACAAATGAGAGAGTTACTGTTAGGCATTTGGACGGGCACATGTCACTCTAATTTCCCGGCAGGAAGAAGAATTAACCAGAGTCTCAGCCACCCACCGGGAACCAGTATAGGTCCTGAACCGAAATTTTGGACTTGCGTACAGCTCACAAAAAACGAGTTGGAAAATGGAGCTAAGGGCCACAGCAATTCACAAACTGGCAGAGTAATAAAGGACAACTATCGTCCAAAAATCTGTTGAGGGAAGGCAACGAGGCAGACTTGAAAGCCAGGCAGAATAGCAGGAAACAGATTTCAAGAGGTACGTTGGAATCGGCTTTAAAGCACAGGAAGAGGGGCACAACTTCGACAATGACGCAGTTGGCCAAAAGGGGCGTATGCGTTTTCTCCTGAATATATTCAGGAGAAAACGCATACGCCCTTTTTGGCCAAACAAGCAAGCGGGCAATGCAAATCTGCACTACAAAGAAGTATCACTTCCCACCGGTCAAAAGGGACATCCACAAAATGTGTAAAAACCAGAAAGGCAAGACAGGCCCTGGAGAAGAGTGAGCCTTGTTATGCTGATGGGCGGGATGTAAATTGCCAACTGCCTAACTGGAGGTGTGCATTGCATTCCCTAAAACAAGTAAACAACAGAGCTACAGAGCCAAGGGCACTTCCAGTCTAGGGAATATACCTTGTGAAAACTGAAAATCAATAAGACAGAGCCACCCCCAAATTAAGGGCTGCACTGCTTACAAGAACCTCAACTTGGGTACACCTTAAATATCCCAGGAAATATAAAAATGGTTCAAAAAATTGTGGTACTTATGTACGATGGAATATCCCTCAGCCATGAAATCAATGTCATAAGACCAGGAGCAGCAAAGTGAGTGGATTCAGGTATGATGATTCTAAGTGAAATAAGTCACACAGAAAATGAAACTTATCATAAGATATCACTTATGAAGATCCTGTAAACATGGCTACACATGAAGTGAGTTAGGAAAGAGAACAGAGTCTCACTTTTAGAAAACACTCTTATGCCCGCTTAATGGGGAAGAAGAGGTGGGGTGATGCATAAAACCAGAGTTTGATATAAGGACGGGTACCGTTTCTAAATCCAACTGTGGAATAGAAAAGACCAACACCTTCCTCAGTGAAAGGGACTCAAAACCCCATATTTCCCGCAGAGGAATAGATCTGATTAGTAAGAATCTTAAAACCTATGTATTGATATGTTTCTGTAAGGGAATCAAGTGTGTCTAGACTGGCATAAACATGGCAGCGAGAATCAGCTCAAACCCACTATAAAAAGGAATTTCAAAAACAAAACCAAAAAACAGGGAAATTCTTTACATTTCCTTCAGGGTCTCTGATGAAACCTGGAATGACCCTATCTACAATGACAGCTGGATGTGGCATAAGGCTGGACACTTGGGAATGAAAGGATTGGTGAGATTGGGTGAGCAAATGCAGACCCTTTAAAGCAAAAATGCATGGCCTCCTTTCCATGGGTCCCAACTCTCCAGGTTGAAGGGAATATTACTACAGCTATAACATGTACGGGAAACCTAGAGAATGGACACACGGTGAATACAAAAGGTTTCTAAAACTCAAGGACTAGTCCCACTCCTGGTGCTCCGGTTTGACTTTCCAACTGCTTTACTATTAATCTCCCAACTGGAGAGACAACCCCTTTAACCTCCTGATTCGCACAGTTTGCCAATTTTGAAGAGGATGGAAGGGAAGAGGGAGAACCAATGAGATAGTAGCTGTTAGGCATTTGGACGGGCACATGTCACTCTAATTTCCTGGCAGGAAGAATAATTAACCAGAGTCTCAGCCACCCACCGAAAAGCAGTGTAGGTCCTGAACCAAAATTTTGGACTTGCGTACAGCTCACAAAAAACGAGTTGAAAAATGGAGCTCAGGGGCACAGCAATTCACAAACTGGCACAGTAATAAAGGACAACTATCGTCCAAAAATCTGTTGAGGGAAGGCAACGAGGCGGACATGAAAGCCAGGCAGAATGGCAGGAAACAGATTTCAACAGGTACTTTGGAATCTCCTGTAAAGCACAGGAGGAGGGGCACAACTTCGACAATGACGCACTTGGCCAAAAAGGGCGTATGCGTTTTCTCCTGAATATATTCAGGAGAAAACGCATACGCTCTTTTTGGCCAAGCAAGCAAGCGGACAATGCAAATCTGCACTACAAAGAAGTATCACTTCCCACCGGTCAAAGGGACATCCACAAAATGTGTAAAAACCAGAAAGGCAAGACAGGCCCTGGAGAACAGGGAGCCTTGTTATGCTGATGGGCGGGATGTACATTGCCAACAGCCTCACTGGATGAGTGCATTGTGTTCCCTAAAACAAGTAAACAACAGAGCTACAGAGCCAAGGGCACTTCCAGTCTCGGGAATATACCTTGGGAAAACTGAATATCAATAAGACAGAGCCACCCCCAAATTTAGGGCTGCACTGCTTACAAGAACCTCAACTTTGGTACACCTTAAATATCCCAGGAAATATAAAAATGGTTCCAAAAATTTTGGTACTTATGTACTATGGAATATACCTCAGCCATGAAATCAATGTCATAAGAACAGGAGAAGCAAAGTGAGTGGATTCACGTACGATGATTCTAAATGAAATAAGTCACACAGAAAAAAGAAACTTATCATAAGATATCACTTATGAAGATCCTGTAAACATGGCTACACATGAACTGAGGTAGGAAATAGAACTGAGTCTCACATTTAGAAAACACTCTTATGCCTGCTTAATAGGAAGGAGAGGTAGGGTGATGAATAAAACCAGAGTTTGATATAAGCACAGATACCGTTTCTAAAATCAACTGAGGAATAGACAAGACCTACACCTTCCTCAGTGAAAGGGACTCAAAACCCAATATTTCCCGCAGAGGAATAGATCTGATTAGGAAGAATCTTAAAACCTATGTATTGATATGTCTCCGAAAGGGAATCAAGTGTGTCAAGACTGGCATAAACATGGCAGCGAGAATCAGCACAAACCCACTATAAAAAGGAATTTCAAAAACAAATCCAAAAAACAGGGAAATTCTTTACAATTACTTCACGGTCTCTGATGAAACCTGGAATGACCCTATCTACAATGACAGCTGGATGTGGCATAAGGCTGGACACTTGGGACTGAGAGGTTTGGTGAGATTGGGTGAGCAAATGCAGACCCTTTAAGCAAAAATTCATGGCCCCCATTCCATGGGTCCCAATTCTCCATGTTGAAGGGAATATTACTACAGCTATAACATTTACGGGAAACCTAGAGAATGGACACACTGTGAATACAAAAGGTTTTCTAAAACTCAACGAATAGTCCCTATCCTGGTGCTCCGGTTTGACATTCCAACTGCTTTACTATCAATCTTCCAACTTGGAGAGACAGCCCCTTTAAGCTCCTTGTTCGCACAGGTTGCCAATTTGGCAGAGGATGGAAGGGAAGAGGGGAGAACCAATGACAGGGTAGCTGTTAGGCATTTGGACGGGCACATGTCACTCTAATTTCCCGACAGGAAGAAGAATTAACCAAAGTCTGAGCCACCAACCGGGAGCCAGTATAGCTCCTGAAGCAAAATTTTGGACTTGCGTTCAGCTCACAAAAAACGCGTTGAAAAATGCAACTCAGGGGCACAGCAATTCACTAAGTGGCAGAGTAATAAAGGACAACTATCGCCCAAATATCTGTTGAGGGAAGGCAACGAGGCGGACTTGAAAGCGAGGCAGAATAGCAGGAAACAGATTTCAAGAGGTACGTTGGAATCTCCTTTAAAGCACAGGAAGCGGGGCACAAGTTCGACAATGACGCAGTTGGCCAAAAAGGGCGTATGCGTTTTCTCCTGAATAATTCAGGAGAAAACGCATACGCCCTTTTAGGCCAAGCAAGCAAGCGGGCAATGCAAATCTGCACTACAAAGAAGTATCATTTCCCACCCGTCAAAAGGGACATCCACAAAATGTGTAAAAACCAGAAAGGCAAGACAGGCCCTGGAGAAGAGGGAGCCTTGTTATGCTGATAGGCGGGATGTAAATTGCCAACTGCCTCACTGGAGGAGTTCATTGCATACCCTAAAACAAGTAAACAACAGAGCAACAGAGCCAAGGGCACTTCCAGTCTAGGGAATATACCTTGGGAAAACTGAAAATCAATAAGAGAGATCCACCCCCAAATTTAGGGCTGCACTGCTTACAAGAACCTCAACTTGGGTACACATTAAATATGCCAGGAAATATAAAAATGATTCAAAAAACTGTGGTATTTATGTACGATGGAATATCCCTCAGCCATGAAATCAATGTCAAAACACCAGGAGCAGCAAAGTGAGTGGATTCATGTACGATGATTCTAAGTGAAATAAGTCACACAGAAAAAGAAACTTATCATAAGATATCACTTATGAAGAACCTGTAAACATGGCTACACATGAACTGAGTTGGGAAAGAGAACAGAGTCTCACATTTAGAAAACACTCTTATGCCTGCTAAAGGGGAAAGGAGAGGTGGGGTGATGCATAAAACCAGAGTTTGTTATAAGCACAGGTACCATTTCTAAAAGCAACTGTGGAATAGACAAGACCTACACCTTCCTCAGTGAAAGGGACTCAAAACCCCATATTTCCCGCAGAGGAATAGATCTGACTAGTAAGAATCTTAAAACCTATGTATTGATATGTCTCTGTAAGGGAATCAAGTGTGTCTAGACTGGCATAAACATGGCAGCGAGAATGAGCTCAAACCCACTATAAAAAGAATTTCAAAAACAAAACCAAAAACAGGGAAATTCTTTACATTACCTTCAGGGTCTCTGATGAAACCTGGAATGACCCTATCTACAATGACAGCTGGATGTGGCATAAGGCTGGACACTTGGGCCTGAGAGGATTGGTGAGATTGGGTGAGCAAATGCAGACCCTTTAAAGCAAAAATGCAAGGCCCCCATTCCATGGGTCCCAACTCTCCATGTTGAAGGGAATATTACTACGGCTATAACATGTACGGGAAACCTAGAGAATGGACACACTGTGAATACAAAAGGTTTCTAAAACTCAACGTGTAGTCCCTCACCTGGTGCTCCGGTTTGACTTTCCAACTGCTTTACTATCAATCTCCCAACTTGGAGAGACAGCCCCTTTAACCTCCTGGTTCGCACAGGTTGCCAATTTGGCAGAGGATGGAAGGGAAGAGGGAGAACCAATGAGAGAGTAGCTGTTAGGCATTTGGACGGGCACATGTCACTCTAATTTCCCGGCAGGAAGAAGAATTAACCAGAGTCTCAGGCACCCACCGGGAACCAGTAGAGGTCCTGAACCAAAATTTTGGACTTGCGTACAGCTCACAAAAAACGAGTTGAAAAATGGAGCTCAGGGGCACAGCAATTCACAAACTGGCAGAGTAATAAAGGACAACTATCGTCCAAAAATCTGTTGAGGGAAGGCAACGAGGCAGACTTGAAAGCGAGGCAGAATAGCAGGAAACAGATTTCAAGAGGTACGTTGGAATCGCCTTTAAAGCACAGGAAGAGGGGCACAATTTCGACAATGACGAACTTGGTCAAAATGGGCGTTTGCGTTTTCTCCTGAATATATTCAGGAGATAACGCATACGCCCTTTTTGGCCAAGCAAGCAAGGGGGCAATGCAAATCTGCACTACAAAGAAGTATCACATCCCACCGGTCAAAAGGGACATCCAAAAAATGTGTAAAAATCAGAAAGGCAAGACACGCCCTGGAGAACATGGAGCCTTGTTATGCTGATGGGCGGGATGTAAATTGCCAACTGCCTCAATGGAGGAGTGCATTGCGTTCCCTAAAACAAGTAAACAACAGAGCTACAGAGCCAAGGCCACTTCCAGTCTAGAGAATATTCCTTGGGAAAACTGAAAATCAATAAGACAGAGCCACCCCCAAATTTAGGGCTGCACTGCTTACAAGAACCTCAACTTGGGTACACCTTAAATATCCCAGGAAATATAAAAATGGTTCAAAAAACTGTGGTACTTATGTACGATGGAATATCGCTCAGCCATGAAATCAATGTCATAAGACCAGGAGCAGCAAAGTGAGTGGATTCAGGTACGATGATTCTAAGTGAAATAAGTCACACAGAAAAAGAAACTTATCATAAGATATCACTTATGAAGATCCTGTAAACATGGCTACACATGAACTGAGTTAGGAAAGAGAACAGAGTCTCACATTTAGAAAACACTCTTATGCCTGCTGAAGGGGAAAGGAGAGGTGGGGTGATGCATAAAACCAGAGTTTGATATAAGCACAGGTACCATTTCCAAAACCAACTGTAGAATAGACAAGACCTACACCTTCCTCAGTGAAAGGGACTCAAAACCCCATATTTCCCGCAGAGGAATAGATCAGACTAGTAAGAATCTTAAAATCTATGTATTGTTATGTCTCTGTAAGGGAATCAAGTGTGTCTAGACTGGCATAAACATGGCAGAGAGAATCAGCTCAAACCCACTATAAAAAGGAATTTCAAAAACAAAACCAAAAAACAGGGAAATTCTTTACATTTCCTTCAGGGTCTCTGATGAAACCTGGAAAAACCCTGTCTACAATGACAGCTGGATGTGGCATAAGGATGGACACTTGGGACTGAGAGGATTGGTGAGATAGGGTGAGCAAATGCAGACCCTTTAAAGCAAAAATGCATGGCCCCCATTCCAGGGTCCCAACTCTCCAGGTTGAAGGGAATATTACTACAGCTATAACATGTACGGGAAACCTAGAGAATGGAAACACTGTGAATACAAAAGGTTTCTAAAACTCAACGAGTAGTCCCTCTCCTGGTGCTCCGGTTTGACTTTACAACTGCTTTACTATCAATCTCCCAACTTGGAGAGACAGCCCCTTTAACCTCCTGGTTCGCACATGTTGCCAATTTGGCAGAGGATGGAAGGGAAGAGGGAGAACCAATGAGAGCGTTACTGTTAGGCATTTGTACCTGCACATGTCACTCTAATTTCCTGGCAGGAAGAAGAATTAACCAGAGTCTCAGCCACCCACCGGGAACCAGTATAGGTCCTGAACCAAAATTTTGGACTTTCGTACAGCTCACAAAAAACGAGTTGAAAAATGGAGCTCAGGAGCACAGCAATTCAAAAACTGGCAGAGTAATAAAGGACAACTATCGTCCAAAAATATGTTGAGGGAAGGCAACGAGGCGGACATGAAAGCGAGGCAGAATCGCAGGAAACAGATTTCAAGAGGTACGTTGGAATCGCCTTTAAAGCACAGGAAGAGGGGCACAACTTCGACAATGACGAACTTGGCCTAAAAAGGGCGTATGCGTTTTCTCCTGAATATATTCAGGAGATAACGCATACGCCCTTTTTGGCCAAGCAAGCAAGCGGGCAATGCAAATCTGCACTACAAAGACGTATCACATCCCAAAGGTCAAAAGGGACATCCACAAAATGTGTAAAAATCAGAAAGGCAAGACACGCCCTGGAGAACAGGGAGCCTTGTTATGCTGATGGGCGGGATGTAAACTGCCAACGGCCTCACTGGTGGAGTGCATTGTGTTCCCTAAAACAAGTAAACAACAGAGCTACAGAGCCAAGGGCACTCCCAGTCTAGAGAAAATACCTTGGGAAAACTGAAAATCAATAAGACAGAGACACACCCAAATTTACGGCTGCACTGCTTACAAGAACCTCAACTTGGGTACACCTTAAATATCCCAGGAAATATAAAAATGGTTCAAAAAACTGTGGTACTTATGTACGATGGAATATCCCTCAGCCATGAAATCAATGTCATAAGACCAGGAGCAGCAAAGTGAGTGGATTCAGGTACGATGATTCTAAGTGAAATAAGTCACACAGAAAAAGAAACTTATCATAAGATATCACTTATGAAGATCCTGTAAACATGGCTACACATGAACTGAGTTAGGAAAGAGAACAGAGTCTCACATTTAGAAAACACTCTTATGCCTGCTTAAGGGGAAAGGAGAGGTGGGGTGATGCATAAAACCAGAGTTTGATATAAGCACAGGAACCATTTCTAAAACCAACTGTGGAATAGACAAGACCTACACCTTCCTCAGTGAAAGGGACTCAAAACCCCATATTTCCCGCAGAGGAATAGATCTGACTAGTAAGAATCTTAAAACCTATGTATTGATATGTCTCTGTAAGGGAATCAAGTGTGTCTAGACTGGCATAAACATGGCAGAGAGAATCAGCTCAAACCCACTATAAAAAGGAATTTCAAAAACAAAACCAAAAAAACAGGGAAATTCTTTACATTTCCTTCAGGGTCTCTGATGAAACCTGGAAAAGCCCTGTCTACAATGACAGCTGGATGTGGCATAAGGCTGGGCATTTGGGACTGAGAGGATTGGTGAGATTGGGTGAGCAAATGCAGACACTTTAAAGCAAAAATGCATGGCCCCCATTCCATGGGTCCCAACTCTCCAGGTTGAAGGGAATATTACTACAGCTATAACATGTACGGGAAACCTAGAGAATGGACACACTGTGAATACAAAAGGTTTCTAAAACTCAAAGAGTAGTCCCTCTCCTGGTGCTCCGATTTGACTTTCCAACTGCTTTACTATCAATCTCCCAACTTGGAGAGACAGCCCGTTTAACCTCCTGGTTCGCACAGGTTGCCAATTTGGCAGAGGATGGAAGGGAAGAGGGAGAACCAATGAGAGAGTTACTGTTAGGCATTTGGACGGGCACATGTCACTCTAATTTCCCGGCAGGAAGAAGAATTATCCAGAGTCTCAGCCACCCACCGGGAACCAGTATAGGTCCTGAACCAAAATTTTGGACTTGCGTACAGCTCACAAAAAACGAGTTGGAAAATGGAGCTCAGGGCCACAGCAATTCACAAACTGGCAGAGTAATAAAGGACAAGTATCGTCCAAAAATCTGTTGAGGGAAGGCAACGAGGCAGACTTGAAAGCCAGGCAGAATAGCAGGAAACAGATTTCAAGAGGTACGTTGAATCGCGTTTAAAGCACAGGAAGAGGGGCACAACTTCGACAATGACGAACTTGGCCAAAAAGGGCGTATGCGTTTTCTCCTGAATATATTCAGGAGAAAACGCATACGCCCTTTTTGGCCAAACAAGCAAACGGGCAATGCACATCTGCACTACAAAGAAGTATCACTTCCCACCGGTCAAAAGGGACATCCACAAAATGTGTAAAAACCAGAAAGGCAAGACAGGCCCTGGAAAACAGGGAGCCTTGTTATGCTGATGGGCGGGATGTAAATTGCCAGCTGCCTCACTGGAGGAGTGCATTGCGTTCCCTAAAATAAGTAAACAACAGAGCTACAGAGACAAGGGCACTTCCAGTCTAGGGAATATACATTGGGAAAACTGAAAATCAATAAGACAGAGCCACCCCCAAATTTAGGGCTGCACTGCTTACAAGAACCTCAACTTGGGTACACCTTAAATATCCCAGGAAATATAAAAATGGTTCAAAAAACTGTGGTATTTATGTCCGATGGAATATCCCTCAGCCATGAAATCAATGTCATAAGACCAGGAGCAGCAAAGTGAGTGGATTCAGGTACGATGATTCTAAGTGAAATAAGTCACACAGAAAAAGAAACTTATCATAAGATATCACTTATGAAGATCCTGTAAACATGGCTACACATGAACTGAGTTAGGAAAGAGAACAGAGTCTCACATTTAGAAAACATTCTTATGCCTGCTTAAGGGGAAAGGAGAGGTGGGGTGATGCATAAAACCAGAGTTTGTTATAAGCACAGGTACCATTTCTAAAACCAACTGTGGAATAGACAAGACCTGCACCTTCCTCAGTGAAAGGGACTCAAAACCCCATATTTCCCGCAGAGGAATAGATCTGACTAGTAAGAATCTTAAAACCTATGTATTGATATGTCTCTGTAAGGGAATCAAGTGTGTCTAGACTGGCATAAACACGGCAGCGAGAATGAGCTCAAACCCACTATAAAAAGAATTTCAAAAACAAAACCAAAAACAGGGAAATTCTTTACATTACCTTCAGGGTCTCTGATGAAACCTGGAATGACCCTATCTACAATGACAGCTGGATGTGGCATAAGGCTGGACACTTGGGCCTGAGAGGGTTGGTGAGATTGGGTGAGCAAATGTAGACCATTTAAAGCAAAAATTCTAGGCCCCCATTCCATGGGTCCCAACTCTCCATGTTGAAGGGAATATTACTACGGCTATAACATGTACGGGAAACCTAGAGAATAGACAAACTGTGAATTCAAAAGGTTTCTAAAACTCAACGTGTAGTCCCTCACCTGGTGCTCCGGTTTGACTTTCCAACTGCTTTACTATCAATCTCCCAACTTGGGGAGACAGCCCCTTTAACCTCCTGGTTCGCACAGGTTGCCAATTTGGCAGAGGATGGAAGTGAAGAGGGAGAACCAATGAGAGAGTAGCTGTTAGGCATTTGGACGGGCACATGTCACTCTAATTTCCCGGCAGGAAGAAGAATTAACCAGAGTCTCAGCCACCCACCGGGAACCAGTATAGGTCCTGAACCAAAATTTTGGACTTGCGTACAGCTCACAAAAAACGAGTTTGAAAATGGAGCTCAGTGGCACAGCAATTCACAAACTGGCAGAGTAATAAAGGACAACTATCGTCCAAAAATCTGTTGAGGGAAGGCAACGAGGCAGACTTGAAAGCGAGGCAGAATAGCAGGAAACAGATTTCAAGAGGTACGTTGGAATCGCCTTTAAAGCACAGGAAGAGGGGCACAACTTCGACAATGACGAACTTGGTCAAAATGGGTGTTTGCGTTTTCTCCAGAATATATTCAGGAGATAACGCATACGCCCTTTTTGGCCAAGCAAGCAAGGGGGCAATGCAAATCTGCACTACAAAGAAGTATCACATCCCACCGGTCAAAAGGGACATCCAAAAAATGTGTAAAAATCAGAAAGGCAAGACACGCCCTGGAGAACATGGAGCCTTGTTATGCTGATGGGCGGGATGTAAATTGCCAACTGCCTCAATGGAGGAGTGCATTGCGTTCCCTAAAACAAGTAAACAACAGAGCTACAGAGCCAAGGGCACTTCCAGTCTAGAGAATATACCTTGGGAAAACTGAAAATCAATAAGACAGAGCCACCCCCAAATTTAGGGCTGCACTGCTTACAAGAACCTCAACTTGGGTACACCTTAAATATCCCAGGAAATATAAAAATGGTTCAAAAAACTGTGGTACTTATGTACAATGGAATATCCCTCAGCCATGAAATCAATGTCATAAGACCAGAAGCAGCAAAGTGAGTGGATTCAGGTACGATGATTCTAAGTGAAATAAGTCACACAGAAAAAGAAAGTTATCATAATATATCACTTATGAAGATCCTGTAAACATGGCTACACATGAACTGAGTTAGGAAAGAGAACAGAGTCTCACATTTAGAAAACACTCTTATGCCTGCTTAAGGGGAAAGGAGAGGTGGGGTGATGCATAAAACCAGAGTTTGATATAAGCACAGGTACCATTTCTAAAACCAACTGTGGAATAGACAAGACCTACACCTTCCTCAGTGAAAGGGACTCAAAACCCCATATTTCCCGCAGAGGAATAGATCTGACTAGTAAGAATCTTAAAACCTATGTATTGATATGTCTCTGTAAGGGAAACAAGTGTGTCTAGACTGGCATAAACATGGCAGCGAGAATCAGCTCAAACCCACTATAAAAAGGAATTTCAAAAACAAAACCAAAAAACAGGGAAATTCTTTACATTTGCTTCAGGGTCTCTGATGAAACCTGGAATGACCCTATCTACAATGACAGCTGGATGTAGCATAAGGCTGGACACTTGGGACTGAGAGGATTGGTGAGATTGGGTGAGCAAATGCAGACCCTTTAAAGCAAAAATGCATGGCCCCCATTCCATGGGTCCCAACTCTCCAGGTTGAAGGGAATATTACAACAGCTATAACATGTACGGGAAACCTAGAGAATGGACACACTGTGAATACAAAAGGTTTCTAAAACTCAACGCGTAGTCCCTCTCCTGGTGCTCCGGTTTAACTTTCCAACTGCTTTACTATCAATCTCCCAACTTGGAGAGACAGCCCCTTTAACCTCCTGGTTCGCACAGGTTGCCAATTTGGCAGAGGATGGAAGGGAAGAGGGAGAACCAATGAGAGAGTTACTCTTAGGCATTTGGACGGGCACATGTCACTCTAATTTCCCGGCAGGAAGAAGAATTAACCAGAGTCTCAGCCACCCAGCGGGAACCAGTATAGGTCCTGAACCAAAATTTTGGACTTGCGTACAGCTCACAAAAAACGAGTTGGGAAATGGAGCTCAGGGCCACAGCAATTCACAAACTGGCAGAGTAATAAAGGACAACTATCGTCCAAAAATCTGTTGAGGGAAGGCAACGAGGCAGACTTGAAAGCCAGGCAGAAGAGCAGGAAACAGATTTCAAGAGGTACGTTGGAATCGCCTTTAAAGCACAGGAAGAGGGGCACAACTTCGACAATGACGAACTTGGTCAAAATGGGCGTATGCGTTTTCTCCTGAATATATTCAGGAGAAAACGCATACGCCCTTTTTGGCCAAACAAGCAAGCGGGCAATGCAAATTTGCACTACAAAGAAGTATCACATCCCACCGGTCAAAAGGGACATCCACAAAATGTGTAAAAACCAGAAATGCAAGACAGGCCCTGGAGAACAGGGAGCCTTGTTATGCTGATGGGCGGGATGTAAATTGCCAACTGCCTCACTGGAGGAGTGCATTGCGTTCCCTAAAACAAGTAAACAACAGAGCTACAGAGCGAAGGGCACTTCCAGTCTAGGGAATATACATTGGGAAAACTGAAAATCAATAAGACAGAGCCACCCCCAAATTTAGGGCTGCACTGCTTACAAGAACCTCAACTTGGGTACACCTTAAATATACCAGGAAATATAAAAATGGTTCAAAAAACTGTGGTATTTATGTCCGATGGAATATCCCTCAGCCATGAAATCAATGTCATAAGACCAGGAGCAGCAAAGTGATTGGATTCAGGTACGATGATTCTAAGTGAAATAAGTCACACAGAAAAAGAAACTTATCATAAGATATGACTTATGAAGATCCTGTAAACATGGCTACACATGAACTGAGTTAGAAAAGAGAACAGAGTCTCACATTTAGAAAACACTCTTATGCCTGCTTAAGGGGAAAGGACAGGTGGGGTGATGCATAAAACCAGAGTTTGATATAAGCACAGGTACCATTTTCAAAACCAACTGTGCAATAGACAAGACCTACACCTTCCTCAGTGAAAGGGACTCAAAACCCCATATTTCCCGCAGAGGAATAGATCTGACTAGTAAGAATCTTAAAACCTACGTATTGATATGTCTCTGTAAGGGAATCAAGTGTGTCTAGACTGGCATAAACATGGCAGAGAGAATCAGCTCAACCCACTATAAAAAGGAATTTCAAAAACAAAACCAAAAAACAGGGAAATTCTTTACATTTCCTTCAGGGTCTCTGATGAAACCTGGAAAAACCCTGTCTACAATGACAGCTTGATGTGGCATAAGGCTCGACACTTGGGACTGAGAGGATTGGTAAGATTGGGTGAGCAAATGCAGACCCTTTAAAGCAAAAATGCATGGCCCCCTTTCCATGAATCCCGACTCTCCAGGATGAAGGGAATATTACTACAGCTATAACATGTACGGGAAACCTAGAGAATGGACACACTGTGAATACAAAAGGTTTCTAAAACTCAACGAGTAGTCCCTCTCCTGGTGCTCCGGTTTGACTTTCCAACGGCTTTACTATCAATCTCCCAACGTGGAGAGACAGCCCCTTTAACCTCCTGGTTCGCACAGGTTGCCAACTTGGCAGAGGATGGAAGGGAAGAGGGAGAACCAATGAGAGAGTTACTGTTAGGCATTTGGATGGGCACATGTCACTCTAATTTCCCGGCAGGAAGAAGAATTAACCAGAGTCTCAGCCACCCACCGGGAACCAGTATAGGTCCTGAACCAAAATTTTGGACTTGCGTACAGCTCACAAAAAACGAGTTGGAAAATGGAGCTCAGAGCCACAGCATTTCACAAACTGGCAGGGTAATAAAGGACAACTATCATCCAAAAATCTGTTGAGGGAAGGCAACGAGGCAGACTTGAAAGCCAGGCAGAATAGCAGGAAACAGATTTCAAGAGGTACGTTGGAATCGCCTTTAAAGCACAGGAAGAGGGGCACAACTTCGACAATGACGCAGTTGGCCAAAAAGGGCGTACGCGTTTTCTCCTGAATATATTCCGGAGAAAACGCGTACGCCCTTTTTGGCCAAACAAGCAAGCGGGCAATGCAAATCTGCACTACAATGAAGTATCACTTCCCACCGGTCAAAAGGGACATCCACAAAATGTGTAAAAACCAGAAAGGCAAGACAGGCCCTGGAGAACAGGGAGCCTTGTTATGCTGATGGGCGGGATGTAAATTGCCAACTGCCTCACTGGAGGAGTGCATTGTGTTCCCTAAAACAAGAAAACAACAGAGCTACAGAGCCAAGGGCACGCCCAGTCTAGAGAATATACCTTGGGAAAACTGAAAATCAATAAGACAGAGCCACCCCCAAATTTAGGGCTGCACTGCTTACAAGAACCTCAACTTGGATACACCTTAAATATCCCAGGAAATATAAAAATGGTTCAAAAAACTGTGGTACTTATTTACGATGGAATATCCCTCAGCCATGAAATCAATGTCATAAGACCAGGATCAGCAAAGTGAGTGGATTCAGGTACGATGATTCTAAGTGAAATAAGTCACACAGAAATAGAAACTTATCATAAGATATGACTTATGAAGATCCTGTAAACATGGCTACATATGAACTGAGTTAGAAAAGAGAACAGAGTCTCACATTTATAAAACACTCTTATGCCTGCTTAAGGGGAAAGGAGAGGTGGGGTGATGCATAAAACCAGAGTTTGATATAAGCACAGGTACCATTTCTAAAACCATCTGTGGAATAGACAAGACCTACTCCTTCCTCAGTGAAAGGGACTCAAAACCCCATATTTCCCGCAGAGGAATAGATCTGACTAGTAAGAATCTTAAAACCTATGTATTGATATGTCTCTGTAAGGGAATCAAGTGTGTCTAGACTGGCATAAACATGGCAGCGAGAATCAGCTCAAACCCACTATAAAAAGGAATTTTAAAAACAAAACCAAAAAACAGGGAAATTCTTTACATTTCCTTCAGGGTCTCTGATGAAACCTGGAAAAACCCTGTCTACAATGACAGCTGGATGTGGCATAAGGCTGGACACTTGGGACTGAGAGGATTGGTGAGATTGGGTGAGCAAATGCAGACCCTTTAAAGCAAAAATGCATGGCCCCCATTCCATGGGTCCCAACTCTCCAGGTTGAAGGGAATATTACTACAGCTATAACATGTACGGGAAACCTAGAGAATGGACACACTGTGAATACAAAAGGTTTCTAAAACTCAACGAGTAGTCCCTCTCCTGGTGCTCCGGTTTGACTTTCCAACTGCTTTACTATCAATCTCCCAACTTGGAGAGACAGCCCCTTTAACCTCCTGGTTCGCACAGGTTGCCAATTTGGCAGAGGATGGAAGGGAAGAGGGAGAACCAATGAGAGAGTTACTGTTAGGCATTTGGACGGGCACATGTCACTCTAATTTCCCGGCAGGAAGAAGAATTAACCAGAGTCTCAGCCACACACCGGGAACCAGTATAGGTCCTGAACCAAAATTTTGGACTTGCGTACAGCTCACAAAAAACGAGTTGGAAAATGGAGCTCAGGGCCACAGCAATTCACAAACTGGCAGAGAAATAAAGGACAACTATCGTCCAAAAATCTGTTGAGGGAAGGCAACGAGGCAGACTTGAAAGCCAGGCAGAATAGCAGGAAACAGATTTCAAGAGGTACGTTGGAATAGCCTTTAAAGCACAGGAAGAGGGGCACAACTTCGACAATGACGCACTTGGCCAAAAAGGGCGTATGCGTTTTCTCCTGAATATATTCAGGAGAAAACGCATACGCCCTTTTTGGCCAAACAAGCAAGCGGGCAATGCAAATCTGCACTACAAAGAAGTATCACTTCCCACCGGTCAAAAGGGACATCCACAAAATGTGTAAAAACCAGAAAGGCAAGACAGGCCCTAGAGAACAGGGAGCCTTGTTATGCTGATGGGCGGGATGTAAATTGCCAACTGCCTCACTGGAGGAGTGCATTGCGTTCCCGAAAACAAGAAAACAACAGAGCTACAGAGCCAAGGGCACTTCCAGTCTAGGGAATATACATTGGTAAAACTGAAAATCAATAAGACAGAGCCACCCCCAAATTTAGGGCTGCACTGCTTACAAGAACCTCAACTTGGGTACACCTTAAATATCACAGGAAATATAAAAATGGTTCAAAAAACTGTGGTATTTATGTCCGATGGAATATCCCTCAGCCATGAAATCAATGTCATAAGACCAGGAGCAGCAAAGTGAGTGGATTCAGGTATGATGATTCTAAGTGAAATAAGTCACACAGAAATAGAAACTTATCATAAGATATGACTTATGAAGATCCTGTAAACATGGCTACATATGAACTGAGTTAGGAAAGAGAACAGAGTCTCACATTTAGAAAACACTCTTATGCCTGCTTAAGGGGAAAGGAGAGGTGGGGTGATGAATAAAACCAGAGTTTGATATAAGCACAGGTACCATTTCTAAAACCATCTGTGGAATAGACAAGACCTACTCCTTCCTCAGTGAAAGGGACTCAAAACCCCATATTTCCCGCAGAGGAATAGATCTGACTAGTAAGAATCTTAAAACCTATGTATTGATATGTCTCTGTAAGGGAATCAAGTGTGTCTAGACTGGCATAAACATGGCAGCGAGAATCAGCTCAAACCCACTATAAAAAGGAATTTCAAAAACAAAACCAAAAAACAGGGAAATTCTTTACATTTCCTTCAGGGTCTCTGATGAAACCTGGAAAAACCCTGTCTACAATGACAGCTGGATGTGGCATAAGTCTGGACACTTGGGACTGAGAGGATTGGTGAGATTGGGTGAGCAAATGCAGACCCTTTAAAGCAAAAATGCATGGCCCCCATTCCATGGGTCCCAACTCTCCAGGTTGAATGGAATATTACTACAGCTATAACATGTATGGGAAACCTAGAGAATGGACACACTGTGAATACAAAAGGTTTCTAAAACTCAATGAGTAGTCCCTCTCCTGGTGCTCTGGTTTGACTTTCCAACTGCTTTACTATCAATCTCCCAACTTGGACAGACAGCCCCTTTAACCTCCTGGTTCGCACAGGATGCCAAATTGGCAGAGGATGGAAGGGAAGAGGGAGAACCAATGAGAGAGTTACTGTTAGGCATTTGGACGGGCACATGTCACTCTAATTTCCCGGCAGGAAGAAGAATTAACCAGAGTCTCAGCCACCCACCGGGAACCAGTATAGGTCCTGAACCAAAATTTTGCACTTGCGTACAGCTCACAAAAAACGAGTTGGAAAATGGAGCTCAGGGCCACAGCAATTCACAAACTGGCAGAGTAATAAAGGACAACTATCGTCCAAAAATCTGTTGAGGGAAGGCAACGAGGCAGACTTGAAAGCCAGGCAGAATAGCAGGAAACAGATTTCAAGAGGTACGTTGGAATCGCCTTTAAAGAACAGGAAGAGGGGCACAACTTCGACAATGACGCAGTTGGCCAAAAAGGGCGTATGCGTTTTCTCCTGAATATATTCAGGAGAAAACGCATACGCCCTTTTTGGCCAAACAAGCAAGCGGGCAATGCAAATCTGCACTACAAAGAAATATCACTTCCCACAGGTCAAAAGGGACATCCACAAAATGTGTAAAAACCAGAAAGGCAAGACAGGCCCTGGAGAACAGAGAGCCTTGTTATACTGATGGGCAGGATGTAAATTGCCAACTGCCTCACTGGAGGAGTGCATTGTGTTCCCTAAAACAAGTAAACAACAGAGCTACAGAGCCAAGGGCACGCCCAGTTTAGGGAATATACCTTGGGAAAACTGAAAATCAATAAGACAGAGACACTCCCAAATTTAGGGCTGCACTGCTTACAAGAACCTCAACTTGGATACACCTTAAATATCCCAGGAAATATAAAAATGGTTCAAAAAACTGTGGTACTTATGTACGATGGAATATCCCTCATCCATGAAATCAATGTCATAAGACCAGGAGCAGCAAAGTGAGTGGATTCAGGTACGATGATTCTAAGTGAAATAAGTCACACAGAAATAGAAACTTATCATAAGATATGACTTATGAAGATCCTGTAAACATGGCTACATATGAACTGAGTTAGGAAAGAGAACAGAGTCTCACATTTAGAAAACACTCTTATGCCTGCTTAAGGGGAAAGGAGAGGTGGGGTGATGCATAAAACCAGAGTTTGATATAAGCACAGGTACCATTTCTAAAACCAACTGTGGAATAGACAAGACCTACTCCTTCCTCAGTGAAAGGGACTCAAAACCCCATATTTCCCGCAGAGGAATAGATCTGACTAGTAAGAATCTTAAAACCTATGTATTGACATGTCTCTGTAAGGGAATCAAGTGTGTCTAGACTGGCATAAACATGGCAGCGAGAATCAGCTCAAACCCACTATAAAAAGGAATTTCAAAAACAAAACCAAAAAACAGGGAAATTCTTTACATTTCCTTCAGGGTCTCTGATGAAACCTGGAAAAACCCTGTCTACAATGACAGCTGGATGTGGCATAAGGCTGGGCACTTGGGACTGAGAGGATTGGTGAGATTGGGTGAGCAAATGCAGACCCTTTAAAGCAAAAATGCATGGCCCCCATTCCATAGGTCCCAACTCTCCAGGTTGAAGGGAATATTACTACAGCTATAACATGTACGGGAAACCTAGGGAATGGACACACTGTGAATACAAAAGTTTTCTAAAACTCAACGCGTAGTCCCTCTCCTGGTGCTCCGGTTTGACTTTCCAACTGCTTTACTATCAATCTCCCAACTTGGAGAGACAGCCCCTTTAACCTCCTGGTTCACACAGGTTGCCAATTTGGCAGAGGATGGAAGGGAAGAGGGAGAACCAATGAGAGAGTTACTGTTAGGCATTTGGACGGGCACATGTCACTCTAATTTCCCGGCAGGAAGAAGAATTAACCAGAGTCTCAGCCACCCACCGGGAACCAGTATAGGTCCTGAACCAAAATTTTGGACTTGCGTACAGCTCACAAAAAACGAGTTGGAAAATGGAGCTCAGGGCCACAGCAATTCACAAACTGGCAGAGTAATAAAGGACAACTATCGTCCAAAAATCTGTTGAGGGAAGGCAACGAGGCAAACTTGAAAGCCAGGCAGAAGAGCAGGAAACAGATTTCAAGAGGTACGTTGGAATCGCCTTTAAAGCACATTAAGAGGGGCACAACTTCGACAATGACGCACTTGGCCAAAAAGGGCGTATGCGTTTTCTCCTGAATATATTCAGGAGAAAACGCATACGCCCTTTTTGGCCAAACAAGCAAGCGGGCAATGCAAATCTGCACTACAAAGAAGTATCACTTCCCACCGGTCAAAAGGGACATCCACAAAATGTGTAAAAACCAGAAAGGCAAGACAGGCCCCGGAGAACAGGGAGCCTTGTTATGCTGATGGGCGGGATGTAAATTGCCAACTGCCTCACTGGAGGAGTGCATTGAGTTCCCTAAAACAAGTAAACAACAGAGCTACAGAGCCAAGGGCACTTCCAGTCTAGGGAATATACATTGGGAAAACTGAAAATCAATAAGACAGAGCCACCCCCAAATTTAGGGCTGCACTGCTTACAAGAACCTCAACTTGGGTACACCTTAAATATCCCAGGAAATATAAAAATGGTTCAAAAACTGTGGTATTTATGTCCGATGGAATATCCCTCAGCCATGAAATCAATGTCATAAGACCAGGAGCAGCAAAGTGAGTGGATTCAGGTACGATGATTCTAAGTGAAATAAGTCACACAGAAAAAGAAACTTATCATAAGATATGACTTATGAAGATCCTGTAAACATGGCTACACATGAACTGAGTTAGGAAAGAGAACAGAGTCTCACATTTAGAAAACACTCTTATGCCTGCTTAAGGGGAAAGGAGAGGTGGGATGATGCATAAAACCAGAGTTTGATATAAGCACAGGTACCATTTCCAAAACCAACTGTGGAATAGACAAGACCTACACCTTCCTCAGTGAAAGGGACTCAAAACCCCATATTTCTCGCAGAGGAATAGATCTGACTAGTAAGAATCTTAAAACCTATGTATTGATATGTCTCTGTAAGGGAATCAAGTGTGTCTAGACTGGCATAAACATGGCAGAGAGAATCAGCTCAAACCCACTATAAAAAGGAATTTCAAAAACAAAACCAAAAAACAGGGAAATTCTTTACATTTCCTTCAGGGTCTCTGATGAAACCTGGAAAAACCCTGTCTACAATGACAGCTGGATGTGGCATAAGGCTGGGCACTTGGGACTGAGAGGATTGGTGAGATTGGGTGAGCAAATGCAGACCCTTTAAAGCAAAAATGCATGGCCCCCATTCCATAGGTCCCAACTCTCCAGGTTGAAGGGAATATTACTACAGCTATAACATGTACGGGAAACCTAGGGAATGGACACACTGTGAATACAAAAGTTTTCTAAAACTCAACGCGTAGTCCCTCTCCTGGTGCTCCGGTTTGACTTTCCAACTGCTTTACTATCAATCTCCCAACTTGGAGAGACAGCCCCTTTAACCTCCTGGTTCACACAGGTTGCCAATTTGGCAGAGGATGGAAGGGAAGAGGGAGAACCAATGAGAGAGTTACTGTTAGGCATTTGGACGGGCACATGTCACTCTAATTTCCCGGCAGGAAGAAGAATTAACCAGAGTCTCAGCCACTCACCGGGAACCAGTATAGGTCCTGAACCAAAATTTTGGACTTGCGTACAGCTCACAAAAAACGAGTTGGAAAATGGAGCTCAGGGCCACAGCAATTCACAAACTGGCCGAGTAATAAAGGACAAGTATCGTCCAAAAATCTGTTGAGGGAAGGCAACGAGGCAGACTTGAAAGCCAGGCAGAAGAGCAGGAAACAGATTTCAAGAGGTACGTTGGAATCGCCTTTAAAGCACAGGAAGAGGGGCACAACTTCGACAATGACGCACTTGGCCAAAAAGGGCGTATGCGTTTTCTCCTGAATATATTCAGGAGAAAACGCATACGCCCTTTTTGGCCAAACAAGCAAGCGGGCAATGCAAATCTGCACTACAAAGAAGTATCACTTCCCACCGGTCAAAAGGGACATCCACAAAATGTGTAAAAATCAGAAAGGCAAGACAGGCCCTGGAGAACAGGGAGCCTTGTTATGCTGATGGGCGAGATGTAAATTGCCAACTGCCTCACTGGAGGAGTGCATTGCGTTCCCTAAAACAAGTAAACAACAGAGCTACAGAGCCAAGGGCACTTCCAGTCTAGGGAATATACATTGGGAAAACTGAAAATCAATAAGACAGAGCCACCCCCAAATTTAGGGCTGCACTGCTTACAAGAACCTCAACTTGGGTACACCTTAAATATCCCAGGAAATATAAAAATGGTTCAAAAACCTGTGGTATTTATGTCCGATGGAATATCCCTCAGCCATGAAATCAATGTCATAAGACCAGGAGCAGCAAAGTGAGTGGATTCAGGTACGATGATTCTACGTGAAATAAGTCACACAGAAAAAGAAACTTATCATAAGATATGACTTGTGAAGATCCTGTAAACATGGCTACTCATGAACTGAGTTAGGAAAGAGAACAGAGTCTCACATTTCGAAAACACTCTTATGCTTGCTTAAGGGGAAAGGAGAGGTGGGGTGATGCATAAAACCAGAGTTTGATATAAGCACAGGTACCATTTCTAAAACCAACTGTGGAATAGACAAGACCTACACCTTCCTCAGTGAAAGGGACTCAAAACCCCATATTTCCCGCAGAGGAATAGATCTGACTAGTAAGAATCTTAAAACCTATGTATTGATATGTCTCTGTTAGGGAATCAAGTGTGTCTAGACTGGCATAAACATGGCAGAGAGAATCAGCTCAAACCCACTATAAAAAGGAATTTCAAAAACAAAAGCAAAAAGCAGGGAAATTCTTTACATTTCCTTCAGGGTCTCTGATGAAACCTGGAAAAACCCTGTCTACAATGACAGCTCGATGTGGCATAAGGCTGGACACTTGGGACTGAGAGGATTGGTGAGATGGGGTGAGCAAATGCAGACCCTTTAAAGCAAAAATGCATGGCCCCCATTCCATGGGTCCCAACTCTCCAGGTTGAAGGGAATAATACTACAGCTATAACATGTACGGGAAACCTAGAGAATGGACACACTGTGAATACAAAAGGTTTCTAAAACTCAACGAGTAGTCCCTCTCCTGGTGCTCCGGTTTGACTTTCCAACTGCTTTACTATCAATCTCCCAACTTGGAGAGACAGCCCCTTTAACCTCCTGGTTCGCACAGGTTGCCAATTTGGCAGAGGATGGAAGGGAAGAGGGAGAACCAATGAGAGAGTTACTGTTAGGCATTTGGACGGGCACATGTCACTCTAATTTCCCGGCAGGAAGAAGAATTAACCAGAGTCTCAGCCACCCACGGGAACCAGTATAGGTCCTGAACCAAAATTTTGGACTTGCGTACAGCTCACAAAAAACGAGTTGGGAAATGGAGCTCAGGGCCACAGCAATTCACAAACTGGCAGAGTAATAAAGGACAAGTATCGTCCAAAAATCTGTTGAGGGAAGGCAACGAGGCAGACTTGAAAGCCAGGCAGAATAGCAGGACACAGATTTCAAGAGGTACGTTGGAATCGCCTTTAAAGCACAGGAAGAGGGGCACAACTTCGACAATGACGCACTTTGCCAAAAAGGGCGTATGCGTTTTCTCCTGAATATATTCAGGAGAAAACGCATACGCCCTTTTTGTCCAAACAAGCAAGCGGGCAATGCAAATCTGCACTACAAAGAAGTATCACTTCCCACCGGTCAAAAGGGACATCCACAAAATGTGTAAAAATCAGAAAGGCAAGACAGGCCCTGGAGAACAGGGAGCCTTGTTATGCTGATGGGCGAGATGTAAATTGCCAACTGCCTCACTGGAGGAGTGCATTGCGTTCCCTAAAACAAGTAAACAACAGAGCTACAGAGCCAAGGGCACTTACAGTCTAGGGAATATACATTGGGAAAACTGAAAATCAATAACACAGAGCCACCCCCAAATTTAGGGCTGCACTGCTTACAAGAACCTCAACTTGGGTACACCTTAAATATACCAGGAAATATAAAAATGGATAAAAAAACTGTGGTATTTATGTCCGATGGAATATCCCTCAGCCATGAAATCAATGTCATAAGACCAGGAGCAGCAAAGTGAGTGGATTCAGGTACGATGATTCTACGTGAAATAAGTCACACAGTAAAAGAAACTTATCATAAGATATGACTTGTGAAGATCCTGTAAACATGGCTACACATGAACTGAGTTAGGAAAGAGAACAGAGTCTCACATTTCGAAAACACTCTTATGCCTGCTTAAGGGGAAAGGAGAGGTGGGGTGATGCATAAAACCAGAGTTTGATATAAGCACAGGTACCATTTCCAAAACCAACTGTGGAATAGACAAGACCTACACCTTCCTCAGTGAAAGGGACTCAAAACCCCATATTTCCCGCAGAGGAATAGATCTGACTAGTAAGAATCTTAAAACGTATGTATTGATATGTCTCTGTAAGGGAATCAAGTGTGTCTAGACTGGCATAAACATGGCAGAGAGAATCAGCTGAAACCCACTATAAAAAGGAATTTCAAAAAAAATACCAAAAAACAGGGAAATTCTTTACATTTCCTTCAGGGTCTCGGATGAAACCTGGAAAAACCCTGTCTACAATGACAGCTGGATGTGGCATAAGGCTGGACACTTGGGACTGAGAGGATTGGTGAGATTGGGTGAGCAAATGCAGACCCTTTAAAGCAAAAATGCATGGCCCCCATTCCATGGGTCCCAACTCTCCAGGTGGAAGGGAATATTACTACAGCTATAACATGTATGGGAAACCTAGAGAATGGACACACAGTGAATACAAAAGGTTTCTAAAACTCAACGCGTAGTCCCTCTCCTGGTGCTCCAGTTTGACTTCCCAACTGCTTTACTATCAATCTCCCAACTTGGAGAGACAGCCCCTTTAACCTCCTGGTTCACACAGGTTGCCAATTTGGCAGAGGATGGAAGGGAAGAGGGAGAACCAATGAGAGAGTTACTGTTAGGTATTTTGACGGGCACATGCCACTCTAATTTCCCGGCAGGAAGAAGAATTAAGCAGAGTCTCAGCCACCCACCGGGAACCAGTATAGGTCCTGAACCAAAATTCTGGACTTGCGTACAGCTCACAAAAAACGAGTTGGAAAATGGAGCTCAGGGCCACAGCAATTCACAAACTGGCAGAGTAATAAAGGACAACTATCGTCCAAAAATCTGTTGAGGGAAGGCAACGAGGCAGACTTGAAAGCCAGACAGAAGAGCAGGAAACAGATTTCAAGAGGTACGTTGGAATCGCCTTTAAAGCACATTAAGAGGGGCACAACTTCGACAATGATGCAGTTGGCCAAAAAGGGCGTATGCGTTTTCTCCTGAATATATTCAGCAGAAAACGCATACGCCCTTTTTGGCCAAACAAGCAAGCGGGCAATGCAAATCTGCACTACAAAGAAGTGTCACTTCCCACCGGTCAAAAGGGACATCCACAAAATGTGTAAAAACCGGAAAGGCAAGACAGGCCCTGGAGAACAGGGAGCCTTGTTATGCTGATGAGCGGGATGTAAATTGCCAACTGCCTCACTGGAGGAGTGCACTGCGTTCCCTAAAACAAGTAAACAACAGAGCTACAGAGCCAAGGGCACTTGCAGTCTAGGGAATATACATTGGGAAAACTGAAAATCAATAAGACAGAGCCACCCCCAAATTTAGGGCTGCACTGCTTACAAGAACCTCAACTTGGGTACACCTTAAATATCCCAGGAAATATAAAAATGGTTCAAAAATCTGTGGTATTTATGTCCGATGGAATATCCCTCAGCCATGAAATCAATGTCATAAGACCAGGAGCAGCAAAGTGAGTGGATTCAGGTACGATGATTCTAAGTGAAATAAGTCACACAGAAAAAGAAACTTATCATAAGATATGACTTATGAAGATCCTGTAAACACGGCTACACATGAACTGAGTTAGGAAAGAGAACAGAGTCTCACATTTCGAAAACACTCTTATGCCTGCTTAAGGGGAAAGGAGAGGTGGGGTGATGCATAAAACCAGAGTTTGATATAAGCACAGGTACCATTTCCAAAACCAACTGTGGAATAGACAAGACCTACACCTTCCTCAGTGAAAGGGACTCAAAACCCCATATTTCCCGCAGAGGAATAGATCTGACTAGTAAGAATCTTAAAACCTATGTATTGATATGTTTCTGTAAGGGAATCAAGTGTGTCTAGACTGGCATAAACATGGCAGAGAGAATCAGCTCAAACCCACTATAAAAAGGAATTTCAAAAACAAAACCAAAAAACAGGGAAATTCTTTCTATTTCCTTCAGGGTCTCTGATGAAACCTGGAAAAACCCTGTCTACAATGACAGCTGGATGTGGCATAAGGCTGGGCACTTGGGACTGAGAGGATTGGTGAGATTGGGTGAGCAAATGCAGACCCTTTAAAGCAAAAATGCATGGCCCCCATTCCATAGGTCCCAACTCTCCAGGTTGAAGGGAATATTACTACAGCTATAACATGTACGGGAAACCTAGGGAATGGACACACTGTGAATACAAAAGTTTTCTAAAACTCAACGCGTAGTCCCTCTCCTGGTGCTCCGGTTTGACTTTCCAACTGCTTTACTATCAATCTCCCAACTTGGAGAGACAGCCCCTTTAACCTCCTGGTTCGCACAGGTTGCCAATTTGGCAGAGGATGGAAGGGAAGAGGGAGAACCAATGAGAGAGTTACTGTTAGGCATTTGGACGGGCACATGTCACTCTAATTTCCCGGCAGGAAGAAGAATTAACCAGAGTCTCAGCCACCCACGGGAACCAGTATAGGTCCTGAACCAAAATTTTGGACTTGCGTACAGCTCACAAAAAACGAGTTGGGAAATGGAGCTCAGGGCCACAGCAATTCACAAACTGGCAGAGTAATAAAGGACAAGTATCGTGCAAAAATCTGTTGAGGGAAGGCAACGAGGCAGACTTGAAAGCCAGGCAGAATAGCAGGACACAGATTTCAAGAGGTACGTTGGAATCGCCTTTAAAGCACAGGAAGAGGGGCACAACTTCGACAATGACGCACTTGGCCAAAAAGGGCGTATGCGTTTTCTCCTGAATATATTCAGGAGAAAACGCATACGCCCTTTTTGTCCAAACAAGCAAGCGGGCAATGCAAATCTGCACTACAAAGAAGTATCACTTCCCACCGGTCAAAAGGGACATCCACAAAATGTGTAAAAATCAGAAAGGCAAGACAGGCCCTGGAGAACAGGGAGCCTTGTTATGCTGATGGGCGAGATGTAAATTGCCAACTGCCTCACTGGAGGAGTGCATTGCGTTCCCTAAAACAAGTAAACAACAGAGCTACAGAGCCAAGGGCACTTCCAGTCTAGGGAATATACATTGGGAAAACTGAAAATCAATAACACAGAGCCACCCCCAAATTTAGGGCTGCACTGCTTACAAGAACCTCAACTTGGGTACACCTTAAATATACCAGGAAATATAAAAATGGATAAAAAAACTGTGGTATTTATGTCCGATGGAATATCCCTCAGCCATGAAATCAATGTCATAAGACCAGGAGCAGCAAAGTGAGTGGATTCAGGTACGATGATTCTACGTGAAATAAGTCACACAGAAAAAGAAACTTATCATAAGATATGACTTGTGAAGATCCTGTAAACATGGCTACACATGAACTGAGTTAGGAAAGAGAACAGAGTCTCACATTTCGAAAACACTCTTATGCCTGCTTAAGGGGAAAGGAGAGGTGGGGTGATGCATAAAACCAGAGTTTGATATAAGCACAGGTACCATTTCCAAAACCAACTGTGGAATAGACAAGACCTACACCTTCCTCAGTGAAAGGGACTCAAAACCCCATATTTCCCGCAGAGGAATAGATCTGACTAGTAAGAATCTTAAAACCTATGTATTGATATGTCTCTGTAAGGGAATCAAGGGTGTCTAGACTGGCATAAACATGGCAGAGAGAATCAGCTCAAACCCACTATAAAAAGGAATTTCAAAAACAAAACCAAAAAACAGGGAAATTCTTTACATTTCCTTCAGGGTCTCTGATGAAACCTGGAATGACCCTATCTACAATGACAGCTGGATGTGGCATAAGGCTGGACACTTGGGACTGAGAGGATTGGTGAGATTGGGTGAGCAAATGCAGACCCTTTAAAGCAAAAATGCATGGCCCCCATTCCATGGGTCCCAACTCTCCAGGTGGAAGGGAATATTACTACAGCTATAACATATATGGGAAACCTAGAGAATGGACACACTGTGAATACAAAAGGTTTCTAAAACTCAACGCGTAGTCCCTCTCCTGGTGCTCCGGTTTGACTTTCCAACTGCTTTACTATCAATCTCCCAACTTGGAGAGACAGCCCCTTTAACCTCCTGGTTCACACAGGTTGCCAATTTGGCAGAGGATGGAAGGGAAGAGGGAGAACCAATGAGAGAGTTACTGTTAGGCATTTTGACGGGCACATGTCACTCTAATTTCGCGGCAGGAAGAAGAATTAACCAGAGTCTCAGCCACCCACCGGGAACCAGTATAGGTCCTGAACCAAAATTTTGGACTTGCGTACAGCTCACAAAAAACGAGTTGGAAAATGGAGCTCAGGGCCACAGCAATTCACAAACTGGCAGAGTAATAAAGGACAACTATCGTCCAAAAATCTGTTGAGGGAAGGCAACGAGGCAGACTTGAAAGCCAGACAGAAGAGCAGGAAACAGATTTCAAGAGGTACGTTGGAATCGCCTTTAAAGCACATTAAGAGGGGCACAACTTCGACAATGATGCAGTTGGCCAAAAAGGGCGTATGCGTTTTCTCCTGAATATATTCAGGAGAAAACGCATACGCCCTTTTTGGCCAAACAAGCAAGCGGGCAATGCAAATCTGCACTACAAAGAAGTATCACTTCCCACCGGTCAAAAGGGACATCCACAAAATGTGTAAAAACCAGAAATTCAAGACAGGCCCTGGAGAACAGGGAGCCTTGTTATGCTGATGAGCGGGATGTAAATTGCCAACTGCCTCACTGGAGGAGTGCACTGCGTTCCCTAAAACAATTAAACAACAGAGCTACAGAGCCAAGGGCACTTCCAGTCTAGGGAATATACATTGGGAAAACTGAAAATCAATAAGACAGAGCCACCCCCAAATTTAGGGCTGCACTGCTTACAAGAACCTCAACTTGGGTACACCTTAAATATCCCAGGAAATATAAAAATGGTTCAAAAATCTGTGGTATTTATGTCCGATGGAATATCCCTCAGCCATGAAATCAATGTCATAAGACAAGGAGCAGCAAAGTGAGTGGATTCAGGTACGATGATTCTAAGTGAAATAAGTCACACAGAAAAAGAAACTTATCATAAGATATGACTTATGAAGATCCTGTAAACACGGCTACACATGAACTGAGTTAGGAAAGAGAACAGAGTCTCACATTTAGAAAACACTCTTATGCCTGCTTAAGGGGAAAGGAGAGGTGGGGTGATGCATAAAACCAGAGTTTGATATAAGCACAGGTACCATTTCCAAAACCAACTGTGGAATAGACAAGACCTACACCTTCCTCAGTGAAAGGGACTCAAAACCCCATATTTCCCGCAGAGGAATAGACCTGACTAGTAAGAATCTTAAAACCTATGTATTATATGTTTCTGGAAGGGAATCAAGTGTGTCTAGACTGGCATAAACATGGCAGAGAGAATCAGCTCAAACCCACTATAAAAAGGAATTTCAAAAACAAAACCAAAAAACAGGGAAATTCTTTCTATTTCCTTCAGGGTCTCTGATGAAACCTGGAAAAACCCTGTCTACAATGACAGCTGGATGTGGCATAAGGCTGGGCACTTGGGACTGAGAGGATTGGTGAGATTGGGTGAGCAAATGCAGACCCTTTAAAGCAAAAATGCATGGCCCAAATTCCATAGGTCCCAAATCTCCAGGTTGAAGGGAATATTACTACAGCTATAACATGTACGGGAAACCTAGGGAATGGACACACTGTGAATACAAAAGTTTTCTAAAACTCAACGCGTAGTCCATCTCCTGGTGCTCCGGTTTGACTTTCCAACTGCTTTACTATCAATCTCCCAACTTGGAGAGACAGCCCCTTTAACCTCCTGGTTCACACAGGTTGCCAATTTGGCAGAGGATGGAAGGGAAGAGGGAGAACCAATGAGAGAGTTACTGTTAGGCATTTGGACGGGCACATGTCACTCTAATTTCCCGGCAGGAAGAAGAATTAACCAGAGTCTCAGCCACTCACCGGGATCCAGTATAGGTCCTGCACCAAAATTTTGGACTTGCGTACAGCTCACAAAAAACGAGTTGGAAAATGGAGCTCAGGGCCACAGCAATTCACAAACTGGCCGAGTAATAAAGGACAACTATCGTCCAAAAATCTGTTGAGGGAAGGCAACGAGGCAGACTTGAAAGCCAGGCAGAAGAGCAGGAAACAGATTTCAAGAGGTACGTTGGAATCGCCTTTAAAGCACAGGAAGAGGGGCACAACTTCGACAATGACGCACTTGGCCAAAAAGGGCGTATGCGTTTTCTCCTGAATATATTCAGGAGAAAACGCATACGCCCTTTTTGGCCAAACAAGCAAGCGGGCAATGCAAATCTGCACTACAAAGAAGTATCACTTCCCACCGGTCAAAAGGGCATCCACAAAATGTGTAAAAATCAGAAAGGCAAGACAGGCCCTGGAGAACAGGGAGCCTTGTTATGCTGATGGGCGAGATGTAAATTGCCAACTGCCTCACTGGAGGAGTGCATTGCGTTCCCTAAAACAAGTAAACAACAGAGCAACAGAGCCAAGGGCACTTACAGTCTAGGGAATATACATTGGGAAAACTGAAAATCAATAAGACAGAGCCACCCCCAAATTTAGGGCTGCACTGCTTACAAGAACCTCAACTTGGGTACACCTTAAATATCCCAGGAAATATAAAAATGGTTCAAAAACTGTGGTATTTATGTCCGATGGTATATCCCTCAGCCATGAAATCAATGTCATAAGACCAGGAGCAGCAAAGTGAGTGGATTCAGGTACGATGATTCTACGTGAAATAAGTCACACAGAAAAAGAAACTTATCATAAGATATGACTTGTGAAGATCCTGTAAACATGGCTACTCATGAACTGAGTTAGGAAAGAGAACAGAGTCTCACATTTCGAAAACACTCTTATGCCTGCTTAAGGGGAAAGGAGAGGTGGGGTGATGCATAAAACCAGAGTTTGATATAAGCACAGGTACCATTTCCAAAACCAACTGTGGAATAGACAAGACCTACACCTTCCTCAGTGAAAGGGACTCAAAACCCCATATTTCCCACAGAGGAATAGATCTGACTAGTAAGAATCTTAAAACCTATGTATTGATATGTCTCTGTTAGGGAATCAAGTGTGTCTAGACTGGCATAAACATGGCAGAGAGAATCAGCTCAAACCCACTATAAAAAGGAATTTCAAAAACAAAAGCAAAAAGCAGGGAACTTCTTTACATTTCCTTCAGGGTCTCTGATGAAACCTGGAAAAACCCTGTCTACAATGACAGCTCGATGTGGCATAAGGCTGGACACATGGGACTGAGAGAATTGGTGAGATTGGGTGAGCAAATGCAGACCCTTTAAAGCAAAAATGCATGGCCCCCATTCCATGGGTCCCAACTCTCCAGGTTGAAGGGAATAATACTACAGCTATAACATGTACGGGAAACCTAGAGAATGGACACACTGTGAATACAAAAGGTTTCTAAAACTCAACGAGTAGTCCCTCTCCTGGTGCTCCGGTTTGACTTTCCAACTGCTTTACTATCAATCTCCCAACTTGGAGAGACAGCCCCTTTAACCTCCTGGTTCGCACAGGTTGCCAATTTGGCAGAGGATGGAAGGGAAGAGGGAGAACCAATGAGAGAGTTACTGTTAGGCATTTGGACGGGCACATGTCACTCTAATTTCCCGGCAGGAAGAAGAATTAACCAGAGTCTCAGCCACCCACGGGAACCAGTATAGGTCCTGAACCAAAATTTTGGACTTGCGTACAGCTCACAAAAAACGAGTTGGGAAATGGAGCTCAGGGCCACAGCAATTCACAAACTGGCAGAGTAATAAAGGACAAGTATCGTCCAAAAATCTGTTGAGAGAAGGCAACGAGGCAGACTTGAAAGCCAGGCAGAATAGCAGGACACAGATTTCAAGAGGTACGTTGGAATCGCCTTTAAAGCACAGGAAGAGGGGCACAACTTCGACAATGACGCACTTGGCCACAAAGGGCGTATGCGTTTTCTCCTGAATATATTCAGGAGAAAACGCATACGCCCTTTTTGGCCAAACAAGCAAGCGGGCAATGCAAATCTGCACTACAAAGAAGTATCACTTCCCACCGGTCAAAAGGGACATCCACAAAATGTGTAAAAATCAGAAAGGCAAGACAGGCCCTGGAGAACAGGGAGCCTTGTTATGCTGATGGGCGAGATGTAAATTGCCAACTGCCTCACTGGAGGAGTGCATTGCGTTCCCTAAAACAAGTAAACAACAGAGCTACAGAGCCAAGGGCACTTACAGTCTAGGGAATATACATTGGGAAAACTGAAAATCAATAACACAGAGCCACCCCCAAATTTAGGGCTGCACTGCTTACAAGAACCTCAACTTGGGTACACCTTAAATATACCAGGAATTATAAAAATGGATAAAAAAACTGTGGTATTTATGTCCGATGGAATATCCCTCAGCCATGAAATCAATGTCATAAGACCAGGAGCAGCAAAGTGAGTGGATTCAGGTACGATGATTCTACGTGAAATAAGTCACACAGAAAAAGAAACTTATCATAAGATATGACTTGTGAAGATCCTGTAAACATGGCTACACATGAACTGAGTTAGGAAAGAGAACAGAGTCTCACATTTCGAAAACACTCTTATGCCTGCTTAAGGGGAAAGGAGAGGTGGGGTGATGCATAAAACCAGAGTTTGATATAAGCACAGGTACCATTTCCAAAACCAACTGTGGAATAGACAAGACCTACACCTTCCTCAGTGAAAGGGACTCAAAACCCCATATTTCCCGCAGAGGAATAGATCTGACTAGTAAAAATCTTAAAACCTATGTATTGATATGTCTCTGTTAGGGAATCAAGTGTGTCTAGACTGGCATAAACATGGCAGAGAGAATCAGCTCAAACCCACTAAAAAAGGAATTTCAAAAACAAAACCAAAAAACAGGGAAATTCTTTACATTTCCTTCAGGGTCTCTGATGAAACCTGGAAAAACCCTGTCTACAATGACAGCTGGATGTGGCATAAGGCTGGACACTTGGGACTGAGAGGATTGGTGAGATTGGGTGAGCAAATGCAGACCCTTTAAAGCAAAAATGCATGGCCCCCATTCCATGGGTCCCAACTCTCCAGGTTGAAGGGAATATTACTACAGCTATAACATGTACGGGAAACCTAGAGAATGGACACACTGTGAATACAAAAGGTTTCTAAAACTCAACGAGTAGTCCCTCTCCTGGTGCTCCGGTTTGACTTTGCAACTGCTTTACTATCAATCTCCCAACTTGGAGAGACAGCCCCTTTAACCTCCTGGTTCACACAGGTTGCCAATTTGGCAGAGGATGGAAGGGAAGAGGGAAAACGAATGAGAGAGTTACTGTTAGGCGTTTTGACGGGCACATGTCACTCTAATTTCCCGGCAGGAAGAAGAATTAACCAGAGTCTCAGCCACCCACCGGGAACCAGTATAGGTCCTGAACCAAAATTTTGGACTTGCGTACAGCTCACAAAAAACGAGTTGGAAAATGGAGCTCAGGGCCACAGCAATTCACAAACTGGCAGAGTAATAAAGGACAACTATCGTCCAAAAATCTGTTGAGGGAAGGCAACGAGGCAGACTTGAAAGCCAGACAGAAGAGCAGGAAACAGATTTCAAGAGGTACGTTGGAATCGCCTTTAAAGCACATTAAGAGGGGCACAACTTCGACAATGATGCAGTTGGCCAAAAAGGGCGTATGCGTTTTCTCCTGAATATATTCAGGAGAAAACGCATACGCCCTTTTTGGCCAAACAAGCAAGCGGGCAATGCAAATCTGCACTACAAAGAAGTATCACTTCCCACCGGTCAAAAGGGACATCCACAAAATGTGTAAAAACTAGAAAGGCAAGACAGGCCCTGGAGAACAGGGAGCCTTGTTATGCTGATGAGCGGGATGTAAATTGCCAACTGCCTCACTGGAGGAGTGCACTGCGTTCCCTAAAACAAGTAAACAACAGAGCTACAGAGCCAAGGGCACTTCCAGTCTAGGGAATATACATTGGGAAAACTGAAAATCAATAACACAGAGCCACCCCCAAATTTAGGGCTGCACTGCTTACAAGAACCTCAACTTGGGTACACCTTAAATATCCCAGGAAATATAAAAATGGTTCAAAAATCTGTGGTATTTATGTCCGATGGAATATCCCTCAGCCATGAAATCAATGTCATAAGACCAGGAGCAGCAAAGTGAGTGGATTCAGGTACGATGATTCTAAGTGAAATAAGTCACACAGAAAAAGAAACTTATCATAAGATATGACTTATGAAGATCCTGTAAACACGGCTACACATGAACTGAGTTAGGAAAGAGAACAGAGTCTCACATTTCGAAAACACTCTTATGCCTGCTTAAGGGGAAAGGAGAGGTGGGGTGATGCATAAAACCAGAGTTTGATATAAGCACAGGTACCATTTCCAAAACCAACTGTGGAATAGACAAGACCTACACCTTCCTCAGTGAAAGGGACTCAAAACCCCATATTTCCCGCAGAGGAATAGATCTGACTAGTAAGTATCTTAAAACCTATGTATTGATATGTTTCTGTAAGGGAATCAAGTGTGTCTAGACTGGCATAAACATGGCAGAGAGAATCAGCTCAAACCCACTATAAAAAGGAATTTCAAAAACAAAACCAAAAAACAGGGAAATTCTTTCTATTTCCTTCAGGGTCTCTGATGAAACCTGGAAAAACCCTGTCTACAATGACAGCTGGATGTGGCATAAGGCTGGGCACTTGGGACTGAGAGGATTGGTGAGATTGGGTGAGCAAATGCAGACCCTTTAAAGCAAAAATGCATGGCCCCCATTCCATAGGTCCCAACTCTCCAGGTTGAAGGGAATATTACTACAGCTATAACATGTACGGGAAACCTAGGGAATGGACACACTGTGAATACAAAAGTTTTCTAAAACTCAACGCGTAGTCCCTCTCCTGGTGCTCCGGTTTGACTTTCCAACGGCTTTACTATCAATCTCCCAACTTGGAGAGACAGCCCCTTTAACCTCCTGGTTCACACAGGTTGCCAATTTGGCAGAGTATGGAAGGGAAGAGGGAGAACCAATGAGAGAGTTACTGTTAGGCATTTGGACGGGCACATGTCACTCTAATTTCCAGGCAGGTAGAAGAATTAACCAGAGTCTCAGCCCCCCACCGGGAACCAGTATAGTTCCTGAACGAAAATTTAGGACTTGCGTACAGCTCACAAAAAACGAGTTGGGAGGGCTTCCCTGGTGGCGCAGTGGTTGAGAGTCCGCCTGCCAATGCAGGGGACACGGGTTCGTGCCCCGGTCCGGGAGGATCCAACGTACTGCTGAGCGGCTGGGCCCGGGAGCCATGACCGCTGGGCCTGCACGTCCGGAGCCTGTGCTGCGCAACGGGAGAGGCGACAGCAGTGAGAGGCCCGCGTACCAAAAAAAAAAAAAAAAAAAATGAGTTGGGAAATGGAGCTCAGGGCCACAGCAATTCACAAACTGGCAGAGTAATAAAGGACAACTATCGTCCAAAAATCTGTTGAGAGAAGGCAACGAGGCAGACTTGAAAGCCAGGCAGAAGAGCAGGAAACAGATTTCAAGAGGTACGTTGGAATCGCCTTTAAAGCACAGGAAGAGGGGCACAACTTCGACAATGACGCAGTTGGCCAAAAAGGGCGTATGTATTTTCTCCTGAATATATTCAGGAGAAAACGCATACGCCCTTTTTGGCCAAACAAGCAAGCGGGCAATGCAAATCTGCACTACAAAGAAGTATCACTTCCCACCGGTCAAAAGGGACATCCACACAATGTGTAAAAACCAGAAAGGCAAGACAGGCCCTGGAGAAGAGGGAGCCTTGTTTTGCTGATGGGCGGGATGTAAATTGCCAACTGCCTCACTGGAGGTGTGCATTGCGTTCCCTAAAACAAGTAAACAACAGAGCTACAGAGCCAAGGGCACTTCCAGTCTAGGGAATATACCTTGGGAAAACTGAAAATCAATAAGACAGAGCCACCCCCAAACTTAGGGCTGCAATGCTTACAAGAACCTCAACTTGGGTACACCTTAAATATCCCAGGAAATATAAAAATGGTTCAAAAAACTGTGGTATTTATGTCCGATGGAATATCCCTCAGACATGAAATCAATGTCATAAGACCAGGAGCAGCAAAGTGAGTGGATTCAGGTACGATGATTCTAAGTGAAATAGGTCACACAGAAAAAGAAACTTATCATAAGATATGACTTATGAAGATCCCGTAAACATGGCTACACATGAACTGAGTTAGGAAAGAGAACAGAGTCTCACATTTAGAAAACACTCTTATGCCTGCTTAAGGGGAAAGGAGAGGTGGGGTGATGCATAAAACCAGAGTTTGATATAAGCACAGGTACCATTTCCAAAACCAACTGTGGAATAGACAAGACCTACACCTTCCTCAGTGAAAGGGACTCAAAACCCCATATTTCCCGCAGAGGAATAGATCCGACTAGTAAGAATCTTAAAACCTATGTATTGTTATGTCTCTGTAAGGGAATCCAGTGTGTCTAGACTGGCATAAACATGGCAGACAGAATCAGCTCAAACCCACTATAAAAAGGAATTTCAAAAACAAAACCAAAAAACAGGGAAATTCTTTACATTTCCTTCAGGGTCTCTGATGAAACCTGGCAAAACCTTGTCTACAATGACAGCTGGATGTGGCATAAGGCTGGACACTTAGGACTGAGAGGATTGGTGAGATAGGGTGAGCAAATGCAGACCCTTTAAAGCAAAAATGCATGGCCCCCATTCCAAGGTTCCCAACTCTCCAGGTTGAAGTGAATATTACTACAGCTATAACATGTACGGGAAACCTAGAGAATGGACACACTGTGAATACAAAAGGTTTCTAAAACTCAACGAATAGTCCCTCTCCTGGTGCTCTGGTTTGACTTTCCAAATGCTTTACTATCAATCTCCCAACTTGGAGAGACAATCCTTTAACCTCCTGGTTCGCACAGGTTGCCAAATTGGCAGAGGATGGAAGGGAAGAGGGAGAACAAATGAGAGAGTTACTGTTAGGCATTTGGACGGGCACATGTCACTCTAATTTCCCGGCAGGAAGAAGAATTAACCAGAGTCTCAGCCACCCACCGGGAACCAGTATAGGTCCTGAACCGAAATTTTGGACTTGCGTACAGCTCACAAAAAACGAGTTGGAAAATGGAGCTCAGGGCCACAGCAATTCACAAACTGGCAGAGTAATAAAGGACAATTATCGTCCAAAAATCTGTTGAGGGAAGGCAACGAGGCAGACTTGAAAGCCAGGCAGAATAGCAGGAAACAGATTTCAAGAGGTACGTTGGAATCGCCTTTAAAGCACAGGAAGAGGGGCACAACTTCGACAATGACGCAGTTGGCCAAAAAGGGCGTATGTGTTTTCTCCCGAATATATTCAGGAGAAAACGCATACGCCCCTTTTGGCCAAACAAGCAAGCGGGCAATGCAAATCTGCACTACAAAGAAGTATCACTTCCCACCGGTCAAAAGGGACATCCACACAATGTGTAAAAACCAGAAAGGCAAGACAGGCCCTGGAGAAGAGGGAGCCTTGTTTTGATGATGGGCGGGATGTAAATTGCCAACTGCCTCACTGGAGGTGTGCATTGCGTTCCCTAAAACAAGTAAACAACAGAGCTACACAGCCAAGGGCACTTCCAGTCTAGGGAATATACCTTGGGAAAACTGAAAATCAATAAGACAGAGCCACCCCCAAATTTAGGGCTGCAATGCTTACAAGAACCTCAACTTGGGTACACCTTAAATATCCCAGGAAATATAAAAATGGTTCAAAATCTGTGGTATTTATGTCCGATGGAATATCCCTCAGACATGAAATCAATGTCATAAGACCAGGAGCAGCAAAGTGAGTGGATTCAGGTACGATGATTCTAAGTGAAATAGGTCACACAGAAAAAGAATCTTATCATAAGATATGACTTATGAAGATCCCGTAAACATGGCTACACATGAACTGAGTTAGGAAAGAGAACAGAGTCTCACATTTCGAAAACACTCTTATGACTGCTTAAGGGGAAAGGAGAGGTGGGGTGATGCATAAAACCAGAGTTTGATATAAGCACAGGTACCATTTCCAAAACCAACTGTAGAATAGACAAGACCTACACCTTCCTCAGTGAAAGGGACTCAAAACCCCATATTTCCCGCAGAGGAATAGATCAGACTAGTAAGAATCTTAAAACCTATGTATTGTTATGTCTCTGTAAGGGAATCAAGTGTGTCTAGACTGGCATAAACATGGCAGAGAGAATCAGCTCAAACCCACTATAAAAAGGAATTTCAAAAACAAAACCAAAAAACAGGGAAATTCTTTACATTTCCTTCAGGATCTCTGATGAAACCTGGAAAAACCCTGTCTACAATGACAGCTGGATGTGGCATAAGGCTGGACACTTGGGACTGAGAGGATTGGTGAGATAGGGTGAGCAAATGCAGACCCTTTAAAGCAAAAATGCATGGCCCCCATTCCAAGGGTCCCAACTCTCCAGGTTGAAGGGAATATTACTACAGCTATAACATGTACGGGAAACCTAGAGAATGGACACACTGTGAATACAAATGGTTTCTAAAACTCAACGAGTAGTCCCTCTCCTGGTGCTCCGGTTTGACTTTACAACTGCTTTACTATCAATCTCCCAACTTGGAGAGACAGCCCCTTTAACCTCCTGGTTCGCACAGGTTGCCAATTTGGCAGAGGATGGAAGGGAAGAGGGAGAACCAATGAGAGAGTTACTGTTAGGCATTTGGACGGGCACATGTCACTCTAATTTCCCGGCAGGAAGAAGAATTAACCAGAGTCTCAGCCACCCACCGGGAACCAGTGTAGGTCCTGAACCAAAATTTTGGACTTGCGTACAGCTAACAAAAAACGAGTTGGAAAATGGAGCTCAGGGCCACAGCAATTCACAAAATGGCAGAGTAATAAAGGACAACTAAAGTCCAAAAATCTGTTGAGGGAAGGCAACGAGGCCGACTTGAAAGCCAGGCAGAATAGCAGGAAACAGATTTCAAGAGGTACGTTGGAATCGCCTTTAAAGCACAGGAAGAGGGGCACAACTTCGACAATGACGCACTTGGCCAAAAAGGGCGTATGCGTTTTCTCCTGAATATATTCAGGAGAAAACGCATACGCCCTTTTTGGCCGAACAAGCAAGCGGGCAATGCAAATCTGCACTACAAAGAAGTATCACTTCCCACCGGTCAAAAGGGACATCCACAAAATGTGTAAAAACCAGAAAGGCAAGACAGGCCCTGGAGAACAGGGAGCTTTGTTATGCTGATGGTCGGGATGTAAATTGCCAACTGCCTCACTGGAGGAGTGCACTGCGTTCCCTAAAACAAGTAAACAACAGAGCTACAGAGCCAAGGGCACTTCCAGTCTAGGGAATATACATTGGGAAAACTGAAAATCAATAAGACAGAGCCACCCCCAAATTTAGGGCTGCACTGCTTACAAGAACCTCAACTTGGGTACACCTTAAATATCCCAGGAAATATAAAAATGGTTCAAAAAATTGTTGTATTTATGTCCGATGGAATATCCCTCAGCCATGAAATCAATGTCATAAGACCAGGAGCAGCAAAGTGAGTGGATTCAGTTACGATGATTCTAAGTGAAATAAGTCACACAGAAAAAGAAACTTATCATAAGATATGACTTATGAAGATCCTGTAAACACGCCTACACATGAACTGAGTTAGGAAAGAGAACAGAGTCTCACATTTAGAAAACACTCTTATGCCTGCTTAAGGGGAAAGGAGAGGTGGGGTGATGCATAAAACCAGAGTTTGATATAAGCACAGGTACCATTTCCAAAACCAACTGTGGAATAGACATGACCTATACCTTCCTCAGTGAAAGGGACTCAAAACCCCATATTTCCCGCAGAGGAATACATCTGACTAGTAAGAATCTTAAAACCTATGTATTGATATGTCTCTGTAAGGGAAACAAGTGAGTCTAGACTGGCATAAACATGATAGAGGGAATCAGCTCAAACCCACTATAAAAAGGAATTTCAAAAACAAAACCAAAAAACAGGGAAATTCTTTACATTTCCTTCAGGGTCTCTGATGAAACCTGGAAAAACCCTGTCTACAATGACAGCTGGATGTGGCATAAGTCTGGACACTTGGGACTGAGAGGATTGGTGAGATTGGGTGAGCAAATGCAGACGCTTTAAAGCAAAAATGCATGGCCCCCATTCCATGGGTCCCAACTCTCCAGGTTGAAGGGAATATTACTACAGCTAAAACATGTACGGGAAACCTAGAGAATGGACACACTGTGAATACAAAAGGTTTCTAAAACTCAACGAGTAGTCCCACTCCTGGTGCTCCGGTTTGACTTTCCAACTGCTTTATTATCAGTCTCCCAACTTGGAGAGACAGCCCCTTTAACCTCCTGGTTCGCACAGGTTGCCAATTTGGCAGAGGATGGAAGGGAAGAGGGAGAACCAATGAGAGAGTTACTGTTAGGCATTTGGACGGGCACATGTCACTCTAATTTCCCGGCAGGAAGAAGAATTAACCAGAGTCTCAGCCACCCACCGGGAACCAGTGTAGGTCCTGAACCAAAATTTTGGACTTGCGTACAGCTAACAAAAAACGAGTTGGAAAATGGAGCTCAGGGCCACAGCAATTCACAAAATGGCAGAGTAATAAAGGACAACTAACGTCCAAAAATCTGTTGAGGGAAGGCAACGAGGCCGACTTGAAAGCCAGGCAGAATAGCAGGAAACAGATTTCAAGAGGTACGTTGGAATCGCCTTTAAAGCACAGGAAGAGGGGCACAACTTCGACAATGACGCACTTGGCCAAAAAGGGCGTATGCGTTTTCACCTGAATATATTCCGGAGGAAACGCATACGCCCTTTTTGGCCAAACAAGCAAGCGGGCAATGCAAATCTGCACTACAAAGAAGTATCACTTCCCACCGGTCAAAAGGGACATCCACAAAATGTGTAAAAACCAGAAAGGCAAGACAGGCCCTGGAGAACAGGGAGCTTTGTTATGCTGATGGGCGGGATGTAAATTGCCAACTGCCTCACTGGAGGAGTGCACTGCGTTCCCTAAAACAAGTAAACAACAGAGCTACAGAGCCAAGGGCACTTCCAGTCTAGGGAATATACATTGGGAAAACTGAAAATCAATAAGACAGAGCCACCCCCAAATTTAGGGCTGCACTGCTTACAAGAACCTCAACTTGGGTACACCTTAAATATCCCAGGAAATATAAAAATGGTTCAAAAAACTGTGGTATTTATGTCCGATGGAATATCCCTCAGCCATGAAATCAATGTCATAAGACCAGGAGCAGCAAAGTGAGTGGATTCAGGTACGATGATTCTAAGTGAAATAAGTCACACAGAAAAAGAAACTTATCATAAGATATGACTTAAGAAGATCCTGTAAACACGGCTACACATGAACTGAGTTAGGAAAGGGAACAGAGTCTCACATTTAGAAAACACTCTTATGCCTGCTTAAGGGGAAAGGAGAGGTGGGGTGATGCATAAAACCAGAGTTTGATATAAGCACAAGTACCATTTCCAAAACCAACTGTGGAATAGACAAGACATACACCTTCCTCAGTGAAAGGGACTCAAAACCCCATATTTCCCACAGAGGAATAGATCTGACTAGTAAGAATCTTAAAACCTATGTATTGATATGTCTCTGTTAGGGAATCAAGTGTGTCTAGACTGGCATAAACATGATAGAGGGAATCAGCTCAAACCCACTATAAAAAGGAATTTCAAAAACAAAACCAAAAAACAGGGAAATTCTTTACATTTCCTTCAGGGTCTCTGATGAAACCTGGAAAAACCCTGTCTAGAATGACAGCTGGATGTGGCATAAGGCTGGACAGTTGGGACAGAGAGGATTGGTGAGATTGGGTGAGCAAATGCAGACCCTTTAAAGCAAAAATGCATGGCCCCCATTCCATGGGTCCCAACTCTCCAGGTTGAAGGGAATATTACTTCAGCTATAACATGTACGGGAAACCTAGAGAATGGAAACACTGTGAATACAAAAGGTTTCTAAAACTCAACGAGTAGTCCCTCTCCTGGTGCTCCGGTTTTACTTTCCAACTGCTTTACTATCAATCTCCCAACTTGGAGAGACAGCCCGTTTAACCTACTGGTTCGCACAGGTTGCCAATTTGGCAGAGAATGGAATGGAAGAGGGAGAACCAATGAGAGAGTTACTGTTAGGCATTTGGACGGGCACATGTCACTCTAATTTCCCGGCAGGAAGAAGAATTCACCAGAGTCTCAGCCACCCACCGGGAACCAGTATAGGTCCTGAACCAAAATTTTGGACTTGCGTACAGCTCACAAAAAACGAGTTGGAAAATGGAGCTCAGGGCCACAGCAATTCACAAACTGGCAGAGTAATAAAGGACAAGTATCGTCCAAAAATCTGTTGAGGGAAGGCAACGAGGCAGACTTGAAAGCCAGGCAGAAGAGCAGGAAACAGATTTCAAGAGGTACCTTGGAATCGCCTTTAAAGCACAGGAAGAGGGGCACAAAATCGACAATGACCAACTTGGCCAAAAAGGGCGTATGCGTTTTCTCCTGAATATATTCAGGAGAAAACGCATACGCCCTTTTTGGCCAAACAAGCAAGCGGGCAATGCAAATCTGCACTACAAAGAAGTATCACTTCCCACCGGTCAAAAGGGACATCCACAAAATGTGTAAAAACCAGAAAGGCAAGACAGGCCCTGGAGAACAGGGAGCCTTGTTATGCTGATGGGCGGGATGTAAATTGCCAACTGCCTCACTGGAGGAGTGCATTGCGTTCCCTAAAACAAGTAAACAATAGAGCTACAGAGCCAAGGGCACATCCAGTCTAGGGAATATACCTTGGGAAAACTGAAAATCAATAAGACAGAGCCACCCCCAAATTTAGTGCTGCACTGCTTACAAGAACCTCAACTTGGGTACACCTTAAATATCCCAGGAAATATAAAAATGGTTCAAAAACTGTGGTATTTATGTCCGATGCAATATCCCTCAGCCATGAAATCAATGTCATAAGACCAGGAGCAGCAAAGTGAGTGGATTCAGGTACGATGATTCTAAGTGAAATAAGTCACACAGAAAAAGAAACTTACCATAAGATATGACTTATGAAGATCCTGTAAACACGGCTACACATGAACTGAGTTAGGAAAGAGAACAGAGTCTCACATTTAGAAAACACTCTTATGCCTGCTTAATGGGAAAGGAGAGGTGAGTTGATGCATAAAACCAGAGTTTGTTATAAGCACAGGTACCATTTCCAAAACCAACTGTGGTATAGACAAGACCTACACCTTCCTCAGTGAAAGGGACTCAAAACCCCATATTTCCCGCAGAGGAATAGATCTGAGTAGTAAGAATCTTAAAACCTATGTATTGATATGTCTCTGTAAGGGAATCAAGTGTGTCTAGACTGGCATAAACATGGCAGAGAGAATCAGCTCAAACCCACTATAAAAAGGAATTTCAAAAACAAAACCAAAAAACAGGGAAACTCTTTACATTTCCTTCAGGGTCTCTGATGAAACCTGGAAAAACCCTGTCTACAATGACAGCTGGATGTGGCATAAGGCTGGACACTTGGGACTGAGAGGATTGGTGAGATTGGGTGAGCAAATGCAGACCCTTTAAAGCAAAAATGCATGGCCCCCATTCCATGGGTCCCAACTCTCCAGGTTGAAGGGAATATTACTACAGCTATAACATGTACGGGAAACCTAGAGAATGGACACACTGTGAATACAAAAGGTTTCTAAAACTCAACGAGTAGTCCCTCTCCTGGTGCTCCGGTTTGACTTTCCAACTGCTTTACTATCAATCTCCCAACTTGGAGAGACAGCCCCTTTAACCTCCTGGTTCGCACACGTTGCCAATTTGGCAGAGGATGGAAGGGAAGAGGGAGAACCAATGAGAGAGATACTGTTAGGCATTTGGACGGGCACATGTCACTCTAATTTCCCGGCAGGAAGAAGAATTAACCAGAGTCTCAGCCATCCACCGGGAACCAGTGTAGGTCCTGAACCAAAATTTTGGACTTGCGTACAGCTCACAAAAAACGAGTTGGGAAATGGAGCTCAGGGCCACAGCAATTCACAAACTGGCAGAGTAATAAAGGACAAGTATCGTCCAAAAATTTGTTGAGGGAAGGCAACGAGGCAGACTTGAAAGCCAGGCAGAATAGCAGGAAACTGATTTCAAGAGGTACGTTGGAATTGCCTTTAAAGCACAGGAAGAGGGGCACAACTTCGAAAATGACGCAGTTGGCCAAAAAGGGCGTATGCGTTTTCTCCTGAATATATTCAGGAGAAAACGCATACGCCCTTTTTGGCCAAACAAGCAAGCGGGCAATGCAAATCTGCACTACAAAGAAGTATCACTTCCCAACGGTCAAAAGGGACATCCACAAAATGTGTAAAAACCAGAAAGGCAAGACAGGCCGTGGAGAACAGGGAGCCTTGTTATGCTGATGGGCGGGATGTAAATTGCCAACTGCCTCACTGGAGGAGTGCATTGAGTTCCCTAAAACAAGTAAACAACAGAGCTACAGAGCCAAGGGCACTTCCAGTCTAGGGAATATACATTGGGAAAACTGCAAATCAATAACACAGAGCCACCCCCAAATTTAGGGCTGCACTGCTTACAAGAACCTCAACTTGGGTACACCTTAAATATCCCAGGAAATATAAAAATGTTTCAAAAAACTGTGGTATTTATGTCCGATGGAATATCCCTCAGCCATGAAATCAATGTCATAAGACCAGAAGCAGCAAAGTGAGTGGATTCACGTACGATGATTCTAAGTGAAATAAGTCACACAGAAAAAGAAACTTATCATAAGATATGACTTGTGAAGATCCTGTAAACATGGCTACACATGAACTGAGTTAGGAATGTGTACAGAGTCTCACATTTAGAAAACACTCTTATGCCTGCTTAAGGGGAAAGGAGAGGTGGGGTGATGCATAAAACCAGTGTTTGATATAAGCACAGGTACCATTTCCAAAACCAACTGTGGAATAGACAAGACCTACACCTTCCTCAGTAGAACGGACTCAAAACCCCATATTTCCCGCAGAGGAATAGATCTGACTAGTAAGACTCTTAAAACCTATATATTGATATGTCTCTCTAAGGGAATCAAGTGTGTCTAGACTGGCATAAACATGGCAGAGAGAATCAGCTCAAACCCACTATAAAAAGGAATTTCAAAAACAAAACCAAAAAACAGGGAAATTGTTTCTATTTCCTTCAGGGTCTCTGATGAAACCTGGAATGACCCTATCTACAATGACAGCTTTATGTGGCATAACCTGGACACTTGGGACTGAGAGGATTGGTGAGATTGGGTGAGCAAATGCAGACCCTTTAAAGCAAAAATGCATGGCCCCCATTCCATGGGTCCCAAATCTCCATGTTGAAGGGAATATTACTACAGCTATAACATGTACGAGAAACCTAGAGAATGGACACACTGTGAATACAAAAGGTTTCTAAAACTCAACGCGCAGTCCCTCTCCTGGTGCTCCGGTATGACTTTCCAACTGCTTTACTATCAATCTCCCAACTTGGAGAGACAGCCCCTTTAACCTCCTGGTTCGCACAGGTTGCCAATTTGGCAGAGGATGGAAGGGAAGAGGGAGAACCAATGAGAGAGTTACTGTTAGGCATTTGGACGGGCACATGTCACTCTAATTTCCCGGCAGGAAGAAGAATTAACCAGAGTCTCAGCCACCCACCGGGAACCAGTGTAGGTCCTGAACCAAAATTTTGGACTTGCGTACAGCTAACAAAAAACGAGTTGGAAAATGGAGCTCAGGGCCACAGCAATTCACAAAATGGCAGAGTAATAAAGGACAACTAACGTCCAAAAATCTGTTGAGGGAAGGCAACGAGGCCGACTTGAAAGCCAGGCAGAATAGCAGGAAACAGATTTCAAGAGGTACGTTGGAATCGCCTTTAAAGCACAGGAAGAGGGGCACAACTTCGACAATGACGCACTTGGCCAAAAAGGGCGTATGCGTTTTCACCTGAATATATTCCGGAGAAAACGCATACGCCCTTTTTGGCCAAACAAGCAAGCGGGCAATGCAAATCTGCACTACAAAGAAGTATCACTTCCCACCGGTCAAAAGGGACATCCACAAAATGTGTAAAAACCAGAAAGGCAAGACAGGCCCTGGAGAACAGGGAGCTTTGTTATGCTGATGGGCGGGATGTAAATTGCCAACTGCCTCACTGGAGGAGTGCACTGCGTTCCCTAAAACAAGTAAACAACAGAGCTACAGAGCCAAGGGCACTTCCAGTCTAGGGAATATACATTGGGAAAACTGCAAATCAATAAGACAGACCCACCCCCAAATTTAGGGCTGCACTGCTTACAAGAACCTCAACTTGGGTACACCTTAAATATCCCAGGAAATATAAAAATGGTTCAAAAAACTGTGGTATTTATGTCCGATGGAATATCCCTCAGCCATGAAATCAATGTCATAAGACCAGGAGCAGCAAAGTGAGTGGATTCAGGTACGATGATTCTAAGTGAAATAAGTCACACAGAAAAAGAAACTTATCATAAGATATGACTTATGAAGATCCTGTAAACACGGCTACACATGAACTGAGTTAGGAAAGGGAACAGAGTCTCACATTTAGAAAACACTCTTATGCCTGCTGAAGGGGAAAGGAGAGGTGGGGTGATGCATAAAACCAGAGTTTGATATAAGCACAAGTACCATTTCCAAAACCAACTGTGGAATAGACAAGACATACACCTTCCTCAGTGAAAGGGACTCAAAACCCCATATTTCCCACAGAGGAATAGATCTGACTAGTAAGAATCTTAAAACCTATGTATTGATATGTCTCTGTTAGGGAATCAAGTGTGTCTAGACTGGCATAAACATGATAGAGGGAATCAGCTCAAACCCACTATAAAAAGGAATTTCAAAAACAAAACCAAAAAACAGGGAAATTCTTTACATTTCCTTCAGGGTCTCTGATGAAACCTGGAAAAACCCTGTCTAGAATGACAGCTGGATGTGGCATAATGCTGGACAGTTGGGACAGAGAGGATTGGTGAGATTGGGTGAGCAAATGCAGACCCTTTAAAGCAAAAATGCATGGCCCCCATTCCATGGGTCCCAACTCTCCAGGTTGAAGGGAATATTACTTCAGCTATAACATGTACGGGAAACCTAGAGAATGGAAACACTGTGAATACAAAAGGTTTCTAAAACTCAACGAGTAGTCCCTCTCCTGGTGCTCCGGTTTTACTTTCCAACTGCTTTACTATCAATCTCCCAACTTGGAGAGACAGCCCCTTTAACCTACTGGTTCGCACAGGTTGCCAATTTGGCAGAGAATGGAAGGGAAGAGGGAGAACCAATGAGAGAGTTACTGTTAGGCATTTGGACGGGCACATGTCACTCTAATTTCCCGGCAGGAAGAAGAATTCACCAGAGTCTCAGCCACCCACCGGGAACCAGTATAGGTCCTGAACCAAAATTTTGGACTTGCGTACAGCTCACAAAAAACGAGTTGGAAAATGGAGCTCAGGGCCACAGCAATTCACAAACTGGCAGAGTAATAAAGGACAAGTATCGTCCAAAAATCTGTTGAGGGAAGGCAACGAGGCAGACTTGAAAGCCAGGCAGAAGAGCAGGAAACAGATTTCAAGAGGTACCTTGGAATCGCCTTTAAAGCACAGGAAGAGGGGCACAAAATCGACAATGACCAACTTGGCCAAAAAGGGCGTATGCGTTTTCTCCTGAATATATTCAGGAGAAAACGCATACGCCCTTTTTGGCCAAACAAGCAAGCGGGCAATGCAAATCTGCACTACAAAGAAGTATCACTTCCCACCGGTCAAAAGGGACATCCACAAAATGTGTAAAAACCAGAAAGGCAAGACAGGCCCTGGAGAACAGGGAGCCTTGTTATGCTGATGGGCGGGATGTAAATTGCCAACTGCCTCACTGGAGGAGTGCATTGCGTTCCCTAAAACAAGTAAACAATAGAGCTACAGAGCCAAGGGCACATCCAGTCTAGGGAATATACCTTGGGAAAACTGAAAATCAATAAGACAGAGCCACCCCCAAATTTAGTGCTGCACTGCTTACAAGAACCTCAACTTGGGTACACCTTAAATATCCCAGGAAATATAAAAATGGTTCAAAAACTGTGGTATTTATGTCCGATGCAATATCCCTCAGCCATGAAATCAATGTCATAAGACCAGGAGCAGCAAAGTGAGTGGATTCAGGTACGATGATTCTAAGTGAAATAAGTCACACAGAAAAAGAAACTTACCATAAGATATGACTTATGAAGATCCTGTAAACACGGCTACACATGAACTGAGTTAGGAAAGAGAACAGAGTCTCACATTTAGAAAACACTCTTATGCCTGCTTAATGGGAAAGGAGAGGTGAGTTGATGCATAAAACCAGAGTTTGTTATAAGCACAGGTACCATTTCCAAAACCAACTGTGGTATAGACAAGACCTACACCTTCCTCAGTGAAAGGGACTCAAAACCCCATATTTCCCGCAGAGGAATAGATCTGACTAGTAAGAATCTTAAAACCTATGTATTGATATGTCTCTGTAAGGGAATCAAGTGTGTCTAGACTGGCATTAACATGGCAGAGAGAATCAGCTCAAACCCACTATAAAAAGGAATTTCAAAAACAAAACCAAAAAACAGGGAAACTCTTTACATTTCCTTCAGGGTCTCTGATGAAACCTGGAAAAACCCTGTCTACAATGACAGCTGGATGTGGCATAAGGCTGGACACTTGGGACTGAGAGGATTGGTGAGATTGGGTGAGCAAATGCAGACCCTTTAAAGCAAAAATGCATGGCCCCCATTCCATGGGTCCCAACTCTCCAGGTTGAAGGGAATATTACTACAGCTATAACATGTACGGGAAACCTAGAGAATGGACACACTGTGAATACAAAAGGTTTCTAAAACTCAACGAGTAGTCCCTCTCCTGGTGCTCCGGTTTGACTTTCCAACTGCTTTACTATCAATCTCCCAACTTGGAGAGACAGCCCCTTTAACCTCCTGGTTCGCACACGTTGCCAATTTGGCAGAGGATGGAAGGGAAGAGGGAGAACCAATGAGAGAGATACTGTTAGGCATTTGGACGGGCACATGTCACTCTAATTTCCCGGCAGGAAGAAGAATTAACCAGAGTCTCAGCCATCCACCGGGAACCAGTGTAGGTCCTGAACCAAAATTTTGGACTTGCGTACAGCTCACAAAAAACGAGTTGGGAAATGGAGCTCAGGGCCACAGCAATTCACAAACTGGCAGAGTAATAAAGGACAAGTATCGTCCAAAAATTTGTTGAGGGAAGGCAACGAGGCAGACTTGAAAGCCAGGCAGAATAGCAGGAAACTGATTTCAAGAGGTACGTTGGAATTGCCTTTAAAGCACAGGAAGAGGGGCACAACTTCGAAAATGACGCAGTTGGCCAAAAAGGGCGTATGCGTTTTCTCCTGAATATATTCAGGAGAAAACGCATACGCCCTTTTTGGCCAAACAAGCAAGCGGGCAATGCAAATCTGCACTACAAAGAAGTATCACTTCCCAACGGTCAAAAGGGACATCCACAAAATGTGTAAAAACCAGAAAGGCAAGACAGGCCGTGGAGAACAGGGAGCCTTGTTATGCTGATGGGCGGGATGTAAATTGCCAACTGCCTCACTGGAGGAGTGCATTGAGTTCCCTAAAACAAGTAAACAACAGAGCTACAGAGCCAAGGGCACTTCCAGTCTAGGGAATATACATTGGGAAAACTGCAAATCAATAAGACAGAGCCACCCCCAAATTTAGGGCTGCACTGCTTACAAGAACCTCAACTTGGGTACACCTTAAATATCCCAGGAAATATAAAAATGTTTCAAAAAACTGTGGTATTTATGTCCGATGGAATATCCCTCAGCCATGAAATCAATGTCATAAGACCAGAAGCAGCAAAGTGAGTGGATTCACGTACGATGATTCTAAGTGAAATAAGTCACACAGAAAAAGAAACTTATCATAAGATATGACTTGTGAAGATCCTGTAAACATGGCTACACATGAACTGAGTTAGGAATGTGTACAGAGTCTCACATTTAGAAAACACTCTTATGCCTGCTTAAGGGGAAAGGAGAGGTGGGGTGATGCATAAAACCAGTGTTTGATATAAGCACAGGTACCATTTCCAAAACCAACTGTGGAATAGACAAGACCTACACCTTCCTCAGTAGAACGGACTCAAAACCCCATATTTCCCGCAGAGGAATAGATCTGACTAGTAAGACTCTTAAAACCTATATATTGATATGTCTCTCTAAGGGAATCAAGTGTGTCTAGACTGGCATAAACATGGCAGAGAGAATCAGCTCAAACCCACTATAAAAAGGAATTTCAAAAACAAAACCAAAAAACAGGGAAATTGTTTCTATTTCCTTCAGGGTCTCTGATGAAACCTGGAATGACCCTATCTACAATGACAGCTTTATGTGGCATAACCTGGACACTTGGGACTGAGAGGATTGGTGAGATTGGGTGAGCAAATGCAGACCCTTTAAAGCAAAAATGCATGGCCCCCATTCCATGGGTCCCAAATCTCCATGTTGAAGGGAATATTACTACAGCTATAACATGTACGGGAAACCTAGAGAATGGACACACTGTGAATACAAAAGGTTTCTAAAACTCAACGCGCAGTCCCTCTCCTGGTGCTCCGGTATGACTTTCCAACTGCTTTACTATCAATCTCCCAACTTGGAGAGACAGCCCCTTTAACCTCCTGGTTCGCACAGGTTGCCAATTTGGCAGAGGATGGAAGGGAAGAGGGAGAACCAATGAGAGAGTTACTGTTAGGCATTTGGACGGGCACAGGTCACTCTAATTTCCCGGCAGGAAGAAGAATTAACCAGAGGCTCAGCCACCCACCGGGAACCAGTATAGGTCCTGAACCAAAATTTTGGACTTGCGTACAGCTGACAAAAAACGAGTTGGAAAATGGAGCTCAGGGCCACAGCAATTCACAAACTGGCAGAGTAATAAAGGACAACTATTGTCCAAAAATCTGTTGAGGGAAGGCAACGAGGCAGACTTGAAAGCCAGGCAGAAGAGCAGGAAACAGATTTCAAGAGGTACGTTGGTATCGCCTTTAAAGCACAGGAAGACGGGCACAACTTCGACAATGACGCAGTTGTCCAAAAAGGGCGTATGCGTTTTCTCCTGAATATATTCAGGAGAAAACGCATACGCCCTTTTTGGCCAAACAAGCAAGCGGGCAATGCAAATCTGCACTACAAAGAAGTATCACTTCCCACCGGTCAAAAGGGACATCCACAAAATGTGTAAAAACCAGAAAGGCAAGACAGGCCCTGGAGAACAGGGAGCCTTGTTATGCTAATGGGCGGGATGTAAATTGCCAACTGCCTCACTGGAGGAGTGCATTGCATTCCCTAAAACAAGTAAACAACAGAGCAACAGAGCCTAGGGCACTTCCAGTCTAGGGAATATACATTGGGAAAACTGAAAATCAATAAGACAGAGCCACCCCCAAATTAAGGGCTGCACTGCTTACAAGAACCTCAACTTGGGTACACCTTAAATATCCCAGGAAATATAAAAATGGTTCAAAAAACTGTGTTATTTATGTCCGATGGAATATCCCTCAGCCTTGAAATCAATGTCATAAGACCAGGAGCAGCAAAGTGAGTGGATTCAGGTACGATGATTCTAAGTGAAATAAGTCACACAGAAAAAGAAACTTATCATAAGATATGACTTATGAAGATCCTGTAAACACGGCTACACATGAACTGATTTAGGAAAGAGAACAGTGTCTCACATTTAGAAAACACTCTTATGCCTGCTTAAGGGGAAAGGAGAGGTGGGGTGATGCATAAAACCAGAGTTTGATATAAGCACAGGTACCATTTCCAAAACCAACTGTGGAATAGACAAGACTTACACCTTCTTCAGTGAAAGGGACTCAAAACCCCATATTTCCCGCAGAGGAATAGATCTGACTAGTAAGAATCTTAAAACCTATGTATTGATATGTCTCTGTAAGGGAATCAAGTGTGTCTAGACTGGCATAAACATGACAGAGAGAATCAGCTCAAACCCACTATAAAAAGGAATTTCAAAAACAAAACCAAAAAACAGGGAAATTCTTTACATTTCCTTCAGGGTCTCTGATGAAACCTGGAAAAACCCTGTCTACAATGACAGCTGGATGTGGCATAAGGCTGGACACTTGGGACTGAGAGGATTGGTGAGATTCGGTGAGCAAATGCAGACCCTTTAAAGCAAAAATGCATGGCCCCCATTCCATGGGTCCCAACTCTCCAGGTTCAAGGGAATATTACTACAGCTATAACATGTACGGGAAACCTAGAGAATGGACACACTGTGAATACAAAATGTTTCTAAAACTCAACGAGTAGTCCCTCTCCTGGTGCACCGGTTTGACTTTCCAACTGCTTTTCTATCAATCTCCCAACTTGGAGAGACAGCCCCTTTAACCTCCTGGTTCGCACAGGTTGCCAATTTGGCAGAGGATGGAAGGGAAGAGGGAGAACCAATGAGAGAGTTACTGTTAGGCATTTGGACGGGCACATGTCACTCTAATTTCACGGCAGGAAGAATAATTAACCAGAGTCTCAGCCACCCACCGAGAACCAGTATAGGTCCTGAACCAAAATTTTGGACTTGCGTACAGATCACAAAAAACGAGTTGGAAAATGGAGCTCAGGGCCACAGCAATTCACAAACTGGCAGAGTAATAAAGGACATCTATCGTCCAAAAATCTGTTGAGGGAAGGCAACGAGGCAGACTTGAAAGCCAGGCAGAAGAGCAGGAAACAGATTTCAAGAGGTACGTTGGAATCGCCTTTAAAGCACAGGAAGAGGGGCACAACTTCGACAATGACGCAGTTGGCCAAAAAGGGCGTATGCGTTTTCTCCTGAATATATTCAGGAGAAAACGCATACGCCCTTTTTGGCCAAACAAGCAAGCGGGCAATGCAAATCTGCACTACAAAGAAGTGTCACTTCCCACCGGTCAAAAGGTACATCCGCAAAATGTGTAAAAACCAGAAAGGCAAGGCAGGCCCTGGAGAACAGGGAGCCTTGTTATGCTGATGGGCGGGATGTAAATTGCCAACTGCCTCACTGGAGGAGTGCATTGCGTTCCCTAAAACAAGTAAACAACAGAGCTACAGAGCCAAGGGCACTTCCTGTCTAGGGAATATACATTGGGAAAACTGAAAATCAATAAGACAGAGCCACCCCCAAATTTAGGGCTGCACTGCTTACAAGAACCTCAACTTGGGTACACCTTAAATATCCCAGGAAATATAAAAATGGTTCAAAAACCTGTGGTATTTATGTCCGATGGAATATCCCTCAGCCATGAAATCAATGTCATAAGACCAGGAGCAGCAAAGTGAGTGGATTCAGGTACGATGATTCTAAGTGAAATAGCTCACACAGAAAAAGAAGCTTATCATAAGATATGACTTATGAAGATCCTGTAAACATGGCTACACATGAACTGAGTTAGGAAAGAGAACAGAGTCTCACATTTAGAAAACACTCTTATGCCTGCTGAAGGGGAAAGGAGAGGTGGGGTGATGCATAAAACCAGAGTTTGATATAAGCACAGGTACCATTTGCAAAACCAACTGTGGAATAGACAAGACCTACACCTTCCTCAGTGAAAGGGACTCAAAACCCCATATTTCCCGCAGAGGAATAGATCTGACTAGTAAGAATCTTAAAACCTATGTGTTGATATGTCTCTGTAAGGGAATCAAGTGTGTCTAGACTGGCATAAACATGGCAGAGAGAATCAGCTCAAACCCACTATAAAAAGGAATTTCAAAAACAAAACCAGAAAACAGGGAAATTCTTTACATTTCCTTCAGGGTCTCTGATGAAACCTGGAAAAACCCTGTCTACAATGACAGCTGGATGTGGCATAAGGCTGGACACTTGGGACTGAGAGGATTGGTGAGATTGGGTGAGCAAATGCAGACCATTTAAAGCAAAAATGCATGGCCCCCAATCCATGTGTCCCAACTCTCCAGGTTGAAGGGAATATTTCTACAGCTATAACATGTACGGGAAACCTAGAGAATGGACACACTGTGAATACAAAAGGTTTCTAAAACTCAACGAGTAGTCCCTCTCCTGGTGCTCGGGTTTGACTTTCCAACTGCTTTACTATCAATCTCCCAACTTGGAGAGACAGCCCCTTTAACCTCCTGGTTCTCACTGGTTGCCAATTTGGCAGAGGATGGAAGGGAAGAGGGAGAACCAATGAGAGAGTTACTGTTAGGCATTTGGACGGGCACATGTCACTCTAATTTCCCGGCAGGAAGAAGAATTAACCAGAGTCTCAGCCACCCACCGGGAACCAGTATAGGTCCTGAACCAAAATTTTGGACTTGCGTACAGCTGACAAAAAACGAGTTGGAAAATGGAGCTCAGGGCCACAGCAATTCACAAACTGGCAGAGTAATAAAGAACAACTATCGTCCAAAAATCTGTTGAGGGAAGGCAACGAGGCAGACTTGAAAACCAGGCAGAAGAGCAGGAAACAGATTTCAAGAGGTACGTTGGAATCGTCTTTAAAGCACAGGAAGAGGGGCACAACTTCGACAATGACGCAGTTGGCCAAAAAGGGCGTATGCGTTTTCTCCTGAATATATTCAGGAGAAAACGCATACGCCCTTTTTGGCCAAACAAGCAAGCGGGCAATGCAAATCTGCACTACAAAGAAGTATCACTTCCCACCGGTCAAAAGGGACATCCAAAAAATGTGTAAAAACCAGAAAGGCAAGACAGGCCCTGGAGAACAGGGAGCCTTGTTATGCTGATGGGCGGGATGTAAATTGCCAACTGCCTCACTGGAGGAGTGCATTGCGTTCCCTAAAACAAGTAAACAACAGAGCTACAGAGCCAAGGGCACTTCCAGTCTAGGGAATATACATTGGGAAAACTGAAAATCAATACGACAAAGCCACCCCCAAATTTAGGGCTGCACTGCTTACAAGAACCTCAACTTGGGAACACCTTAAATATCCCAGGAAATATAAAAATGGTTCAAAAAACTGTGGTATTTATGTCTGATGGAATATCCCTCAGCCATGAAATCAATGTCATAAGACCAGGAGCAGCAAAGTGAGTGGATTCAGGTACGATGATTCTAAGTGAAATAAGTCACACAGAAAAAGAAACTTATCATAAGATATGACTTATGAAGATGCTGTAAACACGGCTACACATGAACAGAGATAGGAAAGAGAACAGAGTCTCACATTTCGAAAACACTCTTATGCCTGCTTAAGGGGAAAGGAGAGGTGGGGTGATGCATAAAACCAGAGTTTGATATAAGCACAGGTACCATTTCCAAAACCAACTGTGGAATAGACAAGACCTATACCTTCCTCAGTGAAAGGGACTCAAAACCCCATATTTCCCGCAGAGGAATAGATGTGACTAGTAAGAATCTTAAAACCTATGTATTGATATGTCTCTGTAAAGGAATCAAGTGTGTCTAGACTGGCATAAACATGGCAGAGAGAATCAGCTGAAACCCACTATAAAAAGGAATTTCAAAAACAAAACCAAAAAACAGGGAAATTCTTTACATTTCCTTCAGGGTCTCTGATGAAACCTGGAAAAACCCTGTCTACAATGACAGCTGGATGTGGCATAAGCCTGGACCCTTGGGACTGAGAGGATTGGTGAGATTGGGTGAGCAAATGCAGACCCTTTAAAGCAAAAATGCATGGCCCCCATTCCATGGGTCCCAACTCTCCAGGTTGAAGGGAATATTACTACAGCTATAACATGTACGGGAAAACAAGAGAATGGACACACTGTGAATACAAAAGGTTTCTAAAACTCAACGAGTAGTCCCTCTCCTGGTGCTCCGGTTTGACTTTCCAACTGCTTTCCTATCAATCTCCCAACTTGGAGAGACAGCCCCTTTAACCTCCTGGTTCGCACAGGTTGCCAATTTGGCAGAGGATGGAAGGGAAGAGGGAGAACCAATGAGAGAGTTACTGTTAGGCATTTGGACGGGCACAGGTCACTCTAATTTCCCGGCAGGAAGAAGAATTAACCAGAGTCTCAGCCACCCACCGGGAACCAGTATAGGTCCTGAACCAAAATTTTGGACTTGCGTACAGCTCACAAAAAACGAGTTGGAAAATGGAGCTCAGGGCCACAGCAATTCACAAACTGGCAGAGTAATAAAGGACAACTATCGTCCAAAAATCTGTTGAGGGAAGGCAACGAGGCAGACTTGAAAGCCAGGCAGAATAGCAGGAAACAGATTTCAAGAGGTACGTTGGAATCGCCTTTAAAGCACAGGAAGAGGGGCACAACTTCGACAATGACGCAGTTGGCCAAAAAGGGCGTATGCGTTTTCTCCTGAATATATTCAGGAGAAAACGCATACGCCCTTTTTGTCCAAACAAGCAAGCGGGCAATTCAAATCTGCACTACAAAGAAGTATCACTTCCCACCGGTCAAAAGGGACATCCACAAAATGTGTAAAAACCAGAAAGGCAAGACAGGCCCTGGAGAACAGGGAGCCTTGTTATGCTGATGGGCGGGATGTAAATTGCCAACTGCCTCACTGGAGGAGTGCATTGCGTTCCCTAAAACAAGTAAACAACAGAGCTACAGAGCCAAGGGCACTTCCAGTCTAGGGAATATACATTGGGAAAACTGAAAATCAATAAGACAGAGCCACCCACAAATTTAGGGCTGCACTGCTTACAAGAACCTCAACTTGGGTACACCTTAAATATCCCACGAAATATAAAAATGGTTCAAAAAACTGTGGTATTTATGTCCGATGGAATATCCCTCAGCCATGAAATCAATGTCATAAGACCAGGAGCAACAAAGTGAGTGGATTCAGGTATGATGATTCTAAGTGAAATAAGTCACACAGAAAAAGAAACTTATCATAAGATATGACTTATGACGATCCTGTAAACATGGCTACACATGAACTTATTTAGGAAAGCGAACAGAGTCTCACATTTAGAAAACACTCTTATGCCTGCTTAAGGGGAAAGGAGAGGTGGGGTGATGCATAAAACCAGAGTTTGATATAAGCACAGGTACCATTTCCAAAACCAACTGTGGAATAGACAAGACCTACACCTTCCTCAGTGAAAAGGACTCAAAACCCCATATTTCTCACAGAGGAATAGATCTGACTAGTAAGAATCTTAAAACCTATGTACTGATATGTCTCTGTAAGGGAATCAAGTGTGTCTAGACTGGCATAAACATGGCAGAGAGAATCAGCTCAAACTCACTATAAAAAGGAATTTCGAAAACAAAACCAAAAAACAGGGAAATTCTTTACATTTCCTTCAGGGTCTCTGATGAAACCTGGAAAAACCCTGTCTACAATGACAGCTGGATGTGGCATAAGGCTGGACACTTGGGACTGAGAGGATTGGTGAGATTGGGTGAGCAAATGCAGACCCTTTAAAGCAAAAATGCATGGCCCCCATTCCATGGGTCCCAACTCTCCAGGTTGAAGGGAATATTACTACAGCTATAACATGTACGGGAAACCTAGAGAATGGACACACTGTGAAAACAAAAGGTTTCTAAAACTCAACGAGTAGTCCCTCTCCTGGTGCTCGGTTTTGACTTTCCAACTGCTTTACTATCAATCTCCCAACTTGGAGAGACAGCCCGTTTAACCTCCTGGTTCGCAAAGGTTGCCAATTTGGCAGAGGATGGAAGGGAAGAGGGAGAACCAATGAGAGAGTTACTGTTAGGCATTTGGACGGGCACAGGTCACGCTAATTTCCCGGCAGGAAGAAGAATTAACCAGAGTCTCAGACACCCACCGGGAACCAGTATAGGTCCTGAACCAAAATTTTGGACTTGCGTACAGCTCACAAAAAACGAGTTGGAAAATGGAGCTCAGGGCCACAGCAATTCACAAACTGGCAGAGTAATAAAGGACAACTATCGTCCAAAAATCTGTTGAGGGAAGGCAACGAGGCAGACTTGAAAGCCAGGCAGAATAGCAGGAAACAGATTTCAAGAGGTACGTTGGAATCGCCTTTAAAGCACAGGAAGAGGGGCACAACTTCGACAATGACGCAGTTGGCCAAAAAGGGCGTATGCGTTTTCTCCTGAATATATTCAGGAGAAAACGCATACGCCCTTTTTGTCCAAACAAGCAAGCGGGCAATTCAAATCTGCACTACAAAGAAGTATCACTTCCCACCGGTCAAAAGGGACATCCACAAAATGTGTAAAAACCAGAAAGGCAAGACAGGCCCTGGAGAACAGGGAGCCTTGTTATGCTGATGGGCGGGATGTAAATTTTCAACTGCCTCACTGGAGGAGTGCATTGCGTTCCCTAAAACAAGTAAAAAACAGAGCTACAGAGCCAAGGGCACTTCCAGTCTAGGGAATATACCTTGGGAAAACTGAAAATCAATAAGACAGAGCCACCCCCAAATTTAGGGCTGCACTGCTTACAAGAACCTCAACTTGGGTACACCTTAAATATCCCACGAAATATAAAAATGGTTCAAAAAACTGTGGTATTTATGTCCGATGGAATATCCCTCAGCCATGAAATCAATGTCATAAGACCAGGAGCAACAAAGTGAGTGGATTCAGGTATGATGATTCTAAGTGAAATAAGTCACACAGAAAAAGAAACTTATCATAAGATATGACTTATGAAGATCCTGTAAACATGGCTACACATGAACTTATTTAGGAAAGGGAACAGAGTCTCACTTTTAGAAAACACTCTTATGCCTGCTGAAGGGGAACGGAGAGGTGGGGTGATGCAAAAAAACAGAGTTTGATATAAGCACAGGTACCATTTCCAAAACCAACTCTGGAATAGACAAGACCTACACCTTCCTCAGTGAAAGGGACTCAAAACACCATATTTCCCGCAGAGGAATAGATCTGACTAGTAAGAATCTTAAAACCTATGTATTGATATGTCTCTTTAAGGGAATCAAGTGTGTCTAGACTGGCATAAACATGGCAGAGAGAATCAGCTCAAACCCACTATAAAAAGGAATTTCAAAAACAAAACCAGAAAACAGGGAAATTCTTTACATTTCCTTCAGGGTCTCTGATGAAACCTGGAAAAACCCTGTCTACAATGACAGCTGGATGTGGCATAAGGCTGGACACTTGGGACTGAGAGGATTGGTGAGATTGGGTGAGCAAATGCAGACCCTTTAAAGCAAAAATGCATGGCCCCCATTCCATGGGTCCCAACTCTCCAGGTTGAAGGGAATATTACTACAGCTATAACATGTACGGGAAACCTAGAGAATGGACACACTGTGAAAACAAAAGGTTTCTAAAACTCAACGAGTAGTCCCTCTCCTGGTGCTCGGGTTTGACTTTCCAACTGCTTTACTATCAATCTCCCAACTTGGAGAGACAGCCCGTTTAACCTCCTGGTTCGCACAGGTTGCCAATTTGGCAGAGGATGGAAGGGAAGAGGGAGAACCAATGAGAGAGTTACTGTTAGGCATTTGGAAGGGCACATGTCACTCTAATTTCCCGGCAGGAAGAAGAATTAACCAGAGTCTCAGCCACCCACCGGGAACCAGTATAGGTCCTGAACCAAAATTTTGGACTTGCGTACAGCTCACAAAAAACGAGTTGGAAAATGGAGCTCAGGGCCACAGCAATTCACAAACTGGCAGAGTAATAAAGGACAACTATCGTCCAAAAATCTGTTGAGGGAAGGCAATGAGGCAGACTTGAAAGCCAGGCAGAAGAGCAGGAAACAGATTTCAAGAGGTACGTTGGAATCGCCTTTAAAGCACAGGAAGAGGGGCACAACTTCGACAATGATGCAGTTGGCCAAAAAGGGCGTATGCGTTTTCTCCTGAATATATTCAGGAGAAAACGCATACGCCCTTTTTGGCCAAGCAAGCAAGCGGGCAATGCAAATCTGCACTACAAAGAAGTCTCACTTCCCACCGGTCAAAAGGGACGTCCACAAAATGTGTAAAAACCAGAAAGGCAAGACAGGCCCTGGAGAACAGGGAGCCTTGTTATGCTGATGGGCGGGATGTAAATTGCCAACTGCCTCACTGGAGGAGTGCATTGCGTTCCCTAAAACAAGTAAACAACAGAGCTACAGAGCCAAGGGCACTTCCAGTCTAGGGAATATACCTTGGGAAAACTGAAAATCAATAAGACAGAGCCACCCCCAAATTTAGGGCTGCACTGCTTACAAGAACCTCAACTTGGGTACACCTTAAATAACACAGGAAATTTAATAATGGTTCAAAAAATTGTGGTATTTATGTACGATGGAATATCCTTCAGCCAGAAATCAATGTCATAAGACCAGGAGCAGCAAAGTGAGTGGATTCAGGTACGATGATTCTAAGTGAAATAAGTCACACAGAAAAAGAAACTTATCATAAGATATCACTTAAGAAGATCCTGTAAACATGGCTACACATGAACTGAGTTAGGAAAGAGAATAGCGTCTCACATTTAGAAAACACTCTGATGTCTGCTTAAGGGGAAAGGAGAGGTGGGGTGATGCATAAAACCAGAGTTTGATATAAGCACAGGTACCATTTCTAAAACCAACTGTGGAATAGACAAGACCTACACCTTCCTCAGTGAAAGGGACTCAAAACCCCATATTTCCCGCAGAGGAATAGATCTGACTAGTAAGAATCTTAAAACCTATGTATTGATATGTCTCTGTAAGGGAATCAAGTGTGTCTAGACTGGCATAAACATGGCAGCGAGAATCAGCACAAACCCACTATAAAAAGGAATTTCAAAAACAAAACCCAAAAACAGGGAAATTCTTTCCATTTCCTTCAGGGTCTCTGATGAAACCTGGAATGACCCTATCTACAATGACAGCTGGATGTGGCATAAGGCTGGACACTTGGGACTGAGAGGATTGGTGAGATTGGGTGAGCAAATGCAGACCCTTTAAAGCAAAAATGCATGTCCCCCATTCCATGGGTCCCAACTCTCCATGTTGAAGGGAATATTACTACAGCTATAACATGTACGGGAAACCTAGAGAATGGACACACTGTGAATACAAAAGGTTTCTAAAACTCAACGAGTAGTCCCTCTCCTGGTGCTCCGGTTTGACTTTCCAACTGCTTTCCTATCAATCTCCCAACTTGGAGAGACAACCCCTTTAACCTCCTGGTTCGCCCAGGTTGCCAATTTGGCAGAGGATGTAAGGGAAGAGGGAGAACCAATGAGAGAGTAGCTGTTAGGCATTTGGACGGGCATATGTCACTCTAATTTCCCGGCAGGAAGAAGAATTCACCAGAGCCTCAGCCACCCACCGGGAACCAGTATAGGTCCTGAACCAAAATTTTGGACTTGCGTACAGCTCACAAAAAACGAGTTGAAAAATGGAGCTCAGGGGCACAGCAATTCACAAACTGGCAGAGTAATAAAGGACAACTATCGTCCGAAAATCTGTTGAGGGAAGGCAACGAGGTAGACTTGAAAGCGAGGCAGAATAGCAGGAAACAGATTTCAAGAGGTACGTTGGAATCGCCTTTAAAGCACAGGAAGAGGGGCACAACTTCGACAATGATGCACTTGGCCAAAAAGGGCGTATGCGTTTTCTCCTGAATATATTCAGGAGAAAACGCATACGCCCTTTTTGGCCAAGCAAGCAAGTGGGCAATGCAAATCTGCACTACAAAGTAGTCTCACTTCCCACCGGTCAAAAGGGACATCCACAAAATGTGTAAAAACCAGAAAGGCAAGACAGGCCCTGGAGAACAGGGAGCCTTGTTATGCTGATGGGCGGGATGTAAATTGCAAACTGCCTCCCTGGTGGAGTGCATTGCGTTCCCTAAAACAAGTAAACAACAGAGCTACAGAGCCAAGCGCACTTCCAGTCTAGGGAATATACCTTGGGAAAACTGAAAATCAATAAGGCAGAGCCCCCCCCAAATTTAGGGCTGCACTGCTTACAAGAACCTCAACTTGGGTACACCTTAAATATCCCAGGAAATATAAAAATGGTTCAAAAATCTGTGGTATTTATGACCGATGGAATATCCCTCAGCCATGAAATCAATGTCATAAGACCAGGAGCAGCAAAGTGAGTGGATTCAGGTACGATGATTCTAAGTGAAATAAGTCACACAGAAAAAGAAATTATCATAAGATATCACTTATGAAGATCCTGTAAACATGGCTACACATGAACTGAGTTAGGAAAGAGAACAGAGTCTCACATTTAGAAAACACTCTTATGCCTGCTGAAGGGGAAAGGAGAGGTGGGGTGATGCATAAAACCAGAGTTTGATATAAGCACAGGTACCATTTGCAAAACCAACTGTGGAATAGACAAGACCTACACCTTCCTCAGTGAAAGGGACTCAAAACCCCATATTTCCCGCAGAGGAATAGATCTGACTAGTAAGAATCTTAAAACCTATGTATTGATATGTCTCTGTAAGGGAATCAAGTGTGTCTAGACTGGCATAAACATGGCAGCGAGAATCAGCTCAAACCCACTATATAAAGGAATTTCAAAAACAAAACCCAAAAACAGGGAAATTCTTTCCATTTCCTTCAGGGTCTCTGATGAAACCTGGAATGACCCTATCTACAATGACAGCTGGATGTGGCTTAAGGCTGGACACTTGGGACTGAGAGGATTGGTGAGATTGGGTGAGCAAATGCAGACCCTTTAAAGCAAAAATGCATGTCCCCCATTCCATGGGTCCCAACTCTCCATGTTGAAGGGAATATTACTACAGCTATAACATGTACGGGAAACCTAGAGAATGGACACACTGTGAATACAAAATGTTTCTAAAACTCAACGAGTAGTCCCTCTCCTGGTGCTCCGGTTTGACTTTCCAACTGCTTTACTATCAATCTCCCAACTTGGAGAGACAACCCCTTTAACCTCCTGGTTCGCACAGGTTGCCAATTTGGCAGAGGATGGAAGGGAAGAGGGAGAACCAATGAGAGAGTAGCTGTTAGGCATTTGGACGGGCATATGTCACTGTAATTTCCCGGCAGGAAGAAGAATTCACCAGAGTCTCAGCCCCCCACCGGGAACCAGTATAGGTCCTGAACCCAAATTTTGGACTTGCGTACAGCTCACAAAAAACGAGTTGAAAAATGGAGCTCATGGGCACAGCAATTCACAAACTGGCAGAGTAATAAAGGACAACTGTCGTCCGAAAATCTGTTGAGGGAAGGCAACGAGGTGGACTTGAAAGCGAGGCAGAATAGCAGGAAACAGATTTCAAGAGGTACATTGGAATCGCCTTTAAAGCACAGGAAGAGGGGCACAACTTCGACAATGATGCACTTGGCCAAAAAGGGCGTATACGTTTTCTCCTGAATATATTCAGGAGAAAACGCATACGCCCTTTTTGGCCAAGCAAGCAAGCGGGCAATGCAAATCTGCACTACAAAGAAGTCTCACTTCCCACCGGTCAAAAGGGACATCCACAAAATGTGTAAAAACCAGAAAGGCAAGACAGGCCCTGGAGAACATGGAGCCTTGTTATGCTGATGGGCGGGATGTAAATTGCCAACTGCCTCCCTGGAGGAGTGCATTGCGTTCCCTAAAACAAGTAAACAACAGAGCTACAGAGCCAAGGGCACTTCCAGTCTAGGGAATATACCTTGGGAAAACTGAAAATCACTAAGACAGAGCCACCCCCAAATTTAGGGCTGCACTGCTTACAAGAACCTCAACTTGGGTACACCTTAAATATCCCAGGAAATTTAATAATGGTTCAAAAAATTGTGGTATTTATGTACGATGGAATATCCTTCAGCCAGAAATCAACGTCATAAGACCAGGAGCAGCAAAGTGAGTGGATTCAGGTACGATGATTCTAAGTGAAATAAGTCACACAGAAAAAGAAACTTATCATAAGATATCACTTAAGAAGATCCTGTAAACATGGCTACACATGAACTGAGTTAGGAAAGAGAATAGCGTCTCACATTTAGAAAACACTCTGATGTCTGCTTAAGGGGAAAGGAGAGGTGGGGTGATGCATAAAACCAGAGTTTGATATAAGCACAGGTACCATTTCTAAAACCAACTGTGGAATAGACAAGACCTACACCTTCCTCAGTGAAAGGGACTCAAAACCCCATATTTCCCGCAGAGGAATAGATCTGACTAGTAAGAATCTTAAAACCTATGTATTGATATGTCTCTGTAAGGGAATCAAGTGTGTCTAGACTGGCATAAACATGGCAGCGAGAATCAGCACAAACCCACTATAAAAAGGAATTTCAAAAACAAAACCCAAAAACAGGGAAATTCTTTCCATTTCCTTCAGGGTCTCTGATGAAACCTGGAATGACCCTATCTACAATGACAGCTGGATGTGGCATAAGGCTGGACACTTGGGACTGAGAGGATTGGTGAGATTGGGTGAGCAAATGCAGACCCTTTAAAGCAAAAATGCATGTCCCCCATTCCATGGGTCCCAACTCTCCATGTTGAAGGGAATATTACTACAGCTATAACATGTACGGGAAACCTAGAGAATGGACACACTGTGAATACAAAAGGTTTCTAAAACTCAACGAGTAGTCCCTCTCCTGGTGCTCCGGTTTGACTTTCCAACTGCTTTCCTATCAATCTCCCAACTTGGAGAGACAACCCCTTTAACATCCTGGTTCGCCCAGGTTGCCAATTTGGCAGAGGATGTAAGGGAAGAGGGAGAACCAATGAGAGAGTAGCTGTTAGGCATTTGGACGGGCATATGTCACTCTAATTTCCCGGCAGGAAGAAGAATTCACCAGAGCCTCAGCCACCCACCGGGAACCAGTATAGGTCCTGAACCAAAATTTTGGACTTGCGTACAGCTCACAAAAAACGAGTTGAAAAATGGAGCTCAGGGGCACAGCAATTCACAAACTGGCAGAGTAATAAAGGACAACTATCGTCCGAAAATCTGTTGAGGGAAGGCAACGAGGTAGACTTGAAAGCGAGGCAGAATAGCAGGAAACAGATTTCAAGAGGTACGTTGGAATCGCCTTTAAAGCACAGGAAGAGGGGCACAACTTCGACAATGATGCACTTGGCCAAAAAGGGCGTATGCGTTTTCTCCTGAATATATTCAGGAGAAAACGCATACGCCCTTTTTGGCCAAGCAAGCAAGCGGGCAATGCAAATCTGCACTACAAAGTAGTCTCACTTCCCACCGGTCAAAAGGGACATCCACAAAATGTGTAAAAACCAGAAAGGCAAGACAGGCCCTGGAGAACAGGGAGCCTTGTTATGCTGATGGGCGGGATGTAAATTGCAAACTGCCTCCCTGGTGGAGTGCATTGCGTTCCCTAAAACAAGTAAACAACAGAGCTACAGAGCCAAGCGCACTTCCAGTCTAGGGAATATACCTTGGGAAAACTGAAAATCAATAAGGCAGAGCCCCCCCCAAATTTAGGGCTGCACTGCTTACAAGAACCTCAACTTGGGTACACCTTAAATATCCCAGGAAATATAAAAATGGTTCAAAAATCTGTGGTATTTATGACCGATGGAATATCCCTCAGCCATGAAATCAATGTCATAAGACCAGGAGCAGCAAAGTGAGTGGATTCAGGTACGATGATTCTAAGTGAAATAAGTCACACAGAAAAAGAAATTATCATAAGATATCACTTATGAAGATCCTGTAAACATGGCTACACATGAACTGAGTTAGGAAAGAGAACAGAGTCTCACATTTAGAAAACACTCTTATGCCTGCTGAAGGGGAAAGGAGAGGTGGGGTGATGCATAAAACCAGAGTTTGATATAAGCACAGGTACCATTTGCAAAACCAACTGTGGAATAGACAAGACCTACACCTTCCTCAGTGAAAGGGACTCAAAACCCCATATTTCCCGCAGAGGAATAGATCTGACTAGTAAGAATCTTAAAACCTATGTATTGATATGTCTCTGTAAGGGAATCAAGTGTGTCTAGACTGGCATAAACATGGCAGCGAGAATCAGCTCAAACCCACTATATAAAGGAATTTCAAAAACAAAACCCAAAAACAGGGAAATTCTTTCCATTTCCTTCAGGGTCTCTGATGAAACCTGGAATGACCCTATCTACAATGACAGCTGGATGTGGCATAAGGCTGGACACTTGGGACTGAGAGGATTGGTGAGATTGGGTGAGCAAATGCAGACCCTTTAAAGCAAAAATGCATGTCCCCCATTCCATGGGTCCCAACTCTCCATGTTGAAGGGAATATTACTACAGCTATAACATGTACGGGAAACCTAGAGAATGGACACACTGTGAATACAAAATGTTTCTAAAACTCAACGAGTAGTCCCTCTCCTGGTGCTCCGGTTTGACTTTCCAACTGCTTTACTATCAATCTCCCAACTTGGAGAGACAACCCCTTTAACCTCCTGGTTCGCACAGGTTGCCAATTTGGCAGAGGATGGAAGGGAAGAGGGAGAACCAATGAGAGAGTAGCTGTTAGGCATTTGGACGGGCATATGTCACTGTAATTTCCCGGCAGGAAGAAGAATTCACCAGAGTCTCAGCCCCCCACCGGGAACCAGTATAGGTCCTGAACCAAAATTTTGGACTTGCGTACAGCTCACAAAAAACGAGTTGAAAAATGGAGCTCATGGGCACAGCAATTCACAAACTGGCAGAGTAATAAAGGACAACTATCGTCCGAAAATCTGTTGAGGGAAGGCAAGGAGGTGGACTTGAAAGCGACGCAGAATAGCAGGAAACAGATTTCAAGAGGTACGTTGGAATCGCCTTTAAAGCACAGGAAGAGGGGCACAACTTCGACAATGATGCACTTGGCCAAAAAGGGCGTATGCGTTTTCTTCTGAACATATTCAGGAGAAAACTCATCCGCCCTTTTTGGCCAAGCAAGCAAGCGGGCAATGCAAATCTGCACTACAAAGAAATCTCACTTCCCACCGGTCAAAACGGACATCCACAAAATGTGTAAAAACCAGAAAGGCAAGACAGGCCCTGGAGAACAGGGAGCCTTGTTATGCTGATGGGCGGGATGTAAATTGCCAACTGCCTCCCTGGAGGATTGCATTGCGTTCCCTGAAACAAGTAAACAACAGAGCTACAGAGCCAAGGGCACTTCCAGTCTAGGGAATATACCTTGGGAAAACTGAAAATCAATAAGACAGAGCCACCCCCAAATTTAGGGCTGCACTGCTTACAAGAACCTCAACTTGGGTACACCTTAAATATCCCAGGAAAATTAATAATGGTTCAAAAAATTGTGGTATTTATGTACGATGGAATATCCTTCAGCCAGAAATTAATGTCATAAGACCAGGAGCAGCAAAGTGAGTGGTTTCAGGTACGATGATTCTAAGTGAAATAAGTCACACAGAAAAAGAAACTTATCATAACATATCACTTACGAAGATCCTGTAAACATGGCTACACATGAACTGAGTTAGGAAAGAGAATAGAGTCTCAAATTTAGAAAACACTCTGATGCCTGCTTAAGGGGAAAGGAGAGGTGGGGTGATGCATAAAACCAGAGTTTGATATAAGCACAGGTACCATTTCTAAAACCAACTGTGGAATAGACAAGACCTACACCTTCTTCAGTGAAAGGGACTCAAAACCCCATATTTCCCGCAGAGGAATAGATCTGACTAGTAAGAATCTTAAAACCTATTTATTGATATGTCTCTGTAAGGGAATCAAGTGTGTCTAGACTGGCATAAACATGGCAGCGAGAATCACCTCAAACCCACTATTAAAAGGAATTTCAAAACAAAACCCAAAAACAGGGAAATTCTTTCCATTTCCTTCAGGGTCTCTGATGAAACCTGGAATGACCCTATCTACAATGACAGCTGGATGTGGCATAAGGCTGGACACTTGGGACTGAGAGGATTGGTGAGATTGGGTGAGCAAATGCAGACCCATTAAAGCAAAAATGCATGGCCCCCATTCCATGGGTCCCAACTCTCCATGTTGAAGGGAATATTACTACAGCTATAACATGTACGGGGAACCTAGAGAATGGACACACTGTGAATACAAAAGGTTTCTAAAACTCAACGAGTAGTCCCTCTCCTGGTGCTCCGGTTTGACTTTCCAACTGCTTTCCTATCAATCTCCCAACTTGGAGAGACAACCCCTTTAACCTCCTGGTTCGCACAGTTTGCCAATTTGGCAGAGGATGGAAGGGAAGAGGGAGAACCAATGAGAGAGTAGCTGTTAGGCATTTGGACGGGCATATGTCACTCTAATTTCCCGGCAGGAAGAAGAATTCACCAGAGTCTCAGCCACCCACCGGGAACCAGTATAGGTCCTGAACCAAAATTTTGGACTTGCGTACAGCTCACAAAAAACGAGTTGAAAAATGGAGCTCAGGGGCACAGCAATTCACAAACTGGCAGAGTAATAAAGGACAACTATCGTCCGAAAATCTGTTGAGGGAAGGCAACGAGGTGGACTTGAAAGCGAGGCACAATAGCAGGAAACAGATTTCAAGAGTTACGTTGGAATCGCCTTTAAAGCACAGGAAGAGGGGCACAACTTCGACAATGATGCACTTGGCCAAAAAGGGCGTATGCGTTTTCTCCTGAATATATTCAGGAGAAAACGCATACGCCCTTTTTGGCCAAGCAAGCAAGCGGGCAATGCAAATCTGCACTACAAAGAAGTCTCACTTCCCACCGGTCAAAAGGGACGTCCACAAAATGTGTAAAAACCAGAAAGGCAAGACAGGCCCTGGAGAACAGGGAGCCTTGTTATGCTGATGGGCGGGATGTAAATTGCCAACTGCCTCCCTGGAGGAGTGCATTGCGTTCCCTAAAACAAGTAAACAACAGAGCTACAGAGCCAAGGGCACTTCCAGTCTAGGGAATATACCTTGGGAAAACTGAAAATCAATAAGACAGAGCCACCCCCAAATTTAGGGCTGCACTGCTTACAAGAACGTCAACTTGGGTACACCTTAAATATCCCAGGAAATTTAATAATGGTTCAAAAAATTGTGGTATTTATGTACGATGGAATATCCTTCAGCCAGAAATCAATGTCATAAGACCAGGAGCAGCAAAGTGAGTGGATTCAGGTACGATGATTCTAAGTGAAATAAGTCACACAGAAAAAGAAACTTATCATAAGATATCACTTACGAAGATCCTGTAAACATGGCTACACATGAACTGAGTTAGGAAAGAGAATAGATTCTCACATTTAGAAAACACTCTGATGCCTGCTTAAGGGGAAAGGAGAGGTGGGGTGTTGCATAAAACCAGAGTTTGATATAAGCACAGGTACCATTTCTAAAACCAACTGTGGAATAGACAAGACCTACACCTTCCTCAGTGAAAGGGACTCAAAACCCCATATTTCCCGCAGAGGAATCGATCTGACTAGTAAGAATCTTAAAACCTATGTATTGATATGTCTCTGTAAGGGAATCAAGTGTGTCTAGACTGGCATAAACATGGCAGCGAGAATCAGCTCAAACCCACTATAAAAAGGAATTTCAAAAACAAAACCCAAAAACAGGGAAATTCTTTCCATTTCCTTCAGGGTCTGTGATGAAACCTGGAATGACCCTATCTACAATGACAGCTGGATGTGGCATAAGGCTGGACACTTGGGACTGAGAGGATTGGTGAGATTGGGTGAGCAAATGCAGACCCTTTAAAGCAAAAATGCATGGCCCCCATTCCATGGGTCCCAACTCTCCATGTTGAAGGGAATATTACTACAGCTATAACATGTACGGGAAACCTAGAGAATGGACACACTGTGAATACAAAAGGTTTCTAAAACTCACCGAGTAGTCCCTCTCCTGGTGCTCCGGTTTGACTTTCCAACTGCTTTACTATCAATCTCCCAACTTGGAGAGACAACCCCTTTAACCTCCTGGTTCGCACAGGTTGCCAATTTGGCAGAGGATGGAAGGGAAGACGGAGAACCAATGAGAGAGTAGCTGTTAGGCATTTGGACGGGCATATGTCACTCTAATTTCTCGGCAGGAAGAAGAATTCACCAGAGTCTCAGCCACCCACCGGGAACCAGTATAGGTCCTGAACCAAAATTTTGGACTTGCGTACAGCTCACAAAAAACGAGTTGAAAAATGGAGCTCAGGGGCACAGCAATTCACAAACTGGCAGAGTAATAAAGGACAACTATCGTCCGAAAATCTGTTGAGGGAAGGCAACGAGGTGGACTTGAAAGCGAGGCAGAATAGCAGGAAACAGATTTCAAGAGGTACGTTGGAATCGCCTTTAAAGCACAGGAAGAGGGGCACAACTTCGACAATGATGCACTTGGCCAAAAAGGGCGTATGCGTTTTCTCCTGAACATATTCAGGAGAAAACGCATCCGCCCTTTTTGGCCAAGCAAGCAAGCGGGCAATGCAAATCTGCACTACAAAGAAGTCTCACTTCCCACCGGTCAAAAGGGACATCCACAAAATGTGTAAAAACCAGAAAGGCAAGACAGGCCCTGGAGAACAGGGAGCCTTGTTATGCTGATGGGCTGGATGTAAATTGCCAACTGCCTCCCTGGAGGAGTGCATTGCGTTCCCTGAAACAAGTAAACAACAGAGCTACAGAGCCAAGGGCACTTCCAGTCTAGGGAATATACCTTGGGAAAACTGAAAATCAATAAGACAGAGCCACCCCCAAATTTAGGGCTGCACTGCTTACAAGAACCTCAACATGGGTACACCTTAAATATCCCAGGAAATTTAATAATGGTTCAAAAAATTGTGGTATTTATGTACGATGGAATATCCTTCAGCCAGAAATCAATGTCATAAGACCAGGAGCAGCAAAGTGAGTGGATTCAGGTACGATGATTTTAAGTGAAATAAGTCACACAGAAAAAGAAACTTATCATAAGATATCACTTACGAAGATCCTGTAAACATGGCTACACATGAACTGAGTTAGGAAAGAGAATAGAGTCTCACATTTAGAAAACACTCTGATGCCTGCTTAAGGGGAAAGGAGAGGTGGGGTGATGCATAAAACCAGAGTTTGATATAAGCACAGGTACCATTTCTAAAACCAACTGTGGAATAGACAAGACCTACACCTTCCTCAGTGAAAGGGACTCAAAGCCCCATATTTCCCGCAGAGGAATAGATCTGACTAGTAAGAATCTTAAAACCTATGTATTGATATGTCTCTGTAAGGGAATCAAGTGTGTCTAGACTGGCATAAACGTGGCAGCGAGAATCAGCTCAAACCCACTATAAAAAGGAATTTCAAAAACAAAACCCAAAAACAGGGAAATTCTTTCCATTTCCTTCAGGGTCTCTGATGAAACCTGGAATGACCCTATCTACAATGACAGCTGGATGTGGCATAAGGCTGGACACTTGGGACTGAGAGGATTGGTGAGATAGGGTGAGCAAATGCAGAACCTTTAAAGCAAAAATGCATGGCCCCCATTCCATGGGTCCCAACTCTCCATGTTGATGGGAATATTACTACAGCTATAACATGTACGGGGAACCTAGAGAATGGACACACTGTGAATACAAAAGGTTTCTAAAACTCAACGAGTAGTCCCTCTCCTGGTGCTCCGGTTTGACTTTCCAACTGCTTTACTATCAATCTCCCAACTTGGAGAGACAACCCCTTTAACCTCCTGGTTCGCACAGGTTGCCAATTTGGCAGAGGATGGAAGGGAAGAGGGAGAACCAATGAGAGAGTAGCTATTAGGCATTTGGACGGGCACAAGTCACTCTAATTTCCCGGCAGGAAGAAGAATTCACCAGAGTCTCAGCCACCCACCGGGAACCAGTATAGGTCCTGAACCAAAATTTTGGACTTGCGTACAGCTCACAAAAAACGAGTGGAAAAATGGAGCTCAGGGGCACAGCAATTCACAAACTGGCAGAGTAATAAAGGACAACTATCGTCCGAAAATCTGTTGAGGGAAGGCAACGAGGTGGACTTGAAAGCGAGGCAGAATAGCAGGAAACAGATTTCAAGAGTTACGTTGGAATCGCCTTTAAAGCACAGGAAGAGGGGCACAACTTCGACAATGATGCACTTGGCCAAAAAGGGCGTATGCGTTTTCTCCTGAACATATTCAGGAGAAAACGCATCCGCCCTTTTTGGCCAAGCAAGCAAGCGGGCAATGCAAATCTGCACTACAAAGAAGTCTCACTTCCCACCGGTCAAAAGGGACATCCACAAAATGTGTAAAAACCAGAAAGGCAAGACAGGCCCTGGAGAACAGGGAGCCTTGTTATGCTGATGGGCGGGATGTAAATTGCCAACTGCCTCCCTGGAGGAGTGCATTGCATTCCCTAAAACAAGTAAACAACAGAGCTACAGAGCCAAGGGCACTTCCAGTCTAGGGAATATACCTTGGGAAAACTGAAAATCAATAAGACAGAGCCACCCCCAAATTTAGGGCTGCACTGCTTACAAGAACCTCAACTTGGGTACACCTTAAATATCCCAGGAAATTTAATAATGGTTCAAAAAATTGTGGTATTTATGTACGATGGAATATCCTTCAGCCAGAAATCAATGTCATAAGACCAGGAGCAGCAAAGTGAGTGGATTCAGGTACGATGATTCTAAGTGAAATAAGTCACACAGAAAAAGAAACTTATCATAAGATATCACTTACGAAGATCCTGTAAACATGGCTACACATGAACTGAGTTAGGAAAGAGAATAGAGTCTCACATTTAGAAAACACTCTGATGCCTGCTTAAGGGGAAAGGAGAGGTGGGGTGATGCATAAAACCAGAGTTTGATATAAGCACAGGTACCATTTCTAAAACCAACTGTGGAATAGACAAGACCTACACCTTCCTCAGTGAAAGGGACTCAAAGCCCCATATTTCCCGCAGAGGAATAGATCTGACTAGTAAGAATCTTAAAACCTATGTATTGATATGTCTCTGTAAGGGAATCAAGTGTGTCTAGACTGGCATAAACGTGGCAGCGAGAATCAGCTCAAACCCACTATAAAAAGGAATTTCAAAAACAAAACCCAAAAACAGGGAAATTCTTTCCATTTCCTTCAGGGTCTCTGATGAAACCTGGAATGACCCTATCTACAATGACAGCTGGATGTGGCATAAGGCTGGACACTTGGGACTGAGAGGATTGGTGAGATTGGGTGAGCAAATGCAGACCCTTTAAAGCAAAAATGCATGGCCCCCATTCCATGGGTCCCAACTCTCCATGTTGAAGGGAATATTACTACAGCTATAACATGTACGGGGAACCTAGAGAATGGACACACTGTGAATACAAAAGGTTTCTAAAACTCAACGAGTAGTCCCTCTCCTGGTGCTCCAGTTTGACTTTCCAACTGCTTTCCTATCAATCTCCCAACTTGGAGAGACAACCCCTTTAACCTCCTGGTTCGCACAGGTTGCCAATTTGGCAGAGGATGGAAGGGAAGAGGGAGAACCAATGAGAGAGTAGCTGTTAGGCATTTGGACGGGCATATGTCACTCTAATTTCCCGGCAGGAAGAAGAATTCACCAGAGTCTCAGCCACCCACCGGGAACCAGTATAGGTCCTGAACCAAAATTTTGGACTTGCGTACAGCTCACAAAAAACGAGTTGAAAAATGGAGCTCAGGGGCACAGCAATTCACAAACTGGCAGAGTAATAAAGGACAACTATCGTCCGAAAATCTGTTGAGGGAAGGCAACGAGGTGGACTTGAAAGCGAGGCAGAATAGCAGGAAACAGATTTCAAGAGGTACGTTGGAATCGCCTTTAAAGCACAGGAAGAGGGGCACAACTTCGACAATGATGCACTTGGCCAAAAAGGGCGTATGCGTTTTCTCCTGAACATATTCAGGAGAAAACGCATCCGCCCTTTTTGGCCAAGCAAGCAAGCGGGCAATGCAAATCTGCACTACAAAGAAGTCTCACTTCCCACCGGTCAAAAGGGACATCCACAAAATGTGTAAAAACCAGAAAGGCAAGACAGGCCCTGGAGAACAGGGAGCCTTGTTATGCTGATGGGCGGGATGTAAATTGCCAACTGCCTCCCTGGAGGAGTGCATTGCATTCCCTAAAACAAGTAAACAACAGAGCTACAGAGCCAAGGGCACTTCCAGTCTAGGGAATATACCTTGGGAAAACTGAAAATCAATAAGACAGAGCCACCCCCAAATTTAGGGCTGCACTGCTTACAAGAACCTCAACTTGGGTACACCTTAAATATCCCAGGAAATTTAATAATGGTTCAAAAAATTGTGGTATTTATGTACGATGGAATATCCTTCAGCCAGAAATCAATGTCATAAGACCAGGAGCAGCAAAGTGAGTGGATTCAGGTACGATGATTCTAAGTGAAATAAGTCACACAGAAAAAGAAACTTATCATAAGATATCACTTACGAAGATCCTGTAAACATGGCTACACATGAACTGAGTTAGGAAAGAGAATAGAGTCTCACATTTAGAAAACACTCTGATGCCTGCTTAAGGGGAAAGGAGAGGTGGGGTGATGCATAAAACCAGAGTTTGATATAAGCACAGGTACCATTTCTAAAACCAACTGTGGAATAGACAAGACCTACACCTTCCTCAGTGAAAGGGACTCAAAGCCCCATATTTCCCGCAGAGGAATAGATCTGACTAGTAAGAATCTTAAAACCTATGTATTGATATGTCTCTGTAAGGGAATCAAGTGTGTCTAGACTGGCATAAACGTGGCAGCGAGAATCAGCTCAAACCCACTATAAAAAGGAATTTCAAAAACAAAACCCAAAAACAGGGAAATTCTTTCCATTTCCTTCAGGGTCTCTGATGAAACCTGGAATGACCCTATCTACAATGACAGCTGGATGTGGCATAAGGCTGGACACTTGGGACTGAGAGGATTGGTGAGATTGGGTGAGCAAATGCAGACCCTTTAAAGCAAAAATGCATGGCCCCCATTCCATGGGTCCCAACTCTCCATGTTGAAGGGAATATTACTACAGCTATAACATGTACGGGGAACCTAGAGAATGGACACACTGTGAATACAAAAGGTTTCTAAAACTCAACGAGTAGTCCCTCTCCTGGTGCTCCAGTTTGACTTTCCAACTGCTTTACTATCAATCTCCCAACTTGGAGAGACAACCCCTTTAACCTCCTGGTTCGCACAGGTTGCCAATTTGGCAGAGGATGGAAGGGAAGAGGGAGAACCAATGAGAGAGTAGCTGTTAGGCATTTGGACGGGCATATGTCACTCTAATTTCCCGGCAGGAAGAAGAATTCACCAGAGTCTCAGCCACCCACCGGGAACCAGTATAGGTCCTGAACCAAAATTTTGGACTTGCGTACAGCTCACAAAAAACGAGTTGAAAAATGGAGCTCAGGGGCACAGCAATTCACAAACTGGCAGAGTAATAAAGGACAACTATCGTCCGAAAATCTGTTGAGGGAAGGCAACGAGGTGGACTTGAAAGCGAGGCAGAATAGCAGGAAACAGATTTCAAGAGGTACGTTGGAATCGCCTTTAAAGCACAGGAAGAGGGGCACAACTTCGACAATGATGCACTTGGCCAAAAAGGGCGTATGCGTTTTCTCCTGAACATATTCAGGAGAAAACGCATCCGCCCTTTTTGGCCAAGCAAGCAAGCGGGCAATGCAAATCTGCACTACAAAGAAGTCTCACTTCCCACCGGTCAAAAGGGACATCCACAAAATGTGTAAAAACCAGAAAGGCAAGACAGGCCCTGGAGAACAGGGAGCCTTGTTATGCTGATGGGCGGGATGTAAATTGCCAACTGCCTCCCTGGAGGAGTGCATTGCATTCCCTAAAACAAGTAAACAACAGAGCTACAGAGCCAAGGGCACTTCCAGTCTAGGGAATATACCTTGGGAAAACTGAAAATCAATAAGACAGAGCCACCCCCAAATTTAGGGCTGCACTGCTTACAAGAACCTCAACTTGGGTACACCTTAAATATCCCAGGAAATTTAATAATGGTTCAAAAAATTGTGGTATTTATGTACGATGGAATATCCTTCAGCCAGAAATCAATGTCATAAGACCAGGAGCAGCAAAGTGAGTGGATTCAGGTACGATGATTCTAAGTGAAATAAGTCACACAGAAAAAGAAACTTATCATAAGATATCACTTACGAAGATCCTGTAAACATGGCTACACATGAACTGAGTTAGGAAAGAGAATAGAGTCTCACATTTAGAAAACACTCTGATGCCTGCTTAAGGGGAAAGGAGAGGTGGGGTGATGCATAAAACCAGAGTTTGATATAAGCACAGGTACCATTTCTAAAACCAACTGTGGAATAGACAAGACCTACACCTTCCTCAGTGAAAGGGACTCAAAGCCCCATATTTCCCGCAGAGGAATAGATCTGACTAGTAAGAATCTTAAAACCTATGTATTGATATGTCTCTGTAAGGGAATCAAGTGTGTCTAGACTGGCATAAACGTGGCAGCGAGAATCAGCTCAAACCCACTATAAAAAGGAATTTCAAAAACAAAACCCAAAAACAGGGAAATTCTTTCCATTTCCTTCAGGGTCTCTGATGAAACCTGGAATGACCCTATCTACAATGACAGCTGGATGTGGCATAAGGCTGGACACTTGGGACTGAGAGGATTGGTGAGATTGGGTGAGCAAATGCAGACCCTTTAAAGCAAAAATGCATGGCCCCCATTCCATGGGTCCCAACTCTCCATGTTGAAGGGAATATTACTACAGCTATAACATGTACGGGGAACCTAGAGAATGGACACACTGTGAATACAAAAGGTTTCTAAAACTCAACGAGTAGTCCCTCTCCTGGTGCTCCAGTTTGACTTTCCAACTGCTTTACTATCAATCTCCCAACTTGGAGAGACAACCCCTTTAACCTCCTGGTTCGCACAAGTTGCCAATTTGGCAGAGGATGGAAGGGAAGAGGGAGAACCAATGAGAGAGTAGCTGTTAGGCATTTGGACGGGCATATGTCACTCTAATTTCCCGGCAGGAAGAAGAATTCACCAGAGTCTCAGCCACCCACCGGGAACCAGTATAGGTCCTGAACCAAAATTTTGGACTTGCGTACAGCTCACAAAAAACGAGTTGAAAAATGGAGCTCAGGGGCACAGCAATTCACAAACTGGCAGAGTAATAAAGGACAACTATCGTCCGAAAATCTGTTGAGGGAAGGCAACGAGGTGGACTTGAAAGCGACGCAGAATAGCAGGAAACAGATTTCAAGAGGTACGTTGGAATCGCCTTTAAAGCACAGGAAGAGGGGCACAACTTCGACAATGATGCACTTGGCCAAAAAGGGCGTATGCGTTTTCTTCTGAACATATTCAGGAGAAAACGCATCCGCCCTTTTTGGCCAAGCAAGCAAGCGGGCAATGCAAATCTGCACTACAAAGAAATCTCACTTCCCACCGGTCAAAAGGGACATCCACAAAATGTGTAAAAACCAGAAAGGCAAGACAGGCCCTGGAGAACAGGGAGCCTTGTTATGCTGATGGGCGGGATGTAAATTGCCAACTGCCTCCCTGGAGGATTGCATTGCGTTCCCTGAAACAAGTAAACAACAGAGCTACAGAGCCAAGGGCACTTCCAGTCTAGGGAATATACCTTGGGAAAACTGAAAATCAATAAGACAGAGCCACCCCCAAATTTAGGGCTGCACTGCTTACAAGAACCTCAACTTGGGTACACCTTAAATATCCCAGGAAAATTAATAATGGTTCAAAAAATTGTGGTATTTATGTACGATGGAATATCCTTCAGCCAGAAATCAATGTCATAAGACCAGGAGCAGCAAAGTGAGTGGTTTCAGGTACGATGATTCTAAGTGAAATAAGTCACACAGAAAAAGAAACTTATCATAACATATCACTTACGAAGATCCTGTAAACATGGCTACACATGAACTGAGTTAGGAAAGAGAATAGAGACTCAAATTTAGAAAACACTCTGATGCCTGCTTAAGGGGAAAGGAGAGGTGGGGTGATGCATAAAACCAGAGTTTGATATAAGCACAGGTACCATTTCTAAAACCAACTGTGGAATAGACAAGACCTACACCTTCTTCAGTGAAAGGGACTCAAAACCCCATATATCCCGCAGAGGAATAGATCTGACTAGTAAGAATCTTAAAACCTATTTATTGATATGTCTCTGTAAGGGAATCAAGTGTGTCTAGACTGGCATAAACATGGCAGCGAGAATCACCTCAAACCCACTATTAAAAGGAATTTCAAAACAAAAACAAAAACAGGGAAATTCTTTCCATTTCCTTCAGGGTCTCTGATGAAACCTGGAATGACCCTATCTACAATGACAGCTGGATGTGGCATAAGGCTGGACACTTGGGACTGAGAGGATTGGTGAGATTGGGTGAGCAAATGCAGACCCATTAAAGCAAAAATGCATGGCCCCCATTCCATGGGTCCCAACTCTCCATGTTGAAGGGAATATTACTACAGCTATAACATGTACGGGGAACCTAGAGAATGGACACACTGTGAATACAAAAGGTTTCTAAAACTCAACGAGTAGTCCCTCTCCTGGTGCTCCGGTTTGACTTTCCAACTGCTTTCCTATCAATCTCCCAACTTGGAGAGACAACCCCTTTAACCTCCTGGTTCGCACAGGTTGCCAATTTGGCAGAGGATGGAAGGGAAGAGGGAGAACCAATGAGAGAGTAGCTGTTAGGCATTTGGACGGGCATATGTCACTCTAATTTCCCGGCAGGAAGAAGAATTCACCAGAGTCTCAGCCACCCACCGGGAACCAGTATAGGTCCTGAACCAAAATTTTGGACTTGCGTACAGCTCACAAAAAACGAGTTGAAAAATGGAGCTCAGGGGCACAGCAATTCACAAACTGGCAGAGTAATAAAGGACAACTATCGTCCGAAAATCTGTTGAGGGAAGGCAACGAGGTGGACTTGAAAGCGAGGCAGAATAGCAGGAAACAGATTTCAAGAGTTACGTTGGAATCGCCTTTAAAGCACAGGAAGAGGGGCACAACTTCGACAATGATGCACTTGGCCAAAAAGGGCGTATGCGTTTTCTCCTGAATATATTCAGGAGAAAACGCATACGCCCTTTTTGGCCAAGCAAGCAAGCGGGCAATGCAAATCTGCACTACAAAGAAGTCTCACTTCCCACCGGTCAAAAGGGACGTCCACAAAATGTGTAAAAACCAGAAAGGCAAGACAGGCCCTGGAGAACAGGGAGCCTTGTTATGCTGATGGGCGGGATGTAAATTGCCAACTGCCTCACTGGAGGAGTGCATTGCGTTCCCTAAAACAAGTAAACAACAGAGCTACAGAGCCAAGGGCACTTCCAGTCTAGGGAATATACCTTGGGAAAACTGAAAATCAATAAGACAGAGCCACCCCCAAATTTAGGGCTGCACTGCTTACAAGAACCTCAACTTGGGTACACCTTAAATATCCCAGGAAATTTAATAATGGTTCAAAAAATTGTGGTATTTATGTACGATGGAATATCCTTCAGCCAGAAATCAATGTCATAAGACCAGGAGCAGCAAAGTGAGTGGATTCAGGTACGATGATTCTAAGTGAAATAAGTCACACAGAAAAAGAAACTTATCATAAGATATCACTTACGAAGATCCTGTAAACATGGCTACACATGAACTGAGTTAGGAAAGAGAATAGATTCTCACATTTAGAAAACACTCTGATGCCTGCTTAAGGGGAAAGGAGAGGTGGGGTGATGCATAAAACCAGAGTTTGATATAAGCACAGGTACCATTTCTAAAACCAACTGTGGAATAGACAAGACCTACACCTTCCTCAGTGAAAGGGACTCAAAACCCCATATTTCCCGCAGAGGAATCGATCTGACTAGTAAGAATCTTAAAACCTATGTATTGATATGTCTCTGTAAGGGAATCAAGTGTGTCTAGACTGGCATAAACATGGCAGCGAGAATCAGCTCAAACCCACTATAAAAAGGAATTTCAAAAACAAAACCAAAAAACAGGGAAATTCTTTCCATTTCCTTCAGGGTCTCTGATGAAACCTGGAATGACCCTATCTACAATGACAGCTGGATGTGGCATAAGGCTGGACACTTGGGACTGAGAGGATTGGTGAGATTGGGTGAGCAAATGCAGACCCTTTAAAGCAAAAATGCATGGCCCCCATTTCATGGGTCCCAACTTCCATGTTGAAGGGAATATTAATACAGCTATAACATGTACGGGGAACCTAGAGAATGGACACACTGTGAATACAAAAGGTTTCTAAAACTCACCGAGTAGTCCCTCTCCTGGTGCTCCGGTTTGACTTTCCAACTGCTTTCCTATCAATCTCCCAACTTGGAGAGACAACCCCTTTAACCTCCTGGTTCGCACAGGTTGCCAATTTGGCAGAGGATGGAAGGGAAGAGGGAGAACCAATGAGAGAGTAGCTGTTAGGCATTTGGACGGGCATATGTCACTCTAATTTCCCGGCAGGAAGAAGAATTCACCAGAGGCTCAGCCACCCACTGGGAACCTGTATAGGTCCTGAACCAAAATTTTGGACTTGCGTACAGCTCACAAAAAACGAGTTGAATAATGGAGCTCAGGGGCACAGCAATTCACAAACTGGCAGAGTAATAAAGGACAACTATCGTCCGAAAATCTGTTGAGGGAAGGCAACGAGGTGGACTTGAAAGCGAGGCAGAATAGCAGGAAACAGATTTCAAGAGGTACGTTGGAATCGCCTTTAAAGCACAGGAAGAGGGGCACAACTTCGACAATGATGCACTTGGCCAAAAAGGGCGTATGCGTTTTCTCCAGAATATATTCAGGAGAAAACGCATCCGCCCTTTTTGGCCAAGCAAGCAAGCGGCAATGCAAATCTGCACTACAAAGAAGTCTCACTTCCCACGGGTCAAAAGGGACATCCACATAATGTGTAAAAACCAGAAAGGCAAGACAGGCCCTGGAGAACAGGGAGCCTTGTTATGCTGATGGGCGGGATGTAAATTGCCAACTGCCTCACTGGAGGAGTGCATTGCGTTCCCTAAAACAAGTAAACAACAGAGCTACAGAGCCAAGGGCACTTCCAGTCTAGGGAATATACCTTGGGAAAACTGAAAATCAATAAGACAGAGCCACCCCCAAATTTAGGGCTGCACTGCTTACAAGAACCTCAACTTGGGTACACCTTAAATATCCCAGGAAATTTAATAATGGTTCAAAAAATTGTGGTATTTATGTACGATGGAATATCCTTCAGCCAGAAATCAATGTCATAAGACCAGGAGCAGCAAAGTGAGTGGATTGAGGTACGATGATTCTAAGTGAAATAAGTCACACAGAAAAAGAAACTTATCATAAGATATAACTTACGAAGATCCTGTAAACATGGCTACACATGAACTGAGTTAGGAAAGAGAATAGAGTCTCACATTTAGAAAACACTCTGATGCCTGCTTAAGGGGAAAGGAGAGGTGGGGTGATGCATAAAACCAGAGTTTGATATAAGCACAGGTACCATTTCTAAAACCAACTGTGGAATAGACAAGACCTACACCTTCCTCAGTGAAAGGGACTCAAAGCCCCATATTTCCTGCAGAGGAATAGATCTGACTAGTAAGAATCTTAAAACCTATGTATTGATATGTATCTGTAAGGGAATCAAGTGTGTCTAGACTGGCATAAACATGGCAGCGAGAATCAGCTCAAACCCACTATAAAAAGGAATTTCAAAAACAAAACCCAAAAACAGGGAAATTTTTTCCATTTCCTTCAGGGTCTCTAATGAAACCTGGAATGACCCTATCTACAATGACAGCTGGATGTGGCATAAGGCTGGACACTTGGGACTGAGAGGATTGGTGAGATTGGGTGAGCAAATGCAGACCCTTTAAAGCAAAAATGCATGGCCCCCATTCCATGGGTCCCAACTCTCCATGTTGAAGGGAATATTACTACAGCTATAACATGTACGGGGAACCTAGAAAATGGACACACTGTGAATACAAAAGGTTTCTAAAACTCAACGAGTAGTCCCTCTCCTGGTGCTCCGGTTTGACTTTCCAACTGCTTTACTATCAATCTCCCAACTTGGAGAGACAACCCCTTTAACCTCCTGGTTCGCACAGGTTGCCAATTTGGCAGAGGATGGAAGGGAAGAGGGAGAACCAATGAGAGAGTAGCTGTTAGGCATTAGGACGGGCATATGTCACTCTAATTTCCCGGCAGGAAGAAGAATTCACCAGAGTCTCAGCCACCCACCGGGAACCAGTATAGGTCCTGAACCAAAATTTTGGACTTGCGTACAGCTCACAAAAAACGAGTTGAAAAATGGAGCTCAGGGGCACAGCAATTCACAAACTGGCAGAGTAATAAAGGACAACTATCGTCCGAAAATCTGTTGAGGGAAGGCAACGAGGTGGACTTGAAAGCGAGGCAGAATAGCAGGAAACAGATTTCAAGAGGTACGTTGGAATCGCCTTTAAAGCACAGGAAGAGGGGCACAACTTCGACAATGATGCACTTGGCCAAAAAGTGCGTATGCGTTTTCTCCAGAATATATTCAGGAGAAAACGCATCCGCCCTTTTTGGCCAAGCAAGCAAGCGGCAATGCAAATCTGCACTACAAAGAAGTCTCACTTCCCACGGGTCAAAAGGGACATCCACAAAATGTGTAAAAACCAGAAAGGCAAGACAGGCCCTGGAGAACAGGGAGCATTGTTATGCTGAAGGGCGGGATGTAAATTGCCAACTGCCTCAATGGAGGAGTGCATTGCGTTCCCTAAAACAAGTAAACAACAGAGCTACAGAGCCAAGGGCACTTCCAGTCTAGGGAATATACCTTGGGAAAACTGAAAATCAATAAGACAGAGCCACCCCCAAATTTAGGGCTGCACTGCTTACAAGAACCTCAACTTGGGTACACCTTATATATCCCAGGAAATTTAATAATGGTTCAAAAAATTGTGGTATTTATGTACGATGGAATATCCTTCAGCCAGAAATCAATGTCATAAGACCAGGAGCAGCAAAGTGAGTGGATTCAGGTACGATGATTCTAAGTGAAATAAGTCACACAGAAAAAGAAACTTATCATAAGATATCACTTACGAAGATCCTGTAAACATGGCTACACATGAACTGAGTTAGGAAAGAGAATAGAGTCTCACATTTAGAAAACACTCTGATGCCTGCTTAAGGGGAAAGGAGAGGTGGGGTGATGCATAAAACCAGAGTTTGATATAAGCACAGGTACCATTTCTAAAACCAACTGTGGAATAGACAAGACCTACACATTCCTCAGTGAAAGGGACTCAAAGCCCCATATTTCCCGCAGAGGAATAGATCTGACTAGTAAGAATCTTAAAACCTATGTATTGATATGTATCTGTAAGGGAATCAAGTGTGTCTAGACAGGCATAAACGTGGCAGCGAGAATCAGCTCAAACCCACTATAAAAAGGAATTTCAGAAACAAAACCAAAAAACAGGGAAATTTTTTCAATTTCCTTCAGGGTCTCTAATGAAACCTGGAATGACCCTATCTACAATGACAGCTGGATGTGGCATAAGGCTGGACACTTGGGACTGAGAGGATTGGTGAGATTGGGTGAGCAAATGCAGACCCTTTAAAGCAAAAATGCATGGCCCCCATTCCATGGGTCCCAACTCTCCATGTTGAAGGGAATATTACTACAGCTATAACATGTACGGGGAACCTAGAAAATGGACACACTGTGAATACAAAAGGTTTCTAAAACTCAATGAGTAGTCCCTCTCCTGGTGCTCCGGTTTGACTTTCCAACTGCTTTACTATCAATCTCCCAACTTGGAGAGACAACCCCTTTAACCTCCTGGTTCGCACAGGTTGCCAATTTGGCAGAGGATGGAAGGGAAGAGGAAGAACCAATGAGAGAGTAGCTGTTAGGCATTTGGACGGGCATATGTCACTCTAATTTCCCGGCAGGAAGAAGAATTCACCAGAGTCTCAGCCACCCACCGGGAACCAGTATAGGTCCTGAACCAAAATTTTGGACTTGCGTACAGCTCACAAAAAACGAGTTGAAAAATGGAGCTCAGGGGCACAGCAATTCACAAACTGGCAGAGTAATAAAGGACAACTATCGTCCGAAAATCTGTTGAGGGAAGGCAACGAGGTGGACTTGAAAGCGAGGCAGAATAGCAGGAAACAGATTTCAAGAGTTACGTTGGAATCGCCTTTAAAGCACAGGAAGAGGGGCACAACTTCGACAATGATGCACTTGGCCAAAAAGGGCGTATGCGTTTTCTCCTGAATATATTCAGGAGAAAACGCATACGCCCTTTTTGGCCAAGCAAGCAAGCGGGCAATGCAAATCTGCACTACAAAGAAGTCTCACTTCCCACCGGTCAAAAGGGACGTCCACAAAATGTGTAAAAACCAGAAAGGCAAGACAGGCCCTGGAGAACAGGGAGCCTTGTTATGCTGATGGGCGGGATGTAAATTGCCAACTGCCTCACTGGAGGAGTGCATTGCGTTCCCTAAAACAAGTAAACAACAGAGCTACAGAGCCAAGGGCACTTCCAGTCTAGGGAATATACCTTGGGAAAACTGAAAATCAATAAGACAGAGCCACCCCCAAATTTAGGGCTGCACTGCTTACAAGAACCTCAACTTGGGTACACCTTAAATATCCCAGGAAATTTAATAATGGTTCAAAAAATTGTGGTATTTATGTACGATGGAATATCCTTCAGCCAGAAATCAATGTCATAATACCAGGAGCAGCAAAGTGAGTGGATTCAGGTACGATGATTCTAAGTGAAATAAGTCACACAGAAAAAGAAACTTATCATAAGATATCACTTACGAAGATCCTGTAAACATGGCTACACATGAACTGAGTTAGGAAAGAGAATAGAGTCTCACATTTAGAAAACACTCTGATGCCTGCTTAAGGGGAAAGGAGAGGTGGGGTGATGCATAAAACCAGAGTTTGATATAAGCACAGGTACCATGTCTAAAACCAACTGTGGAATAGACAAGACCTACACCTTCTTCAGTGAAAGGGACTCAAAACCCCATATTTCCCGCAGAGGAATAGATCTGACTAGTAAGAATCTTAAAACCTATGTATTGATATGTCTCTGTAAGGGAATCAAGTGTGTCTAGACTGGCATAAACATGGCAGCGAGAATCACCTCAAACCCACTATTAAAAGGAATTTCAAAAACAAAACCCAAAAACAGGGAAATTCTTTCCATTTCCTTCAGGGTCTCTGATGAAACCTGGAATGACCCTATCTACAATGACAGCTGGATGTGGCATAAGGCTGGACACTTGGGACTGAGAGGATTGGTGAGATTGGGTGAGCAAATGCAGACCCATTAAAGCAAAAATGCATGGCCCCCATTCCATGGGTCCCAACTCTCCATGTTGAAGGGAATATTACTACAGCTATAACATGTACGGGGAACCTAGAGAATGGACACACTGTGAATACAAAAGGTTTCTAAAACTCAACGAGTAGTCCCTCTCCTGGTGCTCCGGTTTGACTTTCCAACTGCTTTCCTATCAATCTCCCAACTTGGAGAGACAACCCCTTTAACCTCCTGGTTCGCACAGGTTGCCAATTTGGCAGAGGATGGAAGGGAAGAGGGAGAACCAATGAGAGAGTAGCTGTTAGGCATTTGGACGGGCATATGTCACTCTAATTTCCCGGCAGGAAGAAGAATTCACCAGAGTCTCAGCCACCCACCGGGAACCAGTATAGGTCCTGAACCAAAATTTTGGACTTGCGTACAGCTCACAAAAAACGAGTTGAAAAATGGAGCTCAGGGGCACAGCAATTCACAAACTGGCAGAGTAATAAAGGACAACTATCGTCCGAAAATCTGTTGAGGGAAGGCAACGAGGTGGACTTGAAAGCGAGGCAGAATAGCAGGAAACAGATTTCAAGAGTTACGTTGGAATCGCCTTTAAAGCACAGGAAGAGGGGCACAACTTCGACAATGATGCACTTGGCCAAAAAGGGCGTATGCGTTTTCTCCTGAATATATTCAGGAGAAAACGCATACGCCCTTTTTGGCCAAGCAAGCAAGCGGGCAATGCAAATCTGCACTACAAAGAAGTCTCACTTCCCACCGGTCAAAAGGGACGTCCACAAAATGTGTAAAAACCAGAAAGGCAAGACAGGCCCTGGAGAACAGGGAGCCTTGTTATGCTGATGGGCGGGATGTAAATTGCCAACTGCCTCACTGGAGGAGTGCATTGCGTTCCCTAAAACAAGTAAACAACAGAGCTACAGAGCCAAGGGCACTTCCAGTCTAGGGAATATACCTTGGGAAAACTGAAAATCAATAAGACAGAGCCACCCCCAAATTTAGCGCTGCACTGCTTACAAGAACCTCAACTTGGGTACACCTTAAATATCCCAGGAAATTTAATAATGGTTCAAAAAATTGTGGTATTTATGTACGATGGAATATCCTTCAGCCAGAAATCAATGTCATAAGACCAGGAGCAGCAAAGTGAGTGGATTCAGGTACGATGATTCTAAGTGAAATAAGTCACACAGAAAAAGAAACTTATCATAAGATATCACTTACGAAGATCCTGTAAACATGGCTACACATGAACTGAGTTAGGAAAGAGAATAGAGTCTCACATTTAGAAAACACTCTGATGCCTGCTTAAGGGGAAAGGAGAGGTGGGGTGATGCATAAAACCAGAGTTTGATATAAGCACAGGTACCATTTCTAAAACCAACTGTGGAATAGACAAGACCTACACCTTCCTCAGTGAAAGGGACTCAAAACCCCATATTTCCCGCAGAGGAATCGATCTGACTAGTAAGAATCTTAAAACCTATGTATTGATATGTCTCTGTAAGGGAATCAAGTGTGTCTAGACTGGCATAAACATGGCAGCGAGAATCAGCTCAAACCCACTATAAAAAGGAATTTCAAAAACAAAACCCAAAAACAGGGAAATTCTTTCCATTTCCTTCAGGGTCTCTGATGAAACCTGGAATGACCCTATCTACAATGACAGCTGGATGTGGCATAAGGCTGGACACTTGGGACTGAGAGGATTGGTGAGATTGGGTGAGCAAATGCAGACCCTTTAAAGCAAAAATGCATGGCCCCCATTCCATGGGTCCCAACTCTCCATGTTGAAGGGAATATTACTACAGCTAAAACATGTACGGGAAACCTAGAGAATGGACACACTGTGAATACAAAAGGTTTCTAAAACTCACCGAGTAGTCCCTCTCCTGGTGCTCCGGTTTGACTTTCCAACTGCTTTCCTATCAATCTCCCAATTTGGAGAGACAACCCCTTTAACCTCCTGGTTCGCACAGGTTGCCAATTTGGCAGAGGATGGAAGGGAAGAGGAAGAACGAATGAGAGAGTAGCTGTTAGGCATTTGGACGGGCATATGTCACTCTAATTTCCCGGCAGGAAGAAGAATTCACCAGAGTCTCAGCCACCCACCGGGAACCAGTATAGGTCCTGAACCAAAATTTTGGACTTGCGTACAGCTCACAAAAAACGAGTTGAAAAATGGAGCTCAGGGGCACAGCAATTCACAAACTGGCAGAGTAATAAAGGACAACTATCGTCCGAAAATCTGTTGAGGGAAGGCAACGAGGTGGACTTGAAAGCGACGCAGAATAGCAGGAAACAGATTTCAAGAGGTACTTTGGAATCGCCTTTAAAGCACAGGAAGAGGGGCACAACTTCGACAATGATGCACTTGGCCAAAAACGGCGTATGCGTTTTCTTCTGAACATATTCAGGAGAAAACGCATCCGCCCTTTTTGGCCAAGCAAGCAAGCGGGCAATGCAAATCTGCACTACAAAGAAATCTCACTTCCCACCGGTCAAAAGGGACATCCACAAAATGTGTAAAAACCAGAAAGGCAAGACAGGCCCTGGAGAACAGGGAGCCTTGTTATGCTGATGGGCGGGATGTAAATTGCCAACTGCCTCCCTGGAGGATTGCATTGCGTTCCCTGAAACAAGTAAACAACAGAGCTACAGAGCCAAGGGCACTTCCAGTCTACGGAATATACCTTGGGAAAACTGAAAATCAATAAGACAGAGCCACCCCCAAATTTAGGGCTGCACTGCTTACAAGAACCTCAACTTGGGTACACCTTAAATATCCCAGGAAATTTAATAATGGTTCAAAAAATTGTGGTATTTATGTACGATGGAATATCCTTCAGCCAGAAATCAATGTCATAAGACCAGGAGCAGCAAAGTGAGTGGTTTCAGGTACGATGATTCTAAGTGAAATAAGTCACACAGAAAAAGAAACTTATCATAACATATCACTTACGAAGATCCTGTAAACATGGCTACACATGAACTGAGTTAGGAAAGAGAATAGAGTCTCACATTTAGAAAACACTCTGATGCCTGCTTAAGGGGAAAGGAGAGGTGGGGTGATGCATAAAAACAGAGTTTGATATAAGCACAGGTACCATTTCTAAAACCAACTGTGGAATAGACAAGACCTACACCTTCTTCAGTGAAAGGGACTCAAAACCCCATATTTCCCGCAGAGGAATAGATCTGACTAGTAAGAATCTTAAAACCTATTTATTGATATGTCTCTGTAAGGGAATCAAGTGTGTCTAGACTGGCATAAACATGGCAGCGAGAATCACCTCAAACCCACTATTAAAAGGAATTTCAAAAACAAAACCCAAAAACAGGGAAATTCTTTCCATTTCCTTCAGGGTCTCTGATGAAACCTGGAATGACCCTATCTACAATGACAGCTGGATGTGGCATAAGGCTGGACACTTGGGACTGAGAGGATTGGTGAGATTGGGTGAGCAAATGCAGACCCATTAAAGCAAAAATGCATGGCCCCCATTCCATGGGTCCCAACTCTCCATGTTGAAGGGAATATTACTACAGCTATAACATGTACGGGGAACCTAGAGAATGGACACACTGTGAATACAAAAGGTTTCTAAAACTCAACGAGTAGTCCCTCTCCTGGTGCTCCGGTTTGACTTTCCAACTGCTTTCCTATCAATCTCCCAACTTGGAGAGACAACCCCTTTAACCTCCTGGTTCGCACAGGTTGCCAATTTGGCAGAGGATGGAAGGGAAGAGGGAGAACCAATGAGAGAGTAGCTGTTAGGCATTTGGACGGGCATATGTCACTCTAATTTCCCGGCAGGAAGAAGAATTCACCAGAGTCTCAGCCACCCACCGGGAACCAGTATAGGTCCTGAACCAAAATTTTGGACTTGCGTACAGCTCACAAAAAACGAGTGGAAAATGGAGCTCAGGGGCACAGCAATTCACAAACTGGCAGAGTAATAAAGGACAACTATCGTCCGAAAATCTGTTGAGGGAAGGCAACGAGGTGGACTTGAAAGCGAGGCAGAATAGCAGGAAACAGATTTCAAGAGTTACGTTGGAATCGCCTTTAAAGCACAGGAAGAGGGGCACAACTTCGACAATGATGCACTTGGCCAAAAAGGGCGTATGCGTTTTCTCCTGAATATATTCAGGAGAAAACGCATACGCCCTTTTTGGCCAAGCAAGCAAGCGGGCAATGCAAATCTGCACTACAAAGAAGTCTCACTTCCCACCGGTCAAAAGGGACGTCCACAAAATGTGTAAAAACCAGAAAGGCAAGACAGGCCCTGGAGAACAGGGAGCCTTGTTATGCTGATGGGCGGGATGTAAATTGCCAACTGCCTCACTGGAGGAGTGCATTGCGTTCCCTAAAACAAGTAAACAACAGAGCTACAGAGCCAAGGGCACTTCCAGTCTAGGGAATATACCTTGGGAAAACTGAAAATCAATAAGACAGAGCCACCCCCAAATTTAGGGCTGCACTGCTTACAAGAACTTCAACTTGGGTACACCTTAAATATCCCAGGAAATTTAATAATGGTTCAAAAAATTGTGGTATTTATGTACGATGGAATATCCTTCAGCCAGAAATCAATGTCATAAGACCAGGAGCTGCAAAGTGAGTGGATTCAGGTACGATGATTCTAAGTGAAATAAGTCACACAGAAAAAGAAACTTATCATAAGATATCACTTACGAAGATCCTGTAAACATGGCTACACATGAACTGAGTTAGGAAAGAGAATAGATTCTCACATTTAGAAAACACTCTGATGCCTGCTTAAGTGGAAAGGAGAGGTGGGGTGATGCATAAAACCAGAGTTTGATGTAAGCACAGGTACCATTTCTAAAACCAACTGTGGAATAGGCAAGACCTACACCTTCCTCAGTGAAAGGGACTCAAAACCCCATATTTCCCGCAGAGGAATCGATCTGACTAGTAAGAATCTTAAAACCTATGTATTGATATGTCTCTGTAAGGGAATCAAGTGTGTCTAGACTGGCATAAACATGGCAGCGAGAATCAGCTCAAACCCACTATAAAAAGGAATTTCAAAAACAAAACCCAAAAACAGGGAAATTCTTTCCATTTCCTTCAGGGTCTCTGATGAAACCTGGAATGACCCTATCTACAATGACAGCTGGATGTGGCATAAGGCTGGACACTTGGGACTGAGAGGATTGGTGAGATTGGGTGAGCAAATGCAGACCCTTTAAAGCAAAAATGCATGGCCCCCATTCCATGGGTCCCAACTCTCCATGTTGAAGGGAATATTACTACAGCTATAACATGTACGGGAAACCTAGAGAATGGACACACTGAGAATACAAAAGGTTTCTAAAACTCAACGAGTAGTCCCTCTCCTGGTGCTCCGGTTTGACTTTCCAACTGCTTTACTATCAATCTCCCAACTTGGAGAGACAACCCCTTTAACCTCCTGGTTCGCACAGGTTGCCAATTTGGCAGAGGATGGAAGGGAAGACGGAGAACCAATGAGAGAGTAGCTGTTAGGCATTTGGACGGGCATATGTCACTCTAATTTCCCGGCAGGAAGAAGAATTCACCAGAGTCTCAGCCACCCACCGGGAACCAGTATAGGTCCTGAACCAAAATTTTGGACTTGCGTACAGCTCACAAAAAACGAGTTTAAAAATGGAGCTCAGGGGCACAGCAATTCACAAACTGGCAGAGTAATAAAGGACAACTATCGTCCGAAAATCTGTTGAAGGAAGGCAACGAGGCGGACTTGAAAGCGAGGCAGAATAGCAGGAAACAGATTTCAAGAGGTACGTTGGAATCGCCTTTAAAGCACAGGAAGAGGGGCACAACTTCGACAATGATGCACTTGGCCAAAAAGGGCGTATACGTTTTCTCCTGAACATATTCAGGAGAAAACGCATCCGCCCTTTTTGGCCAAGCAAGCAAGCGGGCAATGCAAACCTGCACTACAAAGAAGTCTCACTTCCCACCGGTCAAAAGGGACATCCACAAAATGTGTAAAAACCAGAAAGGCAAGACAGGCCCTGGAGAACAGGGAGCCTTGTTATGCTGATGGACTGGATGTAAATTGCCAACTGCCTCCCTGGAGGAGTGCATTGCGTTCCCTGAAACAAGTAAACAACAGAGCTACAGAGCCAAGGGCACTTCCAGTCTAGGGAATATACCTTGGGAAAACTGAAAATCAATAAGACAGAGCCACCCCCAAATTTAGGGCTGCACTGCTTACAAGAACCTCAACATGGGTACACCTTAAATATCCCAGGAAATTTAATAATGGTTCAAAAAATTGTGGTATTTATGTACGATGGAATATCCTTCAGCCAGAAATCAATGTCATAAGACCAGGAGCAGCAAAGTGAGTGGATTCAGGTACGATGATTTTAAGTGAAATAAGTCACACAGAAAAAGAAACTTATCATAAGATATCACTTACGAAGATCCTGTAAACATGGCTACACATGAACTGAGTTAGGAAAGAGAATAGAGTCTCACATTTAGAAAACACTCTGATGCCTGCTTAAGGGGAAAGGAGAGGTGGGGTGATGCATAAAACCAGAGTTTGATATAAGCACAGGTACCATTTCTAAAACCAACTGTGGAATAGACAAGACCTACACCTTCCTCAGTGAAAGGGACTCAAAGCCCCATATTTCCCGCAGAGGAATAGATCTGACTAGTAAGAATCTTAAAACCTATGTATTGATATGTCTCTGTAAGGGAATCAAGTGTGTCTAGACTGGCATAAACGTGGCAGCGAGAATCAGCTCAAACCCACTATAAAAAGGAATTTCAAAAACAAAACCAAAAAACAGGGAAATTTTTTCCATTTCCTTCAGGGTCTCTGATGAAACCTGGAATGACCCTATCTACAATGACAGCTGGATGTGGCATAAGGCTGGACACTTGGGACTGAGAGGATTGGTGAGATTGGGTGAGCAAATGCAGACCCATTAAAGCAAAAATGCATGGCCCCCATTCCATGGGTCCCAACTCTCCATTTTGAAGGGAATATTACTACAGCTATAACATGTACGGGGAACCTAGAGAATGGACACACTGTGAATACAAAAGGTTTCTAAAACTCAACGAGTAGTCCCTCTCCTGGTGCTCCGGTTTGACTTTCCAACTGCTTTACTATCAATCTCCCAACTTGGAGAGACAACCCCTTTAACCTCCTGGTTCGCACAGGTTGCCAAATTGGCAGAGGATGGAAGGGAAGAGGGAGAACCAATGAGAGAGTAGCTGTTAGGCATTTGGACGGGCACATGTCACTCTAATTTCCCGGCAGAAAGAAGAATTAACCAGAGTCTCAGCCATGCACCGGCAAACAGTATAGGTCATGAACCAAAATTTTGGACTTGTGTACAGCTCACAAAAAACGAATTGAAAAATGGAGCTCAGGGGCACAGCAATACACAAACTGCCGGAGTAATAAAGGACAACTATTGTCCAAAAATCTGTTGAGGGAAGGCAACGAGGTGGACTTGAAAGCGAGGCAGAATAGCAGGAAACAGATTTCAAGAGGTACGTTGGAATCGCCTTTAAAGCACAGGAAGAGGGGCACAACTTCGACAATGATGCACTTGGCCAAAAAGGGCGTATGCGTTTTCTCCTGAATATATTCTGGAGAAAACGCATATGCCCTTTTTGGCCAAGCAAGCAAGCGGGCAATGCATATCTGCACTACAAAGAAGTCTCACTTCCCACCGGTCAAAAGGGTCATCCACAAAATGTGTAAAAACCAGAAAGGCAAGACAGGCCCTGGAGAACAGGGAGCCTTGTTATGCTGATGGGCGGGATGTAAATTGCCAACTGCCTTACTGGAGGAGTGCATTGCGTTCCCTAAAACAAGTAAACAACAGAGCTACAGAGCCAAGGGCACTTCCAGTCTAGGGAATATACCTTGGGAAAACTGAAAATCAATAAGACAGAGCCACCCCCAAATTTAGGGCTGCACTGCTTACAAGAACCTCAACTTGGGTACACCTTAAATATCCCAGGAAATTTAATAATGTTTCAAAAAATTGTGGTATTTATGTACGATGGAATATCCTTCAGCCAGAAATCAATGTCATAAGACCAGGAGCAGCAAAGTGAGTGGATTCAGGTACGATGATTCTAAGTGAAATTAGTCACACAGAAAAAGAAACTTATCATAAGATATCACTTACGAAGATCCTGTAAACATGGCTACACATGAACTGAGTTAGGAAAGAGAACAGAGTCTCACATTATAAAACACTCTGATGCCTGCTTAAGGAGAAAGGAGAGGTGGGGTGATGCATAAAAACAGAGTTTGATATAAGCACAGGTACCATTTCTAAAACCAACTGTGGAATAGACAAGACCTACACCTTCCTCAGTGAAAGGGACTCAAAACCCCATATTTCCCGCAGAGGAATCGATCTGACTAGTAAGAATCTTAAAACCTATGTATTCATATGTCTCTGTAAGGGAATCAAGTGTGTCTAGACTGGCATAAACGTGGCAGCGAGAATCACCTCAAACCCACTATAAAAAGGAATTTCAAAAACAAAACCAAAAAACAGGGAAATTTTTTCAATTTCCTTCAGGGTCTCTAATGAATCCTGGAATGACCCTATCTACAACGACAGCTGGATGTGGCATAAGGCTGGGCACTTGGGACTGAGAGGATTGGTGAGATTGGGTGAGCAAATGCAGACCCTTTAAAGCAAAAATGCATGGCCCCCATTCCATGGGTCCCAACTCTCCATGTTGAAGGGAATATTACTACAGCTATAACATGTACGGGAAACCTAGAGAATGGACACACTGTGAATACAAAAGGTTTCTAAAACTCAACGAGTAGTCCCTCTACTGGTGCTCCGGTTTGACCTTCCAACTGCTTTACTATCAATCTCCCAACTTGGAGAGACAACCCCTTTAACCTCCTGGTTCGCACAGGTTGCCAATTTGGCAGAGGATGGAAGGGAAGAGGGAGAACCAATGAGAGAGTAGCTGTTAGGCATTTGGACGGGCATATGTCACTCTAATTTCCCGGCAGGAAGAAGAATTCACCAGAGTCTCAGCCACCCACCGGGAACCAGTATAGGTCCTAAACAAAAATTTTGGACTTGCGTACAGCTCACAAAAAACGAGTTGAAAAATGGAGCTCAGGGGCACAGCAATTCACAAACTGGCAGAGTAATAAAGGACAACTATCGTCCGAAAATCTGTTGAGGGAAGGCAACGAGGTGGACTTGAAAGCGAGGCAGAATAGCAGGAAACAGATTTCAAGAGGTACGTTGGAATCGCCTTTAAAGCACAGGAAGAGGGGCACAACTTCGACAATGATGCACTTGGCCAAAAAGGGCGTATGCGTTTTCTCCTGAATATATTCAGGAGAAAACGCATACGCCCTTTTTGGCCAAGCAAGCAAGCGGGCAATGCAAATCTGCACTACAAAGAAGTCTCACTTCCCACCGGTCAAAAGGGACATCCACAAAATGTGTAAAAACCAGAAAGGCAAGACAGGCCCTGGAGAACAGGGAGCCTTGTTATGCTGATGAGCGGGATGTAAATTGCCAACTGCCTCCCTGGAGGAGTGCATTGCGTTCCCTAAAACAAGTAAACAACAGAGCTACAGAGCCAAGGGCACTTCCAGTCTAGGGAATATACCTTGGGAAAACTGAAAATCAATAAGACAGAGCCACCCCCAAATTTAGGGCTGCACTGCTTACAAGAACCTCAACTTGGGTACACCTTAAATATCCCAGGAAATTTAATAATGGTTCAAAAAATTGTGGTATTTATGTACGATGGAATATCCTTTAGCCAGAAATCAATGTCATAAGACCAGGAGCAGCAAAGTGAGTGGATTCAGGTACGATGATTCTAAGTGAAATAAGTCACACAGAAAAAGAAACTTATCATAAGATATCACTTACGAAGATCCTGTAAACATGGCTACACATGAACTGAGTTAGGAAAGAGAATAGAGTCTCACATTTAGAAAACACACTGATGCCTGCTTAAGGGGAAAGGAGAGGTGGGGTGATGCATAAAACCAGAGTTTGATATAAGCACAGGTACCATTTCTAAAACCAACTGTGGAATAGACAAGACCTACACCTTCCTCAGTGAAAGGGACTCAAAGCCCCATATTTCCCGCAGAGGAACAGATCTGACTAGTAAGAATCTTAAAACCTATGTACTGATATGTCTCTGTAAGGGAATCAAGTTTGTCTAGACTGGCATAAACATGGCAGCGAGAATCAGCTCAAACCCACTATAAAAAGGAATTTCAAAAACAAAACCCAAAAACAGGGAAATTCTTTCCATTTCCTTCAGGGTCTCTGATGAAACCTGGAATGACCCTATCTACAATGACAGCTGGATGTGGCATAAGGCTGGACACTTGGGACTGAGAGGATTGGTGAGATTGGGTGAGCAAATGCAGACCCTTTAAAGCAAAAATGCATGGCCCCCATTCCATGGGTCCCAAATCTCCATGTTGAAGGGAATATTACTACAGCTATAACATGTACGGGGAAACTAGAGAATGGACACACTGTGAATACAAAAGGTTTCTAAAACTCAACGAGTAGTCCCTCTCCTGGTGCTCCGGTTTGACTTTCCAACTGCTTTCCTATCAATCTCCCAACTTGGAGAGACACCCCTTTAACCTCCTGGTTCGCACAGGTTGCCGATTTGGCAGAGGATGGAAGGGAAGAGGGAGAACCAATGAGAGAGTAGCTGTTAGGCCTTTGGACGGGCATATGTCACTCTAATTTCCCGGCAGGAAGAAGAATTCACCAGAGTCTCAGCCACCCACCGGGAACCAGTATAGTCCTGAACCAAAATTTTGGACTTGCGTACAGCTCACAAACAACGAGTTGAAAAATGGAGCTCAGGGGCACATCAATTCACAAACTGGCAGAGTAATAAAGGACAACTATCGTCCGAAAATCTGTTGAGGGATGGCAACGAGGTTGACTTGAAAGCGAGGCAGAATAGCAGGAAACAGATTTCAAGAGGTACGTTGGAATCGCCTTTAAAGCACAGGAAGAGGGGCACAACTTCGACAATGATGCACTTGGCCAAAAAGGGCGTATGCGTTTTCTCCTGAATATATTCAGGAGAAAACGCATACGCCCTTTTTGGCCAAGCAAGCAAGCGGGCAATGCAAATCTGCACTACAAAGAAGTCTCACTTCCCACCGGTCAAAAGGGACATCCACAAAATGTGTAAAAACCAGAAAGGCAAGACAGGCCCTGGAGAACAGGGAGCCTTGTTATGCTGATGGGCGGGATGTAAATTGCCAACTGCCTCCCTGGAGGAGTGCATTGCGTTCCCTAAAACAAGTAAACAACAGAGCTACAGAGCCAAGGGCACTTCCAGTCTAGGGAATATACCTTGGGAAAACTGAAAATCAATAAGACAGAGCCACCCCCAAATTTAGGGCTGCACTGCTTACAAGAACCTCAACTTGGGTACACCTTAAATATCCCAGGAAATTTAATAATGGTTCAAAAAATTGTGGTATTTATGTACGATGGAATATCCTTCAGCCAGAAATCAATGTCATAAGACCAGGAGCAGCAAAGTGAGTGGATTCAGGTACGATGATTCTAAGTGAAATAAGTCACACAGAAAAAGAAACTTATCATAAGATATCACTTACGAAGATCCTGTAAACATGGCTACACGTGAACTGAGTTAGGAAAGAGAATAGACTCTCACATTTAGAAAACACTCTTATGCCTGCTGAAGGGGAAAGGAGAGGTGGGGTGATGCATAAAACCAGAGTTTGATATAAGCACAGGTACCATTTCTAAAACCAACTGTGGAATACACAAGACCTACACCTTCCTCAGTGAAAGGGACTCAAAGCCCCATATTTCCCGCAGAGGAATAGATCTGACTAGTAAGAATCTTAAAACCTATGTATTGATATGTCTCTGTAAGGGAATCAAGTGTGTCTAGACTGGCATAAACATGGCAGCGAGAATCAGCTCAAACCCACTATAAAAAGGAATTTCAAAAACAAAACCCAAAAACAGGGAAATTCTTTCCATTTCCTTCAGGGTCTCTGATGAAACCTGGAATGACCCTATCTACAATGACAGCTGGATGTGGCATAAGGCTGGACACTTGGGACTGAGAGGATTGGTGAGATTGGGTGAGCAAATGCAGACCCTTTAAAACAAAAATGCATGGCGCCAATTCCATGGGTCCCAACTCTCCATGTTGAAGGGAATATTACTACAGCTATAACATGTACGGGGAACCTAGAGAATGGACACACTGTGAATACAAAAGGTTTCTAAAACTCAACGAGTAGTCCCTCTCCTGGTGCTCCGGTTTGACTTTCCAACTGCTTTCCTATCAATCTCCCAACTTGGAGAGACAACCCCTTTAACCTCCTGGTTCGCACAGGTTGCCAATTTGGCAGAGGATGGAAGGGAAGAGGGAGAACCAATGAGAGAGTAGCTGTTAGGCATTTGGACGGGCATATGTCACTCTAATTTCCCGGCAGGAAGAAGAATTCACCAGAGTCTCAGCCACCCACCGGGAACCAGTATAGTTCCTGAACCAAAATTTTGGACTTGCGTACAGCTCACAAAAAACGAGTTGAAAAATGGAGCTCAGGGGCACAGCAATTCACAAAGTGGCAGAGTAATAAAGGACAACTATCGTCCGAAAATCTGTTGAGGGAAGGCAACGAGGTGGACTTGAAAGCGAGGCAGAATAGCAGGAAACAGATTTCAAGAGGTACGTTGGAATCGCCTTTAAAGCACAGGAAGAGGGGCACAACTTCGACAATGATGCACTTGGCCAAAAAGGGCGTATGCGTTTTCTCCTGAATATATTCAGGAGAAAACGCATATGCCCTTTATGGCCAAGCAAGCAAGCGGGCAATGCAAATCTGCACTACAAAGAAGTCTCACTTCCCACCGGTCAAAAGGGACATCCACAAAATGTGTAAAAACCAGAAAGGCAAGACAGGCCCTGGAGAACAGGGAGCCTTGTTATGCTGATGGGCGGGATGTAAATTGCCAACTGCCTCCCTGGAGGAGTGCATTGCGTTCCCTAAAACAAGTAAACAACAGAGCGACAGAGCCAAGGGCACTTCCAGTCTAGGGAATATACCTTGAGAAAACTGAAAATCAATAAGACAGAGCCACCCCCAAATTTAGGGCTGCACTGCTTACAAGAACCTCAACTTGGGTACACCTTAAATATCCCAGGAAATTTAATAATGGTTCAAAAAATTGTGGTATTTATGTACGATGGAATATCCTTCAGCCAGAAATCAATGTCATAAGACCAGGAGCAGCAAAGTGAGTGGATTGAGGTACGATGATTCTAAGTGAAATAAGTCACACAGAAAAAGAAACTTATCATAAGATATCACTTACGAAGATCCTGTAAACATGGCTACACATGAACTGAGTTAGGAAAGAGAATAGAGTCTCACATTTAGAAAACACTCTGATGACTGCTTAAGGGGAAAGGAGAGGTGGGGTGATGCATAAAACCAGAGTTTGATATAAGCACAGGTACCATTTCTAAAACCAACTGTGGAATAGACAAGACCTACACCTTCCTCAGTGAAAGGGACTCAAAGCCCCATATTTTCCGCAGAGGAATAGATCTGACTAGTAAGAATCTTAAAACCTATGTATTGATATGTCTCTGTAAGGGAATCAAGTGTGTCTAGACAGGCATAAACGTGGCAGCGAGAATCAGCTCAAACCCACTCTAAAAAGGAATTTCAAAAACAAAACCAAAAAACAGGGAAATTTTTTCCATTTTCTTCAGGGTCTCTAATGAAACCTGGAATGACCCTATCTACAATGACAGCTGGATGTGGCATAAGGCTGGACACTTGGGACTGAGAGGATTGGTGAGATTGGGTGAGCAAATGCAGACCCTTTAAAGCAAAAATGCATGGCCCCCATTCCATGGGTCCCAACTCTCCATGTTGAAGGGAATATTACTACAGCTATAACATGTACGGGGAATCTAGAGAATGGACACACTGTGAATACAAAAGGTTTCTAAAACTCAACGAGTAGTCCCTCTCCTGGTGCTCCGGTTTGACTTTCCAACTGCTTTACTATCAATCTCCCAACTTGGAGAGACAACCCCTTTAACCTCCTGGTTCGCACAGGTTGCCAATTTGGCAGAGGATGCAAGGGAAGAGGGAGAACCAATGAGAGAGTAGCTGTTAGGCATTTGGACGGGCATATGTCACTCTAATTTCCCGGCAGGAAGAAGAATTCACCAGAGTCTCAGCCACACACCGGGAACCAGTATAGGTCCTGAACCAAAATTTTGGACTTGCGTACAGCTCACAAAAAACGAGTTGAAAAATGGAGCTCAGGGGCACAGCAATTCACAAACTGGCAGAGTAATAAAGGACAACTATCGTCCGAAAATCTGTTGAGGGAAGGCAACGAGGTGGACTTGAAAGTGAGGCAGAATAGCAGGAAACAGATTTCAAGAGGTACGTTGGAATCGCCTTTAAAGCACAGGAAGAGGGGCACAACTTCGACAATGATGCACTTGGCCAAAAAGGGCGGATGCGTTTTCTCCTGAATATATTCAGGAGAAAACGCATCCGCCCTTTTTGGCAAAGCAAGCAAGCGGGCAATGCAAATCTGCACTACAAAGAAGTCTCACTTCCCACCGTTCAAAAGGGACGTCCACAAAATATGTAAAAACCAGAAAGGCAAGACAGGCCCTGGAGAACAGGGAGCCTTGTTATGCTGATGGGCGGGATGTAAATTGCCAACTGCCTCCCTGGAGGAGTGCATTGCGTTCCCTGAAACAAGTAAACAACAGAGCTACAGAGCCAAGGGCACTTCCAGTCTAGGGAATATACCTTGGGAAAACTGAAAATCAATAAGACAGAGCCACCCCCAAATTTAGGGCTGCACTGCTTACAAGAACCTCAACTTGGGTACACCTTAAATATCATAGGAAATTTAATAATGGTTCAAAAAATTGTGGTATTTATGTACGATGGAATATCCTTCAGCCATCAATCAATGTCATAAGACCAGGAGCAGCAAAGTGAGTGGTTTCAGGTACGATGATTCTAAGTGAAATAAGTCACACAGAAAAAGAAACTTATCATAAGATATCACTTACGAAGATCCTGTAAACATGGCTACACATGAACTGAGTTAGGAATGAGAATAGAGTCTCACATTTAGAAAACACTCTGATTCCTGCTTAAGGGGAAAGGAGAGGTGGGGTGATGCATAAAACCAGAGTTTGATATAAGCACAGGTACCATTTCTAAAACCAACTGTGGAATAGACAAGACCTACACCATCCTCAGTGAAAGGGACTCAAAGCCCCATATTTCCCGCAGAGGAATAGATCTGACTAGTAAGAATCTTAAAACCTATATTGATATGTCTCTGTAAGGGAATCAAGTGTGTCTAGACTGGCATAAACATGGCAGCGAGAATCAGCTCAATCCCACTATAAAAAGGAATTTCAAAAACAAAACCCAAAAACAGGGAAATTCTTTCCATTTCCTTCAGGGTCTCTGATGAAACCTGGAATGACCCTATCTACAATGACAGCTGCATGTGGCATAAGGCTGGACACTAGGGACTGAGAGGATTGGTGAGATTGGGTGAGCAAATGCAGACCCTTTAAAGCAAAAATGCATGGCCCCCATTCCATGGGTCCCAACTCTCCATGTTGAACGGAATATTACTACAGCTATAACATGTACGGGAAACCTAGAGAATGGACACACTCTGAATACAAAAGGTTTCTAAAACTCAACGAGTAGTCCCTCTCCTGGTGCCCCGGTTTGACTTTCCAACTGCTTTACTGTCAATCTCCCAACTTGGAGAGACAACCCCTTAACCTCCTGGTTCGCACAGGTTGCCAATTTGGCAGAGGATGGAAGGGAAGAGGGAGAACCAATGAGAGAGTAGCTGATAAGCATTTGCACGGGCACATGTCACTCTAATTTACCGGCAGGAAGAAGAATTAAGCAGAGTCTCAGCCACGCACAGGGAACCAGTATAGTTCATGAACCAAAATTTTGGACTTGTGTACACCTCACAAAAAACGAATTGAAAGATGGAGCTCAGGGGCACAGCAATTCACAAACTGGCAGAGTAATAAAGGACAACTATCGTCCAAAAATCTGTTGAGGGAAGGCAACGAGGTGGACTTGAAAGCGAGGCAGAATAGCAGGAAACAGATTTCAAGAGGTACGTTGGAATCGCCTTTAAAGCACAGGAAGAGGGGCACAACTTCGACAATGATGCACTTGGCCAAAAAGGGCGTATGCGTTTTCTCCTGAATATATTCAGGAGAAAACGCATACGCCCTTTTTGGCCAAGCAAGCAAGCGGGCAATGCATATCTGCACTACAAAGAAGTATCACTTCCCACCGGTCAAAAGGGTCATCCACAAAAGGTGTAAAAAACAGAAAGGCAAGACAGGTCCTGGAGAACAGGGATCCTTGTTATGCTGATGGGCGGGATGTAAATTGCCAACTGCCTCACTGGAGGAGTGCATTGCGTTCCCGAAAACAAGTAAACAACAGAGCTACAGAGGCCAGGGCACTTCCAGTATAGGGAATATACCTTGAGAAAACTGAAAATCAATAAGACAGAGCCACCCCCAAATTTAGGGATTCACTGCTTACAAGAACGTCAACTTGGGTACACCTTAAATATCCCAGGAAATATAAAAATGGTTCAAAAAATTGTGGTATTTATGTACGATGGAATATCCCTCAGCCATGAAATCAATGTCTTAAGACCAGGAGCATCAAAGTGCGTGTATTAAGGTACGATGATTCTAAGTGAAATAAGTCACACAGAAAAAGAAACTTATCATAAGATATCACTTATGAATATCCTGTAAACATGGCTCCACATGAACTGAGTTAGGAAAGAGAAAAGTGTCTCACATTTAGAAAACACTCTTATGCCTGCTTAAGGGGAAAGGAGAGGTGGGGTGATGCATAAAACCAGAGTTTGATATAAGCACAGGTACCATTTCTAACACCAACTGTGGAATAGACAAGACCTACACCTTCCTCAGTGAAAGGGACTGAAAACCCCATATTTCCCGCAGAGGAATAGATCTGACTAGTAAGAATCTTAAAACCTATGTATTGATATGTCTCTGTAAGGGAATCAAGTGTGTCTAGACTGGCATAAACATGGCAGCGAGAATCAGCTCAAACACACTATAAAAAGGAATTTCAAAAACAAAACCAAAAAACAGGGAAATTCTTTCCATTTCCTTCAGGGTCTCTGATGAAACCTGGAATGACGCTATCTACAATGACAGCTGGATGTGGCATAAGGCTGGACACTTGGGACTGAGAGGATTGGTGAGATTGGGTGAGCAAATGCAGACCCTTTAAAGCCAAAATGCATGGCTCCCATTCCATGGGTCCCAACTCTCCATGTTGAAGGGAATATTACTACAGCTATAACATGTACGGGAAACCTAGAGAATGGACACACTGTGAATACAAAAGGTTTCTAAAACTCAACGAGTAGTCCCTCTCCTGGTGCTCCGGTTTGACTTTCCAACTGATTTACTCTCAATCTCCCAACTTGGAGAGACAACCCCTTTAACCTCCTGGTTAGCACAGGTTGCCAAATTGGCAAAGGATGGAAGGGAAGAGGGAGAACCAATGAGAGAGTAGCTGTTAGGCATTTGGACGGGCACATGTCACTCTAATTTCCCGGCAGGAATAAGAATTAACCAGAGTCTCAGCTCCCCACCAGGAACCAGTGTAGGTCCTGAACCAAAATTTTGGACTTGCGTACAGCTCACAAAAAACGAGTTGAATAATGGAGCTCAGGGGCACAGCAATTCACAAACTGGCAGAGTAATAATGGACAACTATCGTCCAAAAATCTGTTGAGGGAAGGCAACAAGGCGGACTTGAATGCGAGGCAGAATAGCAGGAAACAGATTTCAAGAGGTACGTTGGAATCGCCTTTAAAGCACAGGAAGAGGGGCACAACTTCGACAATGATGCACTTGGCCAAAAAGGGCGTATGCGTTTTCTCCTGAATATATTCAGGAGAAAACGCATACGCCCTTTTTGGCCAAACAAGCAAGCGGGCAATTCATATCTGCACTACAAAGAAGTTTCACTTCCCACCGGTCAAAAGGGACATCCACAAAATGTGTAAAAACCAGAAAGGCAAGACAGGCCATGGAGAACAGGGAGCCTTGTTATGCTGATGGGCGGGATGTAAATTGCCAACTGCCTCCCTGGAGGAGTGCATTGCATTCCCTAAAACAAGTAAACAACAGAGCTACAGAGCCAAGGGCACTTCCAGTCTAGGGAATATAACTTGGGAAAACTGAAAATCAATAAGACAGAGCCAACCCCCAATTTAGGGCTGCACTGCTTACAAGAACCTCAACTTGGGTACACCTTAAATAACCCAGGAAATTTAATAATGGTTCAAAAAACTGTGGTATTTATGTACGATTGAATATCCTTCAGCCAGAAATCAATGTCATAAGACCAGGAGCAGCAAAGTGAGTGGATTCAGGTACGATGATTCTAAGTGAAATAAGTCACACAGAAAAATAAACTTATCATAAGATATCACTTACGAAGATCCTGTAAACATGGCTACACATGAACTGAGTTAGGAAAGAGAATAGAGTCTCACATTTAGAAAACACTCTGATGACTGCTTAAGGGGAAAGGAGAGGTGGGGTGATGCATAAAACCAGAGTTTGATATAAGCACAGGTACCATTTCTAAAACCAACTGTGGAATAGACAAGACCTACACCTTCCTCAGTGAAAGGGACTCAAAACCCCATATTTCCCGCAGAGGAATAGATCTGACTAGTAAGAATCTTAAAACCTATGTATTGATATGTCTCTGTAAGGGAATCAAGTGTGTCTAGACTGGCATAAACATGGCAGCGAGAATCAGCTCAAACCCACTATAAAAAGGAATTTCAAAAACAAAACCAAAAAACAGGGAAATTCTTTACATTTCCTTCAGGGTCTCTGATGAAACCTGGAATGACCCTATCTACAATGACAGCTGGATGTGGCATAAGGCTGGACACTTGGGACTGAGAGGATTGGTGAGATTGGGTGAGCAAATGCAGACCCTTTAAAGCAAAAATGCATGGCCCCCATTCCATGGGTCCCAACTCTCCATGTTGAAGGGAATATTACTACAGCTATAACATGTACGGGAAACCTAGAGAATGGACACACTGTGAATACAAAAGGTTTCTAAAACTCAACGAGTAGTCCCTCTCCTGGTGCTCCAGTTTGACATTCCAACTGCTTTACTATCAATCTCCCAACTTGGAGAGACAACCCCTTTAACCTCCTGGTTCGCACATGTTGCCAATTTGGCAGAGATGGAAGGGAAGAGGGAGAACCAATGAGAGAGTAGCTGTTAGGCGTTTGGACTGGCATATGTCACTCTAATTTCCCGGCAGGAAGAAGAATTCACCAGAGTCTCAGCCACCCACCGGGAACCAGTATAGGTCCTGAACCAAAATTTTGGACTTGCGTACAGCTCACAAAAAACGAGTTGAAAAATGGAGCTCAGGGGCACAGCAATTCACAAACTGGCAGAGTAATAAAGGACAACTATCGTCCAAAAATCTGTTCAGGGAAGGCAACGACGTGGACTTGAAAGCGAGGCAGAGTAGCAGGAAACAGATTTCAAGAGGTACGTTGGAATCGCCTTTAAAGCACAGGAAGAGGGGCACAACTTCGACAATGATGCACTTGGCCAAAAAGGGCGTATGCGTTTTCTCCTGAATATATTCAGGAGAAAACGCATACGCCCTTTTTGGCCAAGCAAGCAAGCGGGCAATGCAAATCTGCACTACAAAGAAGTCTCACTTCCCACCGGTCAAAAGGGACATCCACAAAATGTGTAAAAACCAGAAAGGCAACACAGGCCAAGGAGAACAGGGAGCCTTGTTATGCTGATGGGCGGGATGTAAATTGCGAACTGCCTCACTGGAGGAGTGCATTGCGATCCCTAAAAGAAGTAATCAACAGAGCTACAGAGCCAAGGGCACATCCCATCTAGGGAATATAACTTGGGAAAACTGAAAATCAATAAGACAGAGCCACACCCAAATTTAGGGCTACACTGCTTACAAGAACCTCAACTTGGGTACACCTTAAATATCCCAGGAAATATAAAAATGGTTCAAAAAACTGTGGTATTTATGTCCGATGCAATATCCCTCAGCCATGAAATCAATGTCATAAGACCAGGAGCAGCAAAGTGAGTGGATTCAGGTACGATGATTCTAAGTGAAATAAGTGACACAGAAAAAGAAACTTATCATAAGATATCACTTACGAAGACCCTGTAAACATGGCTACACATGAACTGAGTTAGGAAAGAGAATAGAGTCTCACATTTAGAAAACACTCTGATGCCTGCTTAAGGGGAAAGGAGAGGTGGGGTGATGCATAAAACCAGAGTTTGATATAAGCACAGGTACCATTTCTAAAACCAACTGTGGAATAGACAAAACCTACACCTTCCTCAGTGAAAGGGACTCAAAACCCCATATTTCCCGCAGAGGAATAGATCTGACTAGTAAGAATCTTAAAACCTATGTACTGATATGTCTCTGTAAGGGAATCAAGTGTGTCTAGACTGGCATAAACATGGCAGCGAGAATCAGCTCAAACCGACTATAAAAAGGAATTTCAAAAACAAAACCAAAAAACAGGGAAATTCTTTCCATTTCCTTCAGGGCCTCTGATGAAACCTGGAATGACCCTATCTACAATGACAGCTGGATGTGGCATAAGGCTGGACACTTGGGACTGAGAGGATTGGTGAGATTGGGTGAGCAAATGCAGACCCTTTAAAGCAAAAATGCATGGCCCCCATTCCATGGGTCCCAACTCTCCATGTTGAAGGGAATATTACTACAGCTATAACATGTACGGGAAACGTAGAGAATGGACACACTGTGATTACAAAAGGTTTCTAAAACTCAACGAGTAGTCCCGCTCCTGGTGCTCCGGTTTGACTTTCCAACTGCTTTACTATCAATCTCCCAACTTGGAGAGACAGCCCCTTTAACCTCCTGGTTTGCACAGGTTGCCAATTTGGCAGAGGATGGAAGGGAAGAGGGAGAACCAATGAGAGAGTAGCTGTTAAGCATTTGAACGGGCACATGTCACTCTAATTTACCGGCAGGAAGAAGAATTAAGCAGAGTCTCAGCCACGCACAGGGAACCAGTATAGTTCATGAACCAAAATTTTGGACTTGTGTACACCTCACAAAAAACGAATTGAAAGATGGAGCTCAGGGGCACAGCAATTCACAAACTGGCAGAGTAATAAAGGACAACTATCGTCCAAAAATCTGTTGAGGGAAGGCAACGAGGTGGACTTGAAAGCGAGGCAGAATAGCAGGAAACAGATTTCAAGAGGTACGTTGGAATCGCCTTTAAAGCACAGGAAGAGGGGCACAACTTCGACAATGATGCACTTGGCCAAAAAGGGCGTATGCGTTTTCTCCTGAATATATTCAGGAGAAAACGCATACGCCCTTTTTGGCCAAGCAAGCAAGCGGGCACTGCATATCTGCACTACAAAGAAGTATCACTTCCCACCGGTCAAAAGGGACATCCACAAAATGTGTAAGAAACAGAAAGGCAAGACAGGTCCTGGAGAACAGAGATCCTTGTTATGCTGATGGGCGGGATGTAAATTGCCAACTGCCTCACTGGAGGAGTGCATTGCTTTCCCTAAAACAAGTAAACAACAGAGCTACAGAGCCCAGGGCACTTCCAGTCTAGGGAATATACCTTGAGAAAACTGAAAATCAATAAGACAGAGCCACCCCGAAATTTAGGGATGCACTGCTAACAAGAACCTCAACTTGGGTACACCTTAAATATCCCAGGAAATATAAAAATGGTTCAAAAAACTGTGGTATTTATTTACGATGGAATATCCCTCAGCCATGAAATCAATGTCATAAGACCAGGAGCATCAAAGTGCGTGTATTAAGGTACGATGATTCTAAGTGAAATAAGTCAAAGAGAAACAGAAACTTATCATAAGATATCACTTATGAATATCCTGTAAACATGGCTCCACATGAACTGAGTTAGGAAAGAGAAAAGTGTCTCACATTTAGAAAACACTCTTATGCCTGCTTAAGGGGAAAGGAGAGGTGGGGTGATGCATAAAACCAGAGTTTGATATAAGCACAGGTACCATTTCTAACACCAACTGTGGAATAGACAAGACCTACACCTTCCTCAGTGAAAGGGACTGAAAACCCCATATTTCCCGCAGAGGAATAGATCTGACTAGTAAGAATCTTAAAACCTATGTATTGATATGTCTCTGTAAGGGAATCAAGTGTGTCTAGACTGGCATAAACATGGCAGCGAGAATCAGCTCAAACACACTATAAAAAGGAATTTCAAAAACAAAACCAAAAAACAGGGAAATTCTTTCCATTTCCTTCAGGGTCTCTGATGAAACCTGGAATGACGCTATCTACAATGACAGCTGGATGTGGCATAAGGCTGGACACTTGGAACTGAGAGGATTGGTGAGATTGGGTGAGCAAATGCAGACCCTTTAAAGCCAAAATGCATGGCTCCCATTCCATGGGTCCCAACTCTCCATGTTGAAGGGAATATTACTACAGCTATAACATGTACGGGAAACCTAGAGAATGGACACACTGTGAATACAAAAGGTTTCTAAAACTCAACGAGTAGTCCCTCTCCTGGTGCTCCGGTTTGACTTTCCAACTGATTTACTATCAATCTCCCAACTTGGAGAGACAACCCCTTTAACCTCCTGGTTCGCACAGGTTGCCAAATTGGCAAAGGATGGAAGGGAAGAGGGAGAAACAATGAGAGAGTAGCTGTTAGGCATTTGGACGGGCACATGTCACTCTAATTTCCCGGCAGGAATAAGAATTAACCAGAGTCTCAGCTCCCCACCGGGAACCAGTGTAGGTCCTGAACCAAAATTTTGGACTTGCGTACAGCTCACAAAAAACGAGTTGAATAATGGAGCTCAGGGGCACAGCAATTCACAAACTGGCAGAGTAATAAAGGACAACTATCGTCCAAAAATCTGTTGAGGGAAGGCAACATGGCGGACATGAATGCGAGGCAGAATAGCAGGAAACAGATTTCAAGAGGTACGTTGGAATCGCCTTTAAAGCACAGGAAGAGGGGCACAACTTCGACAATGATGCACTTGGCCAAAAACGGCGTATGCGTTTTCTCCTGAATATATTCAGGAGAAAACGCATACGCCCTTTCTGGCCAAGCTAGCAATCGGGCAATGCAAATCTGCACTACAAAGAAGTATCACTTCCCACCCGTCAAAAGTGACATCCACAAAATGTGTAAAAACCAGAAAGGCAAGACAGGCCCTGGAGAACAAGGAGCCTTGTTATGCTGATGGGCGGGATGTAAATTGCCAACTGCCTCACTGGAGGAGTGCATTGCGTTCCCTAAAACAAGTAAACAACAGAGCTACAGAGCCAAGGGCACTTCCAGTCTAGGGAATATACCTTGGGAAAACTGAAAATCAATAAGACAGAGCCATCCCCAAATTTAGGGCTGCACTGCTTAAAAGAACCTCAACCTGGGTACAACATAAATATCCCAGGAAATATAAAAATGGTTCAAAAAACTGTGGTATTTATGTACGATGGAATATCCCTCAGCCATGAAATCAATGTCATAAGACCAGGAGCATCAAAGTGAGTGGATTCAGGTACGATGATTGTAAGTGAAATAAGTCAAAGAGAAAAAGAAACTTATCATAAGATATCACTTATGAAGATCCTGTAAACATGGCTACCCATGAACTGAGTTTGGAAAGAGAACAGAGTCTCACATTTAGAAAACACTCTTATGCCTGCTTAAGGGGAAAGGAGAGGTGGGGTGATGCATAAAACCAGAGTTTGATATAAGCACAGGTACCATTTATATAACCAACTGTGGAATAGAGAAGACCTACACCTTCCTCAGTGAAAGGGACTCAAAACCCCATATTTCCCGCAGAGGAATAGATCTGACTAGTAAGAATCTTAAAACCTATGTATTGATATGTCTCTGTAAGGGAATCATGTGTGTCTAGACTGGCATAAACATGGCAGCGAGAATCAGCTCAAACCCACTATAAAAAGGAATTTCAAAAACAAAACCAAAAAACAGGGAAATTCTTTCCATTTCCTTCAGGGTCTGTGATGAAACCTGGAATGACCCTATCTACAATGACAGCTGGATGTGGCATAAGGCTGGACACTTGGGACTCAGAGGATTGGTGAGATTGGGTGAGCAAATGCAGACCCTTTAAAGCAAAACGGCATGGCCCCCATTCCATGGGTCCCAACTCTCCATGTTGAAGGGAATATTACTACAGCTATAACATGTACGGGAAACCTAGAGAATGGACACACTGTGAATACAAAAGGTTTCTAAAACTCAAAGAGTAGTCCCTCTCCTGGTGCTCCGGTTTGACTTTCCAACTTCTTTACTATCAAACTCCCAACGTGGAGAGACAGCCCCTTTAACCTCCTGGTTCGCACAGGTTGCCAATTTAGCAGAGGATTGAAGGGAAGAAGGAGAACCAATGAGAGAGTAGCTGTTAGTCATTTGGAAGGGCACATGTCACTCTAATTTACCGGCAGGAAGAAGAATTAACCAGAGTCTCAGCCACGCACCAGCAACCAGTATAGGTCATGATCCAAAATTTTGGACTTGTGTACAGCTCACAAAAAACGAATTGAAAAATGGATCTCAGGGGCACAGCAATTCACAAACTGGCAGAGTAATAAAGGAAAACTATTGTCCAAAAATCTGTTGAGGGAAGGCACCGAGGTGGACTTGAAAGCGAGGCAGAATAGCAGGAAACAGATTTCAAGAAGTACGTTGGAATCGCCTTTAAAGCACAGGAAGAGGGGCACAACTTCGACAATGATGCACTTGGCCAAAAAGGGCATATGCGTTTTCTCCTGAATATATTCAGGAGAAAACGCATACGCCCTTTTTGGCCAAGCAAGCAAGCGGGCAATTCATATCTGCACTACAAAGAAGTTTCACTTCCCACCGGTCAAAAGGGACATCCACAAAATGTGTAAAAACCAGAAAGGCAAGACAGGCCCTGGAGAACAGGGAGCCTTGTTATGCTGATGGGCGGGATGTAAATTGCCAACTGCCTCACTGGAGGAGTGCATTGCGTTCCCTAAAACAAGTAAACAACAGAGCTACAGAGCCAAGGGCACTTCCAGTCTAGGGAATATAACTTGGGAAAACTGAAAATCAATAAGACAGAGCCAACCCCAAATTTAGGGCTGCACTGCTTACAAGAACCTCAACTTGGGTACACCTTAAATAACCCAGGAAATTTA